>NC_041229.1:52050638-52122191 GCF_002837175.3 Physeter macrocephalus
TCCGGACGCGCAGGCTCAGCGGCCATGGCTCACGGGCCCAGCCGCTCCGCGGCATGTGGGATCTTCCCGGACTGGGGCACGAACCCGTGTCCCCTGCATCGGCAGGCGGATTCTCAACCACTGCGCCACCAGGGAAGCCCTCCCCTGTTAATTTTAAATTAACTCAAAGTATTTAATTAACACCTCTTCAAACAGAAAAAAAAAAAAATAAGGATACTCTCCACTGAAGGCAGTGAAGACCACTTAAGAGATTTTTATAAATCAAATTTAAACCCCGTATCCATTCAGACTCTTTCACAATTAAGAATATTCATGGTATAGATTCATATAAAGCAATTAGCAGCTCTGGGGAATGGATGGGGTGGGAGGGATACTAAGAAAGACTTGATTAAATGTTGAAGTGAAGTGAAGCTGAGGCTTTCCATAATTGTAGAAGAGGAACCTTGTCCCTTAGGTATATTTTAAAACAAGAAGGAAAACTATAAAACCTGTGAGCTCACTACAGACCATTCAATCTGATGGTGCACATGAGAAGCCTGCTCAGATATTAGGTTCTGAGGTCTGTAATGGGAAAAAAAAAAAACCATGAGGCTGAGTCAGTGGACCCAGCAGCTTTATCATTAATTTGCTAGATGGCCCGGGCTAGGTCACTTGACTTCTTTGGGCTTCATTTTCCTTATTTTAACCAAAAATATATTATTTATATTTACTCAGCATTTCCCAAAATGTATTACAAGGACTACTTGTTTGTTGGGCTCTTGATCTGTGTTAAAATACAGAGACCATTTTTAATAGTTCTGTTTTAGGAAAGGCTGGGAATCAAATGGATTTAATTTTTCGTCTTCTAGTTGTAGAATTTCTTGGAGTCTTTTCCAGGCTGATGGGTCATGTGAATCTCCCAGGTAATTACGCTATCAGCTCGTTTGATAAAAGGATCCCCTGTTCTTAGACAATATCTGGGAACTGTGTTAGACAGAACCCATGTTGGAAAGCAGCAGATGAGGTGATCTCTAAAGACCTTGACAGCTCAACATCCTTTGACTCTTGATCATCTTGTCTGCACTTTAGCTCCAGGTACATTCACGAACCGGAAAGGACGTTAACAGACATAGCACTTTTGACAGTCATTTACTAAGTCTCCTTGATGAAGTCAAACATTTAATTAAATATTCATTAGTTTCAAACCTGAGCCTTGTTAACCATGAATTTATTTCAAGCATGTATTGAGGGACCTTCCCTTTTTACAGTCTCTTTATAGTTTCAGATGTACACACTCACTTATACCCCAAAAGTTTAAATTATTAAATCAGAAAACAAATGCCTTCCAGGACATTTTGGTTCCATTGGTTCTTCTCTGTCCTTACCTACTTCAGGTAGCCCCAAAATAGATTGCCAAGTTGAGACAGAGTTAAATTCCACACAGGAAATAGTCGCACTCTATGTAGAAAGGGAAGACACCGATGCACCAGTAATAGTTGGAGATAAAGATCAAGCTAAGAGATGAACTTTGTGACAAGAAAGGGCTTTGGAATGGAATGAGGTGGAAGTTCATCACTTAGCTTCATCACAGTACCTGTGTGATCTTGGGCAGTTTACTCAAACAAACACTTTAGGGTAGTATGACAACTTAAGCTTGTTAATTAAACATACCCGAGTCTCTTGAGGTTTAAAGAGTCTCTTTTCATTTTAAAAAGTCGCTTTCACTTTTTGTAAAAGTCCAGTCTTTTAGAGTCCTGTCTCTCTTTTTCCCTCCTCTACAATGCCACTGAAGTTTTTGACAAGGTTCTATAAGTACTACTCTTCTTCACCCCTCAGTGTTTGAACCAGTTGAAAAATAAAGCAAAGGAGTAAATAATGGCCAAAATACCACACTTATTTTAATCCAAGGAAATGTACCATTATTTTAAGACATATTATTTTTATATATTTTAGAAAGATAAAGACACTGCTAATTAATATTTGATTATATACTTTCTTATTCTTTATCATTTCTATTTTACACAGAGAGAAAGAAGCTTAGACTTAATTGATCATATATTTTTATCATGCATCAGTCTTTTGCAAACATAAAAAGGAAAATGTGGACCAACCAAATTGGTAAAGCTTTTCCTAAAGCATCTTTGTATTCTAAGATTGATTTTTTTCACTCAGATGGGTCAATTTGTGAACCTTTTACACACAATATTGCCCTATGTCCTATCAGAGGTCTTGGTGATACTGCATTCTTAAAATAGTCCAATAAAAAAAATCTGGAAGCCATTGCTGCTGGATTTTTAATTTGGCTTCACAGTGAAGTAGAAGTAGCCTAATTTTGACTCCTGCTTTTTTCCTAAACATATCTGATCTAACTCCTTACAATTTGGTTTCTAAGGCTTAAAAACAATCTTCAGGATTTTCTTCAGTGTTTCTGGTACCATTCAGCAAGTTTTGACATTGGCACATTTGATATTAGCAAGTGTGTAGGCAATGACCACCGTCGTGACTGCCACCTGCCCAACAGTGACCATCAAATGCTATTGATTGTAAGATACTCTCCAGTTTCAGAAATGTTAAAGTGCAGAAAAAAATGTGAATCTTAGAATCACTGAAATATAGTATTGTCTTTATTACTGATAAAGTGGATTTTTTAAGAATGTGATTAATTTCTATACACAAGTGATCTTTGTAATACTGAAAAGAGATGAACTGACCTATTCATACAGAAACTCTGGTCTGGCCATACATGCTCACAACAAGTAGCTCACTGCCAATAAAAAGAGGAAAGTGCAGTGATACACAAACCAGTTTCTTCTTTCAAATCACTTAAACCACAAGAAGTGTAATTGAGGGTGTGGTTAGAGTCAGGATAAAATAACACAGCTCCATCAAACATGGAAGAATATCCATCCAACAGGAATAGGGAAGAATCATTGTCCCACAATAATGGTATATGCATAGTGAGACATATTTAATGTTGTTCTTGGTGGGGTAGGGGAAAAGAGATCCTTGACTCTGTTTTAATTTTCTGCATCCTCCTTGGTCTCTGCTACGGAGTGGCTTATCTGGCCTGATGATATGATGATCCCACTGCTGTAGTGGGAGCCTGTGAAGTCCCCTTGTTCCTACAGGGATCTTCATAGGTCTATCAGCATTCTGGTATCCCCATACCAGGGCATGTAAAGATGCCATTTTTCTGCACACTTCACTCCATGCTGTGGGATTCAATAGGGCTGCCACAGCCCGTATATCTAGACGCACCTCACATTGCTGTTGTTTCATGCTTTGACCTTCTGCCTTCTTGATGATGCCATGCACAAAGCTTCTTCTAGGGACTTGAAGCCAAGAAACTTGATGTTATAAGCTATCTAGGGAAGTGGGTCTCTGTACTTCTGATATTCTCAGGCATCTGCAGACCCCATGACCCTCTGGATATTTCCATTACTCTCTGCTCCCCTATGTTCCACATTGAGAGGGAGAAAGTAAGGACACACTCTTCTTTGACCTTCTACTGTCTTTTTTCTTACGTATACTTTTCCACCATTTGAAGAGGTTAGATCTCAACCTTTTCTTCCTTTTGTGTTGGAATATCCCTCTTCCTTTGTATCTGCACTTTTCTCCAGATCTATGATGGCCAGGGAACATGATTTAAAGGTAAGGTAACAATATGATTTGTTGTTCAAATTAGGATAATTTTGAGTATGAAAGGGGGCACTTTTAATTATATTGGGAAACAGGCATAAACCAGGAACAATCAAGGAAGTCTTCTGAGATGAGATAAGAACAAATCTTGGTTCTGATGAAAATTTAAGACTCTTCCAAGGCCTCCAAAGTGTGGAGAGAATTTTAAGGCAGAAGCAACAACTCATACACATGCATAGTATAGAATTCAGAGTGTGCAGTAATCCACAAGTAATTTTGTAAGTCAGGGGTATACTGTTTGTGCATGGGGGAGGTAATGGAAAGGGCTGGAAGAGGTAGTAAGAATAATTAACCTTTACTTATTAACACCTACTATAAACAGACCAGTGTTTCAAGCATATTGCTTATACTGTTATTAGATTTTCACAACAACTATCAGTTAGGAACTGTGATTATCCCCATTTTACGGGTCTTGAAATGGAAGCACCAAAAGATGGAGTAACTTGTCCAAGGTCACATTTAGAACAAATAGCTAAGCCAGAAATTTAACCCAGGCAGTTTGACCCCATATGACATGTTCTAATCCCATGCTCTCCTGTCTCATTATTTTGAAGATGCTATAATGCCATTGGGAATCATAATTCATATTGGATGCAAATTGATGATAAAATCTAAATTATTTAGTCATATGAGATCCACAGATGGAGAAGTTCTCAGAGGTTGGTTTGTGAACAGAAATGTCATAGGGAAGAATGATAAATTCAACACAACTTAAATCCAGGCATTTATAGTGTCCATCAGCAGGAATGCAAAGTTGTATTCTATAAAATTTGTAGATGAACAGTTTCATAAATACAGCCTTTGGAGGATGAATGTTGAAGACTGATTTTATTTAGAATTATAATGACCATATTAGATAGACAATTTCAAATCATGAATATATATATATATATGTATATTCTCCTTGAAGGGCTTTTGTGTTTGCTTGTTTTTGTTTCTTTTTTTCATTTAAAGTAAGTTTTATTTTGATATACTTCACATACCATAAAATTCATCCTTTTTAATTTATACAATTGATAGTGTTAATATATTCACAAAACTGTGTAACAATTCCCATAATCTAAGTTTAGAATTTTTTCATTACACCAATTAGAAACCCTACATTCATTAGCATTCATTCCCCATTTCCCCTGCCCTATTCCCTGGCAAGCCCTAGTCTACATTTCTGTCTATAGATTTTTCTATTCTGGACACTTCATATAAATGTAATATGTGGTCTTTGGACTGATTTCTTTCATTTAGTACAGTGTTTTTAAGGTTCATACATGTTCTAGCATACCTCAGTATTTCACTACTTTTTATTGTAGAATAAGATTTCATTGTATAAATTGTGCCACATTTAATTTATCCATTCATCGGTTGATGAACATTTTGGTTGTTTCCACTTTTTGGTCATTATGAATAATGCTACTGTGAATATTCACATACAAGCTTTTGTATGATTGTGTTTTTATTTCTTTTGGATATAAAACTAGGATGAAATTGCTGTGGTGACTGTGTTTAATGATTTCAGAAATTGCTAAACTGTTTTCCAAAGTAAATTTTGTGATGATTAAATAAATTAATCTAGCAAAATTCCTGAAACATTGAAGCCTCTTGATAAGTGCTAGTCACCTTTTCTTGTAACCCTACAGAATTATAAATATCTTTATGTATCTAAGGATTAAAATGTTAATGACTAGCAAGCTCCAGCTTTCTTCTGAGGGATATATTTTTCCTTTTTTGATGCACATCAAAAAATATCCCTTCCATTGCAGTCATTTTGTTTAAAACTCAGTAATTTTGACCTTACAAAGTCAATATTGTTGAGTTTGGTAGAAAACAAGGTCCCAAGCACTGAAGCAAATCTTTTCCTGTCTCCCTTGATCTATTTTTCCTGCCTTGAAGAAATGTTCCATGTATTTGACTCCTCTATTTATATCTCAATTCACAGTTGTTACCAGATTTACATGTTCACATTCACATTTTCATTTGTAAGATTTATACAGAACATGTCCTTTGCCTAAGTGTGCAACATAAAATACAGACTTTTTTTTTAACATCTTTATTGGAGTATAATTGCTTTACAATGGTGTGTTAGTTTCTGCTGTATAACAAAGTGAATCAGCTATACATATACATATATCCCCATATCTCCTCCCTCTTGCGTCTCCCTCCCTCCCACCCTCCCTATCCCACCCCTCTAGGTGGTCACAAAGCACTGAGCTAAAATACAGACTTCAATAAAGAATAAAATGCATTTCTTCTCTAGGAATATATGAGCCCTATACATAAATCCAATAATGACACTCCACTGGGAAAACATTTCCAAGTGTTTAGAAACCACATGGGGAACTGAAAAACTGAAATTTTCCCTGTAAAAAGAGCAGTGGATCAAGTGTTTCAGGGAAGGTCAGAGTGAAGGCCACCCAGAGAGAGCTGCAGTCAGGAAGAGAACAAGATAGTGATGCTGGGCAAGCCAAAAGAAGGGATGACCAGCAGAGGCAAGTTCTGCAGAGTGGCTAAGCAGTGGGCATCTTGATAAATATTATTTGTTTTACCATTTAGATTGGCACAGTGAAAGTACAGAGAGGATAGTTATCAGGTTGTTGGAGATGGAAGCCTGAAGTATCCCAGGTAGAGGAGGATAACTAGGCAGGTATGTCCCGGTTTCCATTCATATCTGCCATATGTCCGTGAACATAGTGTCTAATCTTTATGAATCTGTTTCCCTAACTATAAAATAGCTAAGATAATGCTTACTTTGTGGAACTGTTTTGACTGTTACTGTGATAATAATATGTAATGTATGTAGCAATTTTTTTATGACATAAAAGGTTCTCAAAAGATGGTAGGTATTATTCTTATCGGGGTCAACATTTTTAGTCTATATTTAAGATGGTGAGAAAGAAAGAAAAAAAGCGAGATAGAGACAGAGACAGAGAGAGGTTCAACTGTATAGTTCACTTTGACTTCTTAAGTCTTACTTAAAATCTGTCCTTTTTTATGCTGCTGAAGACACCATAGTCTCATTTTGGTGCAATATCCTTTCCTTTTGACATTTTACTTAATCTCTAACCCCTAAAACAGACTCTACTTCTGCTTTCTGTCCTCAAGCTCTTTGAAAAGTAGTGGCTTTCTTTTTAATGGTTCTGTGAAGCAGTAGCCAAAGGAAGAGTCATTTAGCATTCGGAAGTAATACTTCTTTCTTTGGACTGTTGATCAGAGTTAGTTACATTTTTTTTTTTCAAAAAGAGAAATGGAATTTGTGATATTATAATATTTTGCTCTTCTACAGTATTGGCTTGACCCATATAGATTCAAATGACCACATTATTGGAAATATTACCCATATCTCATAACCGTATTCGTTATCACTAACTACTCTAAGAGATAAACTCCCAAGTCTCAATGGCCTGACATAATAGTAGTTATTTTTCATTCATGTAGAGATCAGTCAGCAGAAAGTAGGCATAGAGGAGGGTTACTGTGCTTCAGAGACCCAGCTGATAGAGATTATGCCCCTTCAACATTTGGCTTCAAAGATCACCCTAGATTTTGACAGTCAGCTGGCGCAAAGAAAAGAGAAACATCCCTCAGGAGGTTTCTTATGGACTATGCCTAGAAGTGTTGTACATCTTTTCCATCCATATTATGTGGTCAGAATCCAGACACGCTCTTCTACCTAGATTCAAGGGAGCTCACAAATATACTCTGTGGCTGACTAACAACAACTCCACACCATGAAAGGGAGCATAAATTTCTGGTGATCAGATTGCCATTGATGCCACAAAACATATTTTAGATTTTAATCTGCTGAACATCCGGTGAAGAGCTCTGTTTAGCTAGAGGTGAATGGTACTCCTTTACTGTACTGAAGTTTGCTCTGATCTTCGGAAACATTTAAAAGTGGCAGTGAGAAATTAAGCCCTGCCTTTGCTATCAAAAGACTTGGGTTTGAGTCCTAGCTCAGGTCCTTAATAGCTGAGTATCTTGGTTTTCTGAGCTCTGGTTTCCTTATCTGTGAAACTGTGAGCATGCAAAAGACCATGCCAATGTCTATATGAGATCTGGTGGTAAAATATGTAAAATATGGTAAAATATGTAAATTAGTCTTCAGAGTGTTTAGAACAAAAAGGGTACTTAATAATTGTTACCTGTTGTTATTGCAATCATTATTTGCATTAATTATTTGCATTAATACCAAGAAAGTAGTGATATGCAAAGACCGAATCATGAATAACATTCTTCATGTTCATAAGATAGCCCATGTACCTTAGCATCACCTTTAAATCATTGGGGACACATTGATGAAGGGTCTGTCATAGGCCTGTTAAATATTGGTGGCCTTCCATGTTCAAGCTTATATAGATGATGGTCAATTTCTTCACTCAGCAGTAGTTTTACCTAGACTATGTTAAAACTATGTTGGCAACCAATCAAGCTGAATTATCATTGTTGCTTATGGTATCTAAGTATTACTAAATAAATTACTCAGTAAATCATCTTCAGTTTCTCTGAAAAACAAAATACCTTTGATCTTGTTTCTAGTACACATGAACTTGAAGAGTACCTCGTACATTCTCAGATATTTGTTTTATTTTTTTTATATTTAAGATCATTGGAAAGAAGCCCTCTTTAGAGGATCCTTTTGTTTATTTGGCATATCCAGTCATTGCTCAATATTTGAACATAAGAAAGTATGTGAAATGCGTATTGTGACTATGTGCTAAAATTGTATCTCCCAGTAGTGGAAATAACTTCTGGAATGCATAATGGTAATTTTAACCTTTATGCTTATTTCCTAAAGAGTTAAGTTAGTAATTAATCCCTCATTATGGAAAGCATGCAAACCTATTTGGAATTTCTCCAAGCTCTATTTCAACTCCAACCTTAGGAAAATAATTGAACCTCTACTAGTCTAAGGTACTCTGTCTATAAAATGAAATTGATAATATCCACCACACAGAGAGTGAAACCATTCCAAATACTACACGGACAAACTGGATGCTTCATATATGTTAGTTCTATTTAAATCTAAGTCTGAAAATTCTACAATTTGGTAATAGTATTAGAAATTTTGTCTCAGAAAGTTTTGCATTTTTCTTATGGAAAGTGATATGTACACTCTATAAAAGCCACTAAATCTGGAATTCAAATAGAACACACTCTAAAAGAGACCATAAATGCCTGGTTTGCTTGGTACTATTTACACATGTTTTCCAGCACAGTTTACTGGGGAATGAGATGAGATAAGTGGAGATGTTTGTTATTAATTTCTGTTCCTTGCATTTTAGCTACATCAGTGAAAGCAGGTTCCTGGATTCTAAGTGCTAGAAAATAAATTATTGAAGCGTGAAAGTGGAACTGTGTATTGAAAATTGCAAAACACACAGCAGCTGGCTGGTCTGCCTTATCAAAAAACTGGTTTTGTTAGAACTTTAGTGGTTAAACCTTAAAGGCACCTCTACCTCCTATTAGAAGCAAATGCTCTAACTCTTCTTTCCTGCCTCTTTCCCCTAGAAAAAAATCCCATAACTAATATGTCATAAATGTTAATGAATTCAGTAGCATTTCTTGCACTATCTCCTGCATTTTAATTGCTGTATAGTTTAAAGTGGTGACTATATTTCCCAAACCCTAAACTGGGACATATTGCCTGACACATGGTTTCACCCTGGGCTATAAACTGTGCCAGGAGAAATAGGCAGGCAGAGTCACAGACTAAAACCACAGCCTGTGACAACCACTAAATAGCCCTATGACATCAACTGAGCCTCTTCATTTCTTGGGCAATAATGTTCATCTAGAAAATCAGGAAAATAGACATAAAATATGCAAATTTCGTAAGATTTATTTATTCACTTGTGGTTGTGCAAGACATTCTGAGAGACATCAACTGTAGGAGAAATAATGGAATTTCTGGAGTATAATATGTATAATTAGAACAGTACTGAATTTCTGAGCTATTACTAAGTAAGGTGCTCTAGAACTTATATTGAGGGAAAGGAAAAGAAGAGGAGAGGCTGAAATAAAAAATGATTAAACACTTACTTGGTGTCAGATATTGAGAAAAAGCCTATATTTACAGTAACTAATTTAATCTTTTTAACAATCTTATTATGAATGTTTTAGTTTTAGTTTTATGGATGGGAAACAGAAGCTCCAAAATATTGAGTAACTTGTAAGGTTTTAAAACAAATTTTAAATGGCAGAATCAGAATTTGAGCAAGGTCATGGCCCTTTGGTAAAACCAAGTTAAACTCCTAGTACTTCTCTATGTTTTTTCCAAACAGTTCAGATATATCATTCCAACACTGACCAATTCTCCCATTTCCAACACCAACTGATTGTCCTACAATTCAACTTAATTCTGACACTAATGGCGCAGAGTTAGTGCAGACACCGTTGGTTAAGGGCTCAGTCCCACAAAGCTGCCTCAGCTTTAGATGTCAGCAGAAAATGAAGTTTCTAAGCTACCCACACTCTACCTGGCTGACTTCAAATTAAGGGGTTCCCACAGTCCACCCTCAGATTGGATAATTTTCTAGTATGACTCACAGAACTTAGGAAAGTGCTATTTTAACTATTACAGTTTTTTTTTAAATAAAGGATGCAAATCAGTCCAGCCAAATGGAAGAGATGCATAAGACATGATCTCGTAAGAGTTGGGAGGGTGGGTTATTGTGTACAGATCTTCCAAAGCGTCTCTGGGCACACCCCTCACTCAGCACATCTATATGTTCATCAACTTGTTAGCTCCCTCAAACCTCTTTGCTTCAGAGTTTTTTATCAAAATTTTATTACATAGCCATTGTTGATTAAATCACTGACTATTGATAATTGAATTCAATCTCCAGCCCCTCTCACCTCCCCATAGGTCAAGGGGGTTGAGATGTTAGTTCTGACCCTATATTACATGATTTGTACCTCTCTAACCACCCCCATGTTGAAGCTATCTAGGGTTCCACCAAGAGTCACCTCAATAACATAAACTCAGATATGGTCAAAAGCAGAAAACCATAATTTGAAAAGATACATGCACCCCAGTGTTCATTGCAGCACTATTTATAATAGCCAAGACATGGAAGCAACCATCAACAGATGAATGGATAAAGAAGATGTGGTACATGTATACAATGGAATATTACTCGGCCATAAAAAATGAAATATTGCCATTTGCAGCAATATGGATGGACCAAGAAATTATCATACTAAGTGAAGTAAGTCAGACAGAGAAAGACAAATATCATATGATATCACTTACATGTGGAATCTAAAAAATATGATACAAATGAACTTATTTACAGAACAGAAACAGACTCACAGACTTAGAAAACAAACTTACGGTTGCCAAAGGGGAAAGGTGGGGAAGGAGGGATAAATTAGGAGCTTGGGATTAACACACTACTGTATAAAATAGATAATCAACAGGGACCTACTGTATAGCACAGGGAACTTTACTCAATATTCTCTAATAACCTATATGGGAAAAGAATTTGAAAAAGAATAGATATATGTATATATATACAACTAAATCACTTGGTTGTACACCTTGAAAGTAACAGAACATTGTAAATCAACTATACTCCAATATAAAATAAAAATTTAAAAAAGGTTAGGGGCTTGTTATGAATAGCAAAAGGCACTCATCACTCATGAAATTCCAAGGAGTTTAGGAGCTCTGTACCAGGAACCAGGGACAAAGACCAAAGAAATATTTTTTATTTCTTTCTTTATTTATATTTAAAATATATTTAATAAAATAAATATATTTTATTTCCACAACCACCCATTCTTTTTGTATGGGTCATATTTTTCCACTAATATGTTTAAGTTTATCAGGCAGGGCCTCTTGGTTCATAGAAAAGAAATTATGTAAAACTAAGTTAAGGTGCTCCAAGGTTGAAATGTATCAGTCTAATACATGACCCAGTTCTTGTACCAGCAAAAACATCCATTCCCGACAAGTACCTGTGGGAGACCAACTTAAGGGCCATTTAGCTGCTTGAGAGAATACATATGCAATGGCTCCGTTTTTTTTAGCCTATGAATTTCCATGGTATTTAAAATTAATGCAATTATGAAAATCTAAATTATTTTTGGCTGGAAATATCAGAACTAAGCAGGATATTAGTTGTGATAAATGACTCCTTGAACATAAAGAGAATAAAAGGCTACCGCCCACCCCATGGCCATAAAGTACCCATCAGAAAGGAGACAATTTCTCTGTATGTTTAGAATGTAACAAGAACGTTCTGAGCTTAGCTATTTGTTTAAACATCTAAAGAAAACTTATAAGAATAATAATTAATTAATCATATATTTTTACACTTAACATCTTTCTTTTACTGCTAGGAAAAGTTTCTGCAAGTGTGAGCACTGTGTCTGTATTTACCACTGTATTCCCAATAACTAGCAGAACATCTGACACATAATAAAAACGTAATAAAGATTTGTTGAATGATTTAGAGAGACCTAGTCTTGAATCTTGTCCTTCAATATCTAATGTGACCTTGATAATTCCTTATCTCTCCAAGCCTCACTTTCCTAAATATTTGAGTGATAGTACTAGCTTTTTATTTATTTATTCGGAGATTTTAGTGAGATAACGCATGGAGGGTACTTATCATACACATGACAAATAGTATGCATTCAATAAAAGTCCTCTATGATTATTATGTTTATCAAAGTTTAAAGGACACAGAGGGAAAAATAGGAATAAAGTTTATGATATTAGGAACTATGACCCACATTTCCATAAGCCATTCATGATGTTATTTCATGTAAGGTCCTGGATTAAAATGACTCTACTTTAATGCATATCTTGAACTTAGTGGATATTCATGCTAATTAAATGAATGTATGAATGCATAAATAGGAATGTAGCATTAAATTTCAGCAAACAGGTGGCTGAGTATATAAAATGTGATAAATGAACAAAATACAATCTCTGCATTAAGGCTATTACAGTATGTGGAGAAAATATCTGAATAGATTATTGCGATGATGTATGATAAATACTGTGTTAGAAATATCTAAAAATCAATAAACACACATATACATACACACAGCCATAGAGTGAATGGCCATGGGTATAGTGAGCATGGCAGTTGATAGTTCAGAAAGCTTTTTCACATCCTTATCCTTTTTATCACTTGAGGGGAATATTATTCACCTTTTGGATCCATTTCTCAGATGCAGAAATTGAGGCTAATAGAATTACAGTGATTTGTCCAAGATTATACAGCCCCCAAATGACATGCATGCATTTAGAGATCTCATCTGGTGTCTCTGACTGGTACACAGCACTCCCCTTCATTTCAGTCCTTTAGTAACTAACAATAGTAATTTTTTCACCTAAATGTATATGGCTCTAATTCCACCCTACATATATAGTTCTCATTCCATTAGTCTTTCTTCTTTAATCCATTTCATGTCTTTATGAATTTACAATTTAACAAGTCCTTTTAAGTACTCTTATAAAGTGATAAGTGGGCCAGGGGAGGTTTAAATGGAAGTTACAGTGAGGATTTTGATTCTTAGAGTAACAAGACTAGGTAAGTATCATCTTTTGTAGAATGAGGACTTAGCATCAGTAAAATGGGACTAATGGTACTTATTTAAGAGAGCTACAGGAGGTTAAAAAAGATAAAACATATGTAAAGCCCAGAATGCAGTGTCCAGTACATGCTGGGTGTGCTGTATGGGGTGGGTCTCCTCCCCTTTCCCTGTCAGGCTCTGCTACACTTGACAATCACCCACTGTCTGCTCTACAGCTTCACATATGACTTAAATGAAAATGGCTGTAGAACTCCAAAGATAATGTTGTTTGGAAATAACATTATAGAAAACACACACACGGCAGGACTGAAGACATACTGCATTTTACTTATATAAGAAAGCTAATGACTTCCATTATGTCTATATCAGCCCCTCCCCCTAACTCCTAGATGGCAGTCCAGGCTGTATTACCAGGCAGAGAGTGCACAATTTTGGAGACTTTTCTAACTGTTACAAATTAGAATCCACGAGGGAAAGGCTCACTAGAAGACATCACAGATGAGGTTATCATTTTTTCTGTTTGAAGTTGGGGCTCATATCTTTTTCTCATTACAATCATTACTTTGAAATATGATTTTTTTAAACAGTAATTTTCTAGAACAAAAGGGATAATACCATATTTCAAAAGCTTTACTGTAAAATTAAACCTTTGAACTACTGTGAAAGAAATTATTCCCTCAAGGCTGCAAGGCTTAAAGGTTATTAAAAATTTAATTTTAAAGAAGGCATCCAGGAAAAAAAAAGTGTATAAATGCTACGTAGAACTCAGATTGCCCAACTTAATAACTCCCATTGCTCCTTATTTTTAAATACTCTGGAAATGTGAACAAATGCACTCCATTTTTTTCAGTGGCAAATCAGTGTGGCAACAGATGGCTGGCACTGCTCCTTCACATCATTTATTTTCAGCTGGAAGCCCATCCACTGCAGTGGTTCAGCTGGTGTCTTCTGCCTGCCCCATTTAAGAGAGATGATTGCACAGTGTAGAAGTAGTATCACACAGAGGATATGTGGAACCCAAAGAATCCCCCAAACTCCAGATATTATTGTAATAAAGAGCAAGTATCTAAACTACAGTATAAGTGGTCCACACTTAAAGGACTGATATGATTGAAAGAGTTTCAATTTTCTCATCTATAAAATGAAAATAGTTTTATTCTTCCTGTGATCTGGAGACACTATTAACATTTTCATTAAACAGATAGTGTGACCTTAAGTTGCTTACCTTCTTTGTGCCCCAGTTTTCTCATCTGTAAAATGAGGATAATAATAGTACTATCTTACCTACCTCACATAGCTGTCATGGAAATTAAATCAACTCATGCATATACAGTGCTGGTGATAGTGCCTGCATATAGTTAAACATGATGTGTTATTATTGTCATTATTAATTTTAATCCTACCATGTCCAAGTAATGTAATGCATTCTAAGGAGACAAGGGTGAATAGATAAGCCCATGCCCTTAAGGAGCTCACAAGCAAGTAGGAGAGAGAGACAAATAAGCAACAGTGATTTAAAAAAAAAAATGTGCAGCACAATAATATGACAAATCAGAGGTGTGTTCAAGGTTTGAGATTTGGATATGCCTGGGTGGTGACAGGGTGAGAGGGGGATGTGATAGGGAACATTTCCCCAGGAGGTGCCTCAGGAAACACATTCTACACATAGAAGCTCATGGAGTATTACTAAAGCCTATTTCCCTGGGACGCTGTGGAAAAACAAATTACATAAAACCATGCTTCTCAGTTCTGACTCCAGTTGAAAATCATCCATGAATCTGCTTAAAAATACCATCCCGGATCTACTGAATCAGAATCTGCTGGTCTGAGATCTAGGTATTTGTGTGCAACCTGTAGACATAATTCTGAGTCACAGCCAGGGTTGAGATCCACTGAGAAATGTACGTTGAAAGCATAACAGCAAATCTCAGTACAAATACTAGATATTGTTATTACTGCTTAATAAATACTTAAATACAATGATCTCAAAACTGCTTAATTTTTCTTTCTTTTTTGCCTGGTTTCATGACCCACAAGTGGTAGAAATGGCAAACAAGACCATTGATGACAAGCACAAGAAGTTGGATTTATAATAAAGCCTTTGACAAGTTAGGAAAATGACTAGACCTTGTGCTTAAAATAGATGTTATCTCTCTGTTCTTCTGTGTCTTATGGAAGAACCTATATTAGCACAAAGACCTTCATAGACCTAAAACTGGGATCTAGTTTACTCAGAAAGAACTAGATTCATCTCTTTTGACAACATTCACTTGCTGTAGTCTTGTCTCCAGAGTTTCTCATCCAGGAACATAACCTTGAACCTACAAGAATGACAAGCTCAGGCTTCCCTGGTGGCGCAGTGGTTGAGAATCCGCCTGCCAATGCAGGGGACACGGGTTCGTGCCCCGGTTCGGGAAGATCCCGCATGCCGCGGAGTGGCTGAGCCCGTGAGCCATGGCCGCTGAGCCTGTGCGTCCGGAGCCTGTGCTCCGCAACGGGAGAGGCCACAACAGTGAGAGGCCCGCGTACCACAAAAAAACAAAACAAAAAACAAAAACAAAAACAAAACAAAACAAAAAGAATGACAAGCTCTTCTCACTAGACTATGCATTACTTGAGGCTAGTGATAGCAGATCTGCCATTCACTGTTGTTTCTCTCACACCTTGCAGAGTGCTTGTCATATGGAAGGTGCTGACAAATATTGATTTAGTAAATGCTAGTTTGTTAAATGTTTCTTCCCCATGGGCCTCACTTGAGTGCTACTTGGCTCTCTATTCACTGCCTTTAGGGAAAGAGATGCTTTTTGATATTCTGAGTTGATAGCTCATTTTAAAAGGACATTTATGAGAACAAGTGACATTTTCCTGGTATGATTATAAACAATTATTTTTATAATAAAGTACACAAATAATTCAATTTTGCTGTGTGCTTCTGCACCAGGCAGGAAGTAAGGTTCATATTTGCCCACCTGGGCTATTACCTTGAACTTCTACTGCCCACATTAAGTTATTAAGACATCCTGTTTCTCCTTAAAAGTTCTGGGTGCTGCCCTTTCTTTCTCTTCTTATCTAGATTTCAGCAAAGCAAGCCATTTGTTATATATACATTTTTAAGAAAAATTGCAAAGACTCTGCAGTATGTGTAACATGCAATTCCTTATTAGTGTGACTGTTTCTCTCCTAAATGCCTCATATGTCACTGAAAATGAATTTTCTCATTAACCTTAAGCATGCTAAATTGTCAAATTATGATGAACCAGACAAGACTGCACCCAGAAATTGAGCTGCCATCATTGCATTTATAAGGCTTTGCCAGTTAGTCTATAAATAACACATTTTTCACACACTTCAGAGTTCTGAAAAACTAAACCACTTCTGAATGTTCTTAAATACAGGAATAGAAAAAAAGACTACCCAAAGAAAGTAAAAGAAAATGATTTGTTCTTGTTAGAGGAGATGAAAATTATTTAGAGGAACAATGGATCAGATGATCATATAGATATTTAACAAATATTTATTGGGGTCTGATCTGTGTGTATGATTTCTTGGATGTAGAAGGTGTGACTTACTAAACAAGTCACTAGGATTTTTTCTTCAGTAGAAAATTATTATTTAGCAAATATTTACTACACCTATATGCATTATTCCGGATATCAGCAATGGAGTACAGAGATGAATAAGACAAATTACTGTCTTTATGGAATTCATACTTGATAGAGAAGTCAGATAAGTAAATATTTAGGAAAGGAATTGGAGAGGCAACAGCAGTGGCTTGCATGCCTATACAGAGGCAGAATGGTAACAGTTAAGGATAAAAAGATAGTTAAATACCAGAAGAGAAATGACTTGTAAACTAGGATATAGTTTGACATAATTCTGAAGTTCAGGACATGTCTAAAGAAAGAAGATGACTTAGGGGGACAATGATTTGTGTTTGCTTGAATCATAGTTTTTGAGTTCTCTCCAGCATACGTTTATTTAGAGGAAGCTCTGTGGGTGGCATGAGGGACCGGCAGGGAACATCGATGGCGATGCTTAGTCTCTTATCAGTTATGGAGAACAACCCATTTTTGGTTCCATCAGCCCCATCCTGTCTGACAAAGACAAACATAGGTGAACGTTAACAGGATCCATCTTCTCTTGAAGGCATTTTAAGAGAAAGTCTTATGACTCAAGCATCCCACAGAAGATTCTCAAACGTCATGCCCAGCAGCTATATAAACTAATTTTTCCAAGAACTTTTTTTTTCTTCTCCCTGAAAAAAGTTTTGTTAAATATGGTCTTCTCCATCAACTTTTTATTTCCAGGGATGTTTTAGTGCCCTATGATAGTCTAATATCCTTTATATACTCAGCTGATTTACCCATCAATGTGGATCTGCAAAGAAGCACTGAAATAGGAAAGTGATATAACCAGTCTTGCAGTTTAGAGCAGTTTTTTTTTTTTTTTTTTTTTTGTGGTATGCGGGCCTCCCTCTGTTGTGGCCTCTCCCGTTGCGGAGCACAGGCTCCGGACGCGCCGGCTCAGCGGCCATGGCTCACGGGCCCAGCCGCTCCGCGGCACGTGGGATCCTCCCAGACCGGGGCGCGAACCCAGTTCCCCTGCATCGGCAGGCGGACGCGCAACCACTGCGCCACCAGGGAAGCCCTTAGAGCAGTTTTTAAATGAGTTCATACCTGCAACGTGTATAGAACAATGCCTGGCATACAGTAAGTGTCAATTAAGGTGAGCCATTGCTATAACACAGCTACTACTGCATCACTACTAACCAGTAAGTGGAACAAGGTACAGACACACACATTCCACTCCTACCCTTAAGTGCTATAGACAAGGTCTGTCTCCTCTGCTAATGTGACCCCAGGAGAACAGAAAGCACATCTCTTATTGATTGATTTATGCCCAGTACTTAGCATTGCTCAATAAAGTCGTGTGGAGTAAAGCAAGAATGGTCTGTCTTAATCCTCATGAAGTTCTTTTTTGAGTTGGTATAGTGGACTAATGTCATTTCCACACCCCCTCCCCAGAGAGAAGTTGATACCCATTCAACTCAAATGCTATATTGATTTCTTTCAAGACTGTAGATTCTCATCACAAGTAGGAAATGAAAGAGAAACATGTAATTAGGGGGGGAAGAGAGAAGTATCTTCTAACTAATTAAGAAATGATGCAACTTCCAACCCCTTTAGTGTTTTAATGGAAACATTATATCCCTTATCATTCTGTTGAGGAAAGTTGTGGGGAGGAGATGAAGATTGTGGGGGCATAGGGAGGGAAAGAAGCTTAAACAAGTGGAGTCTGCAAGTGTAGACAGTACATCTGCAAAGCCTGGCAGGGAAAGGAAGGGGTGGGCATAGAATGTCAGCTTCATTTCCTTGCTAGCAACCAAATACGACCCTTTGAAAATTTTATGTTCTCTTACATTTGGAATTGGTAATAATAATAAACGATAAATGACTTTCCAGGGCATTCTTTGGTTAAAAAGTAATCGATACATACAGCATCACAGCTAATGATTTCACAGCTCGGTTTCTCCTATATATAATGGGAATATAAATATTCTCTCTCACATGAGGTGTTGAGACTTATATCAAGTATTAAGGGTTCACGTATGTGAATGTTTGTCATTGATATATCTTTATTAATCACTTCACCCCAGTCCTGTGAGAGGAACACACATGATTCTCATTTTACATGGGAGAAAACATCAGCTGGGAGAAATGAATTGGCCTGCCCTGCCCACTCGGTCTCTTAACTAGAGAATGGAAGAGTTAGGCCTCTAATTCAAGGCTTTCATGAAAAACATTCCTTCTTTTGACATAAATTTTGGTAACTTTTTTTTCAACCATAGAGATTTTTTTTTCATTTGCCAGTCTTGATAATGTACTCTTTTTCTTGTCTTGCAATGCATATTTTTAGAGCTTGTCAAGCTTTAGGCTTTAGTTAAAAATGAACATATTTGGTGGTCAAACAGAAATCATCTCACCATATAAGTTAGTGGTAATTATTTCTGTTGGAGCATCTTCAGGTTCCAAAAACTAAAAGGCCACAGAGTTTGAAAATAGGATGCAGAGAAACATGCTCCAGCATCCATAGAGAAGTGGAAGAGCCAGGGTGAGGAGAAGATGAACAATGCTGGAGGAGAAGGGACACCCCAAAATCTGGGTTTCTAGACAGCTAAATATCTGGGAAGGAGCTGAATCAAAGACGCATTTCAAAAGTTACATATGAAAGGAGAGATCCAGTCCTCTCAGCACGGACAGTGAAAGGACAAGGCATAGAAATAAGCAAAGGAACTAACTGGTGCAAAAGGAACGCCTTATACATTCTATTATTATTATTATTATTATTATTATTATTATGCCAGTGATGTATTATTACCCTATTAGCTAGATACTTCTCATGTGTTATCTTTTACTCTGTACTAATAAGGTATTATCCTCCTCAGATTAGCATAGCCACTATGAGCACAGTGTACCGCGATCCTGTATTTTTCTGGTTACTCCATTTGTCCAGACAAGTACTGAGTCGGCTATTCATGAAAACTGGCGTTTGGCTTTATCTATAAGAGGTACTGAAAAGTATGGGTAGTTGGACATGAACAACTTTTCTCAAATGGCATCTATTTTATGTTGTTCTGAGAGGCAGCAATGCACATCAAAGATTTGGAGATGTGCTTGTAGCCCTAACCCTGGACAACTCTAACTTGGACACTCACAAGGTCACCCCCATGAGCACAGGAGGCAGAGAGCACAGATAATGCCCCCAAACCTTTCCAGATCAACTCTGTAAATCCATGCCATGATTATCACAGTGTCCTGAGGAAAAACGTTCCCGTAGGCCCCAGAACAAGAAAGTCGTTTCTGCTTTGACAAAGGTGAGCTGACCCGGCCTCAGGTGTGATTTTTCCAGGCTGCTAATTACAGTCTGGGGTCCCCAGTGCTTGACCAGCTGATCACAGGGGCTGATAAGAGGGCCTGTGGTTCTGACTGTTGTTTACTAGATGCTCCATGCTTGAACAAGGGTTAAAGTGGGCCTGCAGTGGTGCCACTTTTCATCTTCTCCAGATTCCCCACCTCCTACTCAAATCCCCTGGCTGGGAACACACAGCAGGAAGACAGGCCGTTAGGGTTTGCCCAGAGCAGCTTCATTGAAAAATGCCTCAGGTTTCCCTTATTGCAGAAAGGAAGGGGAGGAAAGCTCCCATCTTCACGGGCTTCCAGGAGCATGGCACCAAAAACATCCAGGTTCATGATAATACTTCTCCAATGGATACCTGCCACAGATGGGTATAATTTTCAAGAAGAAAGTTTAAACTGCTCTGAAAACTTCAGACTGTTAATGAGTCTAGGGAAAGGCTGCTGTCGAGTGGAGTGGAATCATGAAGCCACTGTCTCATTTGTTTGAAATCATCTTTATTTTATTAATATTTTCTCTAAGGTCTAGGATTAGTACAAAGCTCCATCAATTTTCTCTTCCAAAAAAATGCCCACTGAGGTTCCAAAGAGATGTACTAATTCCTTGCACACAATAAGCAATAGCTCTCAGAGATCTTCAAATATTTATATCAGTGATGATGTCACTTGAGCAAAGTGATGTTTGTTTTAATAAATTTGATTAAGCAGATGAGTTGGTCATTCCCTGCTTGAAATCAAGCATGATTCATTATTTGGCAAATTTTTATTAATTTGTTATTCATCACTACTTACTGAACACAAAAATATAATTTTTCTTTATAGGCCATATTATAATATTGTCTATATTCTCAGGAATATTTTTGACATGCTATTTGTTGTGATACATCCTTCTAAATACTTTTTCCTTTGCTTTTTCTACATTCTAATCCTGATTGTGCCAGTTATTAACTTGGCAACCCTGGATAGGTTAATTCACTTATTAAAATTTAAGTTCTCTCAAATTTTAAAATGGAGTATTATTTGAATAGAATGAGATAAATATACAATTTTCTTTTAATTCAACTGTGCAACACTTATTGCACACCTATTTGCCAAAAACACTGTCTGTTATGTTATTTCATTCTTATTAATCACCATATGAAGTAGGTATTATCCAGTCATACAGAGGAGGAAACTAGAACTCAGAGAGTTACTACTTAAACAATTTCCACAACCAGTGAATGACAATCAGAATTTGAACCCAAGTCCATGAGATTCCAGACCCTGAGCTGCCTCCCCAAGAATGAGTCATTGTTTTTATATATTATTTTATTACTCATTTCAATTGTGGTCTTTCTTTCGTAAAATACATCTCCTCTTAAATCTCCTGTTTTACAAAGTCATTTGCTATGGAATTAACATCATATACTAAATGTCAAATAAGAATGTGAACAGGTAGAGGGACAGATAGATGGTGTTCAAAATCTAGGAGAGAAAATGGAAAAGATAGAAGTAAAATATAAGATGGGCAGTTTATCTGCCAGGGAAATTCATACCTAGAATATAAGCTCAGGTTGGGAACACTTGCACAATAGTGAAAAATATATACTCCTATCTCAAATTTTCACTTCCTTTTACATTCTTTTAATAATTTGCGCTCACTCCTCAAAACGTCCTTTCATTCTTGTACAATTCTGCCTTTGTTTCAGTAAAATGTATTTTTCTCAGGAGTTCTGTGTTTTCAGCTTTCAAGCAATTAAACTCCATCAGCATCAGTCATTGCCATCCTCAGAACATGGTTCTGTGGTAGGACCACCGGTAAAGAAGGTTTAGGTAAATTCCATGAGAAATGAGGTTCTATTGATCATAATAATGATTAACCTAATAATAGCACTATGTTCCAAGTATTCCAGTAGTTTCCAGGAATATGAAGACAGATTTAGAAACAGATTCCTTCCTCCAAGGCACAGCATTTAAAGATGTAATATCAGTGAAAGATGATAATAACAATTCCAGTGTAGAAACACGAGTAGAGAAGCGACTACCATGGGGAGGTCACTACAGATTTATGCATGTTGTGGTGACAGAAAAATTCTAGAATGGAGACCAGGAGTTTACCTCGTAGAAAAGCAGAAGCTGGGCAATGTAAACCAAGGAAACTGTGAGCAAACACAGTTTGGTATAAACAAATCCTAACATGTTTCCACCTGACACAGGAGCTAAAAGTGGGAAAATACCAAATTAGTTCTGCTGTGAGGTTTTATCTTATCCTTAAATATCAAACAAAACAACAGTAACAGCAAAATTTGATTTTGGATTAGATGAAATATATGTTTTATTGATATATATTAAAATATCAGTAGATACATCCATTTATTCATTCAAGATTACCTGTTGTTTGACTATTCTACCAAACACTTAACTAGGTGTTTAATGGTGAATAAAGGAGACACAGTCCCTGCACTCAGAAAGTTTATTGTCTAATGGAGAAACAAGCATTAAGTAACAACAACAAAATCAAATAAATCATGTATGGTCTCTAATGCAATAAGTAGTTTGAAAATATCTAATACAATGAGTGAAAGAGAGATGTTTCAGCCTATTTGGTGGGATTGGTGAACAAGGCCATGAAAAATAAAATCAGCCAAGGAATGAATACATATAAAAATCAGCATAGAAGATGAAGGTAGAAACATAAGTATTTAATTTCAAAAAAAGACAGATATCTGCTTTGGCAGCAAGCTATAAGAAAATCTTTGAAACATTGTATTTGGCCCAAAGTATAAACAGGACTACCCAAGTTGATTTTACTATTTGTTTTAAATTAACTCAGTGGCTTCGCTAAAATAACAAAGACCTAAATTATGAGTATGATATTCCTACTCATTTTCCTGTTTTACAGATATATCCGATACATGCAATTTCGCTTCTAAACATTATATTTTAAGAACATTAACAAACTAAAATATTCACAAAGAAGTACAGCCCAGACCTACAAATCATATCCTGTGCAGCAATGGGTAACAAAAGAAAAATGGTTCCAAGCCTGGAGGTGGCATAGAATACTTGTCTGTAGTAGAACAGACAGACATATATTATGCTCAATTCAGCCCTTCCCAGTTACTGGCTATAACCCATTGAGCAATTTATTTAATCTCTCTAAGCCTTAATTTTCTAATCTTTATTAGAGATAAAAATATAACCTATTTTGTATGATTATTGTGAAGATTAAATAACACATGTAATATGTTCAAAATAATACCCTTAATATAGTAGATGTTCAACAAGTGTTAGCTGGTATATCTGACATCTACTAGTTATGACTACTCAATATGCTTTCCTAAGCTTCTAGGTATAACACTCCTCTGCCTCTTTCTTTGTGAATTCTCATGTAATTCTGTAATTCTGGTGGAGCTCCCAACCAAAGTACACATCCTCTAGACCATAAAGGTAGGCATGTAACCCAAGCCTGGATTATCATAATGTTTCATCACCCTGACCAATGATTGGTCTGGGGTGGTCGTATGAACCTAGCTGGCCATTTAGAATCCTTCCCTGGTGTTTTTACATGCTGAGCTGCAGGGAGCTTTTTCTCCTTTCAGATTGTAGTGATGTGGCTTCAGAGCTATAGGAGCCATGTGTATCTAACATGGTAGAGCCTAAGTAAATGAAGCCAACTCTCTAACGGAAGTGGGAGAGGGAGAGAGAGAGTCCTGGTGAGAAAAAACGAGTTCCATCTCTTAAAGCTCCAAAGCTGCTCTGGCTTCTGCAGCCCTTCCCTCACTATTGGGAAACATCTCCAGTGTCCTGCCAGTAAATCGCTTGTGCTGCTTAAGTTTGTTTGGATTCGGTTTCTCCTACGTGCAATTAAAATTGTTCTATTACTGTTGTTATTATGGCCATTGACAAATGGTCACTAAGCATTTAGTTCTCACTAAATATTTTTGAATGATTTGAATGAATGAATTTTTCATATTGATGAGTCTGAAGATGTTTTCTGAATTACTATATGATTTTCAAGGCTGCTATAAAGTAGATATATTCAGAATTGAAGAAAGTACAGGATCAGAGTCTGTTGGAAGAGATGGCATAGAAGAAATAGTCGTCTTTCAAGTAAGGTAGACCGAAATTCAAATCCCGACTTTATCATTTATTAGTTGGGTGGCTTTATTTGGGAAAAGCCCTTACTTTTTCTGAGGTAAATTTTCCCTGTAAAATAAAATAAGTACTCTCATATGATGTTATTATAAGTATTAGCGTAAACATTTAGTATCCTTGTACCTTCTTTAACCCTTAGAGTCTAGGTTCTTTGATTGTATGACCATTTTTACATAAGACACAAAATACTAATATTACAAAGATGCATTATGTAAAAAAATGAAGTTAACATAAAGACCATGTATTAGATTCTAATTATACTTTTATTTCAAAATTTTCTAGAGAAAATTTAATTTTATGTGTCATATTTTAAAGTTCTGTTAAATAATGATTTTCCATGAATAGAATGCTATTTAAATATATTTAAATATATAAACATTCTTTTGGAAAAATTTCAATAAATACCTTTGCAAGCTTTAATTGTTGATTGACCACATTGACTTTTCTGTTAATGACTCACTCACTACCCAATGAGTCACTTCTATACCCAACTTTTAAAATGTGTTCCATTGATAAAAATTTTCTTTGTATATTTTATAATCTCATAATGAAATTGTTTGTACAGCCAGTAGTCAGGATCATGAGGCTTGGATCACAGAATCACTTCAGCCCTTGCCTCCTTTTGAATGCTTATCTTTCCTGATAATGTAGGGTATTATTTCCAATAGATGGCCTCATGCTTCTAAGACATATTAGAAACTGTCTTTAACCATCATTTTTCCATTACCGAGGGAGTTTGGGATAATGGAATGTGTAGTCACTTTCAATTTGTGTCAAATTTTCTGATGCCGTTTTACCACCAACATTTTATCAGCTTGTCACTAGAACAAATGAAGTTGCAAATTCCATCGACTTTTTTTCCATGAGATCTTTGAAACTGTTTATTTTTAACATGACTTCTTTCCTTTTTATTTCTATAGTGTTAGCAGGCTTGATTTTCAACTTTCAGGGTCTCTGTCACTTAGTGAGTATGGCATTTGGGCACAACAATTTCCTGGGGCCTTGAAGGTTTTGAGAGAAAGGATTCAGGCATACAGGGCAGATTGAAGACGAATGCAGATTGAAGCAATAAGCATGGAGCAATTTGAGGAACTACCTGGAGGCAGGAGTGGAGAATTTCTGATACATCAGGAAAGCCATTATGCTCCTGTTATGTTCAATAGCCTGGTTGGCCTAAAAGGTTATGGGTGATGTATGGTTTCATTATCTCCTATGGGCTTGATGCCTCCAAAGACCCCAGATGGCTTATTCTGGCTGCAGTTCCCTTCATTTGCACTATAGCAAGGTCTGTCAGATCAAGCCAATATGTTTGCAAGGGTCAGTTTGCTTTGAGGAATATTATATTGTTCCATGATCTCTGTAATATTCTTCTGCCTGAAAATCTACAAGGCATTACCACCTGGGGAGTAAATGAAAGCTCTTCAAAAACACATTTTGATTTCCTTATAATCAACTGTCACTGTGGAAGTAATAACAGCAACAAAACAGCATCAGCACCATTAGTTATCATTTACTGAACATGCATTGTGTACCAGCCATGCCTTACATATACTATTTTATGATATCTTTTTTACCATATCCTGGTAAGCCAGGTATCATAGTTTCTATTTTATACAATATATGAAAAAACCAAGATCACACTAAGAGATTAAGTAACTTGTCCAAAACCAGATTCCTAGATGTGTTAGAGGCAGCATTCAAACTCTGGTCTGCCTGACTCCAGGAAATCCCAAACAACTGCAAATCATCTTTAAAAGTCCAACATGTAGGAATCCATGGTCTAGATGGGGAGAAAAAATATATGTAAAGAATACTTATTATACAATAATGTTTTTCATTAAAAAACATGTGTATTTCCAAGGCAAGAGAAGCAGCATGCACTAAGACCTATTTATACCTATCTTTGGGGGAAGTAATTAAATCTATAGAGGAGGGGTCAGAAAATCCATAGAGAAGAGGTAATTTATCTGTGGAAGCACAGTGCTACAATAAGTGGGACCACTGTTTAAGCAGAGGCTCAGAGTGAGCCTCGAAAATACACAGTGTGTTAGGGAACCATTAAAAAGTCAAGGGTGGCATAAAAATTGAAACGTTCCAGTGTCTAAACCTGTCTGTATAAGCATAAGAAAAAATAAAGGTGTGGAAGCACCAGGCTGTGGCTATAAGAGGGAGATGGAACAGGAGAGACTGAAGGGCTTTTTACTTAATCTAAATTGAAGATTGTGAAGATGTAGTGAATTTATGAGAGACTTTTACTTTTAAAATAAAATGCGAAGACATACCTGTCTTACCCAACACCTGGGATCATTGTAACACTGAGACAAGCTTATACAGATGAAACAGTTATTAGAATAAGCAACTTGACTTAGATGTGACTGTCTTTCTGTCATCCTGAAATTTTATTTAAACTCCTTTATTCAAATGAAATTTAGTTAAAAGAAACCAAGCTGCTTATATACTAATATTCCACATGGAGTAAAAATGAGGCAAAGGAAACCCCAGTATCTGGTGCAGATTATCTACATTAAAGCCCTCTCCAAACATTAAGTATCGAAGTCAATTTTGCTGAGCTTTCCAATGCAAATATCCTGGTATTTAATAAGTAGCTGGAATGTCCTTTAGAGTAATCCAATAGTAAGTTTGATCTTCTTCTGAAAAAGCAAGTATTTCTTCACTTAAAATGACCTTGCGTCATATGTGTCAAAAGGTTGATCTAATACAATGGGACTTTATCCCATCAATTTGTCTTAGAATGCTGTGCATTTGTTTTAGAATAAGGATTCCTCTTTCATTACATAGGCTATTATTTGCTTTGTCAAATCCCTCTTGACCTTGAGTACACTGTAGAAAAAGGGATTCTTTAGAAATGCTGATAAGGATGTTCTACTAAATATTACCCTTTATAAATCTTTGAGGAAGTTCAGGAGTTGACATAGCACTATAAGGATTTACATAAGCAGATGTACAAATCTGGGTAAATGAGGACACATCTGGGATGTATATGGCTCCACCCTGTCAAGGACCTGTGCTATATAATGCTGATATATTTGTTTTATTTTGGTAATGCAACCATAAATGCATGCTTCTTTTTTTGTTTTTAACACCTCTATTTGCATTTAATTAATATACAATAAACTGTACCTATGTAAAGTGTGTAATGTGATAGTTTTGACATAGATATATACCCATGAAACCATTGCTACAATCAAGATTCTGAACACATCCATCACCCCCAAAAGTTCCCTGTTGTCCCTTTGTCATCTCTTCTTTCCATCCTTTGATGCCCCCTCCTCACAACTCCTGATCTGCTTTGTCATAAATTTTTTGCATTTTCTATAATTTTATATAAAGAGAATCATATAGCCTGTTGTCTGGCTTACTTCACTCACCATAATTATTTGAAGATTCGTTAGTATTGTCACATACCTCAGTAGTTTATTCCTTTTTATTTCTGGAGTAGTTATTGCCTCGTCTGGATATATCACAGCTTGTTATCTATTCTCCTTTTGGTAGGCATAGCTCCCTCAAACTTAATTTACCTTTCATGATCTTTTGTCTCATGTCTCTGATAATTAATAAATTCTTTGTAAAAAAAAAAAAATATTTCAAAACCTAAGTTCTCTCGTCTCTTAATCATAGAGAGGAAAGCAGGACCTTAAGAATACCTAGTGGTAGAATTACTATATTTATGACAATAATGCTACTGGCATTCCTTTTTTATTGCACTTTGCTTTATTGCACTTTGCAGAAATTGCCTGTTTTACAGATTGAAAACATGTGGCAACCCTGCTTAAGGCAAGTCTTTCCAATAGCATTTGCTCACTTCATGTCTCTGTGTCACATTTTAATAATTCTCACAATATTCTAAGCCTTTCATTACTATCATATATGTTATGGTGATCTGTGATCAGCAATCTTTGATGTTACTACTGTAACTGATTTTTGTTTTGTTTTATTTTGCATTTTTTAATTAAGATATGTACATTGTATTTAGGCATAATGCTATTGCACACTTAATAGACTACAGTATAAACATAACTTTTATGCTCTGGGAAGCCAATAAATTCATGTGGCTCACTTTATTGCGATATTTGCTTTATTGTGGTAGTCTGGAACCAAACCCACAGTATCTCCGAGGTATGCCTGTTATGTGCTAATGACACGCATAGCACCAGATGAAGTTTGTTGTTACTTTATAAGCTGGACATAACTTAATTAATAATGTGGGCTTGTTCCCTGCTTCCACCTCACAATTTTATTTTTAATTATTTCACAGAGCAATTCACGGATTATGAAGATGTGACTAAGAACTAATATGACTGAATTTAAATCATTCATTTAATATGGTTTGAGAGCCTCCTGCATGTCAGGCATAGGACTAGGAATAAGGGATTCAAAAGTGAAAAAAGACACAATACTTGTGCTTTCATATCCAAATGTGAATTTATTGTAAGCTAATAGGAAGATTAAGCATCTTCACAGGCCCTTCCACGGCCCTGGCTTTAGCAGTTTGGTCGTGTGGTTGCATATTTTGTCAAATTTGCAAAACTAATATATTTTAAGTTCATCGATAATAACCTGTGTCCCTTTACACTCTAGGTTTCCTACTACACACCTTTTCCCAAGAAGAGTGGCACTGAAGTTGTCAGGGACATTTTGGAGACCCAGTTAAGGGAAATTGGTGTCAGAGAGAGAGAGGGAGATATGAAAGGGAGAGAGAGAGAAGATACATACACACATACTACATATTTGGACTTAGGAGGACAGATGTATGTGGTTCACAGTCACTTCTGTGTGTATTAACCTAGGACTCGCCACTCCAGGTTGGAAATGATATCTAGAAACCTACTGCTGCTAACTGTACCAGTTCACTAGGCTACGTGATCTGAAGGTGCGTGTCCGTTAGTGTTATATCCAATAGAAATATTTCCATTAGTGCTGGACACCGGAAGGGTGTGGATGGTGGAGGAAAAATGAGGTTTGAAATGGTCAGAATGAGGAGTTTGTCTATAGGAAGGTATATAGAGGCATGTTAGGCTATTAAGTAGTACAATTATCGTGTTATTTTTCTATGTATGGGATATTTATAATATTTATCAACTTTTAAAATTTCCAATTTTCTGTGATTTATTTTCTCATACTAAATATTCACATGTGCACCTAATTTTCCATTTGTAATTTTGAATTATTTTGATTAAAGACCCCTTCCCCATGTATACATACTTGAGTCTCCATAAAACTAGGATTTATTACAGTTTACACATTACAGTTCAGTGGAGAAGACAGGCCAGGAAACATATAATTCAGGTACAAGGTTATAAAGACTAACTAAGAAAACCTCAAGGAGTGTATAGGGCAGGAATCTAATTCTTACCTGGGAGGCTAGAATAGACTACTTGGAGGAAGTGGTGTTAAAGCTGGGATGCAGTGGATAGGTAGGAGCTGGCCAAGCAGAGATGTTTATGCCTGTGCATCTGAGTGTCTGTGCATCTGCGTGTGGGGTTAGGGGAGAAAGACAGGAGGGTGATCAAGGGGGTTTGACTTTACCCTTTGACATACAGAGTTTTAAAATAGTTGGGTGGTTGGCACAAGATCAGATTTGCATGCGTTTTACAGTTATTCCTGAGGTGCATAAGTGAGGAAATCCCAAGACCTTAGGCAGAGACCATATTTGATTATGTGTCTTCCAAAACTGTATTTCTTTCCTCTGAGGCAGATGTCCTTAATTCTCAAGAGGCAGTTTTCAAGGAGCAGTTTTAGAATGCAGGGGCACTTAGTGAAGGAAGACTCCTCACTATGGGAAGTGGTATCTGAGATTCCATTCTAAACACCAACACAACCTAGGCCACTTACAGTTCCTTCTACATTTAGTCACTGCTAACTTAATGTTTGTTATATTGAGAGAGTCAGAAATCACAGGCCAGTGTATACATTTCCTACTATTTTATTTGCTCTGTGAGCTTGACAAATCATTTCTATCCCCTAAGCTTCAGTTTACTTATGTTTACAATGGGGATACAAATTCCATCTTTATAGGGTGGTTTGAGAACAGGAGGATCCACTAAAATAATCTAGGATAGAAGTGCCCAGCATAAAGTAGGTGTTCAATAAGTTTCAACCTGATACACATTTTAAAAGATCCACTCTTTTATAATGAGTTACTGTCTGATGTTCTCAATGAGGCAATCTTTGGAGAATGACCCTCAGAGGATTTTTGTTTTCCTAAATGTGGAATGTCTCTTTGAATTAATTTACTTAATAAAAAATTGAATAATGCTTGGAATTCCATTAAAAGAGTAATTTTAACAGGTCACTGAAAGCTTATTTTATATCCCTTCTTAGAATACTCCAATATTTACTTAGTATTCTAAGATGATCCACCTCTTTTTAAAAAGATTGGGATCATAACTTCTGTAAGATGCTATTCATAGGGAGCTTCATCTTGGTGTTTTTGAGAAATTCATTGCATATGAACACTCCATATCACCCTGGTCTTCATATTGGTCTGTCAAGGCCAAAAGTGAATTCCCAGAATACCCAATTTTATTTTATTTTTAAAGGTACAACAGTGGAATATGGAACTGTGGATGTGGTTTGAGATTAATATCTGTCTCACCAGCTCCTACTCCTTGTGATAGTGTGAACTAAAAATGTTGCCTGCCATGTCAGGAAACAAAGGATGTTGCAGCCATCAGCCACTACAGTCACCACGCCCCCTGCCATGGTGAGCCCGAAAGGGAACTCAGACACTGCAGCCACTCCCCAGACCATGCACCCTGAGGAAACTCAGGATGAGAAAACACAGAATAATGGCCCCAGTTAGCTGAGGTGCTTATCAAAGGAATGATTTCAGTGAGCCCAGACTCCTCTTGCATCTCCCCATACATAGGAAAGCACTAAATTCCTTAACTTGAGATATCTGCTTTTTTTTTTTTAATAGTAATCTTTTCATATTCCAACTACCTGGTCTTTGTTGCAAAAACCCCTATATATTCTGGCTCTCCCCCTTACCTGTTAGGAGCAGCCTCTGGGATGCTGTGTCCCAGGCTTCAGTCCTCAGTTTTGTCTGCTGAATAAAACATTACTTTCAACTTTCAGGTTGTGCTTTTTTTTTTTTTTTTTTTTTCAGTCGACAGTAGTCTTGCTTTAAACATTACTGCTTCAGGAATTATTTTCCTGGCCCTAAGGACAGATCCCTTTTTTATATTCCCTTAGTTCCCAATGTCTTCTCACTCATTGTCTGTTGTTTTGTCTTTGTTACATATTGAACATGTGTCTGTCTCTCTAATATGTAAGCTCTGAAAGTACAGGTACTGAATCTGATTTATTAAATGCTATATCCTCTTCATTTCAGGCAGTTCCTGGCATATAATGGGTATCCAGTAAATATTTATCAAGTGAATGAATGAATGATTACATGCATGAACATTTAGTTAAGAATCAAGCTCACAACCAGAAGGAAGTCATAGACTTTCCATGATAACTTTGGAAATTAAAAAAATTCTTCAAATTCTAAAACTGAGCAAGCTTTGGAAGATGTTGCAATGAAGGAAATGAAGAGAGAAATGAATAAAAAAGCAACATTTTGTTTTCAGGCTTGTGCTATTTTAAAAACAAGAAATACCATGCATAACTTGGTTTGCTCATAAAATTTTACCATTTGGTTCACTACATTGAAAAACAGAGTTTACATAGACAACTAACTATTTACAAATTGAATTTACTTGGAGATATTTTTCATCTTTGATACAAATTCATCCCCAAGCTGCTGACCTTAAAAAAAACAATATTCTTATCATTTTGAGGGTTGATCAGATACAGGAGAAAATTTGAGATTAAGGAGAAAAAAGTCCATGGTGCAAAAAAAAAAAAAAAATAGCATTATTAAGGTGACTTGTCTGGTGCCCTTTAGTGACAGACACGGAAAGGGAAAAAAGGAACAGAGGAAGCACATTTACATTTGTTGAGCATTTATCAGGAGCAGGTCCCTGAGCTGGGTACTTTGCATGAATTATCTCATTTAATTTCCATAACAATTATTTGGGGTTGATATTACTATTCTCATTTTTCAAATGAAATACTGAAACATGGAGATGACAACTAACTTTTTTAAAGGATTCTTAGTTAGGACGAAGGGGAATGGAATTGTAACTAGGTTTTTCCCAGCCCCAAATTTCCTGAGCCATGGTAAAGCCATCACCCAAAGCCCAGGGTGATGGCTTTACCATGGCTCAGGAAATAAAGAAAACACAAGCACAGCAACAGCCATATCCTTAAAAAAAGGCATCTTCAAAGGCAAAAGTCATCTATCTCTATTCTTTCAGGACCTAGACCAGTGCTTCCAATTAGGTGATCCATGTATGTAAAAACTTTTTCTAGTAGTTATATTTTTAAAAAGTAAAAAGAAATAGGTAAAATTAATTCTAATAATATATTTTAACTCAATAAATATATCCACAGTATTATCATTTCAACATATAAACAATATAAAAATTATTAATATACATTGTTTCATAGTAAATGTTCATAATCTGATACACATTTTGTACTTGTAGCATATCTGGACACACTACATTTCAAGTGATCAGAGCCACTGGGGTGCTGGAAACAACCTTATGGGACAGCACAGATCTGAAGAATTCTAATTAGGACTAATGATAAACTATCCCAGACAGGGAAACTTTAGGCCTTATTCACTAAAGATATAAACATGCCCACTGTCATTTCTTCCATACAGGGGTCATATCCTCTGTGACTCAGGATTTCATGGGAATCAATAATTTCAGTTTTAGAGTGAGCATTCCATAAAACTCTGCTTTGCCACTTACTAGTTATGAGTCCTTGAATGAGTTACTTAATATGGTATGGTCTCATACATGTTGATATATGTTGATACATTGGTGTTTCCTGCAGAATGAGCTCTGTGGGCTAACTGGAATAATTGATAACCTTTTAGATTTCCTATTAGCTCACTTACAGATGAATTTAGCACTTGGTAGCATTGAGCTCTTAAAAAAAAAAAAAGGAAGACCCATATACTATCAACTAGAATAAAAGGAAACTATAGACCTGCCACCCACTGTGTTCCTTCTCCTTTGGTGGAAAGGATTTTTTACAAGTCCTCTCATACTTTGTCCTGGTCTTAGGCTAATTGCATGAGTCATCTTACTCCAATTCCAGATATTGCTGGAGACTCATGGAAACTTCTGGAAGTTTCCTCCTGAACAGTATGTGTCTCATGCCTACTGAAGCAGCAGCTCTGTGTTCAAAACTTAGGATAGTCTTTATAGCATCTCCCATTTCTACTTATCTGAGAAAGACCACCTATTTACTACCTCCCTACCCAAAGCTGTTATGTTAGAATCAGGTCTTTATCCCCAAACAACTTATTCCCACTCAGAGATGGGGTGAAGAATTCCAAATAGAATTATCTCAACAATGTTCCTTTCTTAAAGAGGCATAAAAATCAATCAGAAAATTATCCTCAATGGGTAGTATGACAGATGCAAAACTACTGTTCTATTTATTGTAGCTATGGATCCAAAACATAGCAATATTTACATTCTGCCTTTGATTTCCCAAAGGGAAAACCAAATCAGAGTAAGATTTTCATACACTGCCTGAATCTTTCTCAAAAGTTAGTTAATAACTAAAATTTATGAAATATTCACTAAAATGTTATTAATTGTAACTTTAATGATGCATTTGAATATCAATTTGGGAAAACATGGTATTTATATATTTTATAAACAGAAACACTAACAAGCGTAGTGTGTGTGTGCGCGTGTGTATGCAATTTATGTGCTAGTCTACTATTTAAAAAGTTTTGGCAGAAAACAAAAGAAACAAGAGTCTAAATAAGCCATATAAATATGATCATTTAAAATTCATCAACTATTTTGTGACTATTTTTAATTCTTTCTTAATGTTATGTTGTGAACACAAACGCTTTATAGTGTCTATCTTTACAGATGAGAAAGCTAAGGTCTTGAGCATTGATGTGGTTTTCTTGGTGATAAGTTTTGGCCAAGCAAAGAATGCCACTTCTCCTATATCTATCACATCTGTTGAAAAACTTATTGATGAATTAATTAACAGCTGACTTGGCCAAGCACCATTTTGTAGATATTCACAAGATTTACTTTGCCAAACAAAAAAGGTTTGTTCTTTGATTAGTCTGTTTTATAAATGCATATGCATTTTGAGGCTATAAACATCAGCTTTATCTCTCAAAGAGGCAGTATTTGTTGTGCTGGAAAGCATCATTTGATGTTAACCCCTCATTCTCGAATCATGGCTCTACCACTAACTGGCTGCGTCACGTTGGAAACTCCCCTTCGTGTCTCTGACCCTCATTGTCCTTCTCTAAAAAAAGGGATTCTTCATTCCCTAACTACTTTATTCCCAAACTACTTCCTGACAGGGTTGTAAAGCACAAATAAACATGGTACATGAATGTTTGCTGACGATATTGAGACAACAGATAGGACACAAGGCGTCCTTAGCACTCCTTTGTTTCACCGAGCTCAGTAACTCACTGTTGCCTAGTGAGGTTAACATAGGCCTTAGAAATAGATCATCCTGGGTTAGAATTCTTGCTTTGACATTCACTAGATCTGTGTCCTTGGGAAGGCATTTCATTTTCTAAGCCTCATTTACTTCATCTGTGAAATGGCTACTTTGACCTGACAGGACCATCGTGAGAATGATGCTTGGTGAGAAATAGGTTCCAATCCCCTGAGGTTGATTAACACTGTGAAAGAAAATCTCTCTGTTAAGTTACCCAAAGGCAAACAACTGTCACTTCTCTTTCATTCTATTTTTTTCAAGCAGAAGCAAAGCATATCCAGCCTTCGGCTTGCAGCAATAACCGACCTCAAGAGATTTAAGCATATTTCTCACTTTATGAAGTAGGCAAATTGTCCTTTGAAAGCAAAGACCAGTTCACCAGGTACTGGCTTCTCAATTGACATCATGACGTTACTGCCTTTCCCAAACCATTGCTCATTAGCATTTAGTAATAACCTTTGAGAGAATCGTTACACCACCCACCATTGTGGGGGAAAGTGTATAAAATTAAAGGGGATATAGTCAAGGACTCAAACTGTTGTCTTCTGTGAACACCTCAGGTCACTGCATTAGATACAGATGGACAAATAGATTGCCAATTAGAATATCTGTAAGTGAACAAACAAACCGCCATCCCCACCACTAACAACAGCAAATAATTCCCGTATCATCTGCCATGACAATCTCATATCTCTCACTGAATATTTGATTTAAACAGCAGAATTAATTTGCATTGCTCAAATGGAATCAAAGGGGCTGAGTTGTATTATTTACATGTCAGGTGCCCTCATTTGCTTTTTAAAGTTATAAATTATTCTTAGAGGAACATAAATGAGAACTGCCTTAGAAAAAAGTCACTACCTTGTGCACGTGTAACTCCATCTTAAAGGTGAACATTTCCCCGAGCCCTTCAAGATATGAAAGATGTAACAATTGTGTGAAAATACTTTAGCTAAGGTACAACAAGAGAAACGTCTCTCTGATGGGAAAAGAAACGATACTTTAGTGTATCTCAAAGAGAGCACTACTGACATTCTGGACGTGAGACAATTCTTTGTTGAAGGACATCCCAGAACACCGTAGGATGTTTAGCATACCTGCCTTTGATGCTTTGGGACAACTAAAATATCCCCCTCATTTCTAAATGCTACATAGGGTGTGTTAAGGTCCTTGTTGAGAACTACTGGATAAAACAAATAGGGGTCAATTGGATACTTAGAGCCAGTCTTTGGAATCTGAAGGATCTGGATTTGACCCTTGGCCACATGCAATAATTAGCTCCATAATCTTGGTCATTTAACCTCTCTGAGCCTCAGTTTTATCTGCAAGATAGGGATAATAATGTCTTCCTGGAGGTTAATAAATTAATGTTGCTAAAGGTTTTATAATGTTTGGTATGGAAGAAATGCTCATTTAAAGGGTAGCTAGGGCTTCCCTGGTGGCGCAGTGGTTGAGAATCCACCTGCCGATGCAGGGGACACGGGTTCGTGCCCCGGTCCGGGAAGATCCCACATGCCGTGGAGCGGCTGGGCCCGTGAGCCATGGTGGCTGAGCCTGCGCGTCCGGAGCCTGTGCCCCGCAACGGGAGAGGCCACAACAGTGAGAGGCCTGCGTACCACAAAAAAATTAAAAAAAATAAAATAAAATAAATAAAATAAAGGGTAGCTAATTTGTACAGACTTGGACAAATGTGTGTTAGTAAAAATTCATATTGGTGTGAAGGGGAAAAAAGGGTAGCTAGTGCAGTCAATAGTGATGATTGTAGTAGTCAGGAAAAAAGCAGTGCTGGTGATGGTTGTGATACACATAGGAGACGCAGCAAGTTAGGTGTTTAAGATGCTACCAATAGTGCCGGGTATACTGCCTGAGCTGGAATTCCAATGCCACCATGTCCTAGCTATGTTATTTGGGCCAATTCTTTATCCTCCCTATGCTTCAGTTTCCTTATGTAAAATGAAGACGATAATAGTGCATACCTTAATAGTGTCTTGTAAAAAGTAGATATAAATGCTTAGAGTGACAGGTTTAGAGAGGCCTGGGAATTCAGTGGAGAAAGGATAGGAAAGGATCACTTGACTCTCACTTCTAAAATTTTGAGCCATTTTAGTTTCAGTTGCTTTTGTCCTGCTGGGTCCACAGTAAAGCAGCTAAACAGTCACTTTCTCACCAAAGATATGTTAGGATGGCTCAATGAAGGTGCAGTTGTTCTCTGGTAATTAGATCTGGCTCAGATAGTCTTTACTTGAAGGAAAGTTTAGTATTTCAGATTCTAGCCAAGGTAATTAGTTCTCAGTACACCAAATAGCCATGATTATAAAAAGATCTTCTCTAAAATGTGATCCAACAACATGAGGCCTACAGAGAGTTTGTGTGAACTCCTAAAAGAGCAAGAACAAAGCTATTAATAGTTTAGCTTCAACACATCCACAGGTACCTGTGTCACCATTCCTAAAGAAAATAAATTGTCAGAATGTTTGTAATGTTAACCACCTCCAGACTAGTGAAGTATGTAAATCACTTTGATGAATGGTAGTTATTTGCTAATTTTGTCTCCTGAGCATAAAGGGTTGTGCGTTTTGGTTTGATTTTCTATGTAATCCTCAAACTTTGTATTCCAATATGAATTTTAAAAGACAACTGGGAATTTATTTTTCAAATGAGAATTCAGGCTGTTACCTGGTTATTTTATACTAAATTTGCAACACCTACTCATAAATGTATTGTTGATGATCTCCATTTTATGCTGCTGCTCAGAAAATATAACTGTTAACAGATAGAGATGTGGTACCCTAGAATGCATAGGGCTTTTTTTTTTTTTTTTTTTTTTTTTTGCGGTACGCAGGCCTCTCACTGTTGTGGCCTCTCCCGTTGCGGAGCACAGGCTCCGGACGCGCAGGCGCAGCGGCCATGGCTCACGGGCCCAGCCCCTCCGCGGCATGTGGGATCTTCCCGGACCGGGGCACGAGCCCGTGTCCCCTGCATCGGCAGGCGGACTCTCAACCACTGTGCCACCAGGGAAGCCCCATAGGGCTTTTGAAACACCAAGGGAGTAATCTTTATGGCATAGTGACACATATTTCAAAGCGGAATTTAATTCCTGTTCACATTCCATTCATTTATTTATTGACTGACTACATGATCTAGGCCACATGATGCCTAGCCTAGCCATGTTGAAGATATGGACATAAATTAAACTGTTTATACCCACAGCATAGTTTGGAAGAATCACTTATTTGATAAATATACTACACTGGGAAAAAAAGCAATAGAGAAAGGAAACAGTGGGCTGTACAAGATGGAGTCTGGTAGGATAGAGATGGTGATGTCTTAAGTCTTGCAACATTATTTATATAAATAACTCAGAAAAATCAGAGAATTTTAAAACCAGGACCTAATCTTTCTAGTCTTATTTACCCATACACATCTAGTTTTATTAAACAACATACCACAAGCATTGTTTCGTAAGGAGGTGGCAAAGTGTACCCTTACACAGACGATGGTCCAGTTCCCCCCTCCCGTGCTCTAGATATGTGGCCTTGGGCAAGTTATTGTACTTTTCTTAGCTACAGTTTTTTTTTTAACCTGTTCAATAGAGAAAGTGAAACACCCCTTAGGGTTGTTATAAAGATTAAATGCGGTGATTCCTATAAGAGGTAATGACAATAACAAATATTTAATAATTGTTAGCTATAATTTTCTTATGGTCGACAACTTTTATGCTTTGTATTTTATCATAAATATACTGTTTCTCCACTTTTAAATTATTGTTTATTATGTTTTGCTTGTTTGAAATGCATGTACTTCCTTATTTCTATTGAAATCCGAAGTCTTAAAATGTTACCTCCTCTTCAATGCCTTCCCGATTTCTTTCAAATGTGTGTATGTAATACAATCACTTGGGACTATGTTCCATTTTTTCTTTCCCAAAACAGTATCTATTGAGGACCAGGTAGGTCTTATTACTCAGTGTAGTGCCTCAATACAAAATACTAGTTGGAAAATGGACCCTCAATACTAATTTGTTGGAATAAATTAAGGCTTAGGCAGACAGTTACCGAGTTTTGTTCATTCAAATTTTGCACATTCTGCATTTTCATGCATTATACATCAAGACTCTCTAAACCATTTTTCTGTACCGACTTCAAACTACATCAGTTTAGGAAGAAAACTTCAATCCATCCAGCAACCACCTCTGCTTGTAAAGCAATATCCATTTGTGGAAATATTTTACCATTTTATTCACTCTGCCTTTACTATTTTGCACAAATGGATGGAACAGATAAAAATGAAATTTCTGAGTCTGGTGAGGGGAAGCATAGGTTTCATAAACTCAATACAATTAAGGCAAGATGGAGATAATTAGGCTTGCCTCAACTTTAGTTTCTATCAGGAGCTCACTGGCCTTAAGCCTAATCACCTCTGTGTTCAATTACAAAGGAAGTGGATTAAAGTGCAAAGTGTTAGAAATACAACATTAAACAACGTTCGTAAAAGATGAGCTGCCACTTGGGATTTTGTAATTGGTTTTAGCAAATTGGGAATGGAACACCTATTAGAATCTATAAATCTTTTGTTTGGCTTGTGAACATTTATCATAATATGAAAGTTGAAGATTGCCTAGTATTTTATTCCTTTTTATAAAACAACAAATTGAATTGCTGTAAATTTTAAATTGCCAATATTTAAAGGTATAAAGAATACCTTGAATCCTCAAATTTTACTCCCCCTCATATTATTATTCTAACACTAAGTGTCAGCTTTACCAATTCTATAAAGAAATTTTTAGAGTTAGTAAAATTGTTTCTTAAACCATTTTCCTCTGTTCTAAGTGTATCTTCATTATGGATAGAAAAATAAATAAAACCCAGAAAATTTAATTTAACAGAGATTATAATCCTTAACTCAAATGTCATTTGCCTTTTAAGATATATGATTATTGGGCTTCCCTGGTGGCACAGTGGTTGAGAGTCCACCTGCCGATGCAGAGGACATAGGTTCGTGCCCTTAGGCTTGCCTCAACTTTAGTTTCTATCAGGAGCTCACTGGCCTTAAGCCTAATCACCTCTGTGTTCAATTACAAAGGAAGTGGATTAAAGTGCAAAGTGTTAGAAATACAACATTAAACAACGTTCGTAAAAGATGAGCTGCCACTTGGGATTTTGTAATTGGTTTTAGCAAATTGGGAATGGAACACCTATTAGAATCTATAAATCTTTTGTTTGGCTTGTGAACATTTATCATAATATGAAAGTTGAAGATTGCCTAGTATTTTATTCCTTTTTATAAAACAACAAATTGAATTGCTGTAAATTTTAAATTGCCAATATTTAAAGGTATAAAGAATACCTTGAATCCTCAAATTTTACTCCCCCTCATATTATTATTCTAACACTAAGTGTCAGCTTTACCAATTCTATAAAGAAATTTTTAGAGTTAGTAAAATTGTTTCTTAAACCATTTTCCTCTGTTCTAAGTGTATCTTCATTATGGATAGAAAAATAAATAAAACCCAGAAAATTTAATTTAACAGAGATTATAATCCTTAACTCAAATGTCATTTGCCTTTTAAGATATATGATTATTGGGCTTCCCTGGTGGCACAGTGGTTGAGAGTCCACCTGCCGATGCAGAGGACATAGGTTCGTGCCCCGGTCCGGGAAGATCCCACATGCCGCAGAGCGGCTAGGCCCGTGAGCCATGGCTGCTGAGCCTGCACGTCCAGAGCCTGTGTTCCGCAACGGGAGAGGCCATGGCAGTGAGAGGCCCATGTACCAAAAAAAAAAAGATGTATGATTATTATCAATGAATTCAGTATCTATGTATATCTGCAGCATCATTTTTTACTAATATGCATATCCTAAGAAAGAATTCTAGACAGTCTTTGGAAGGGAAGACTTTGGATTTCATTTATAAATTTTGCCATTCAAAAGCATATATTATCTAAATTTGTAAGATGGGAGATAGCTGTTTTATGGTACAGTAGTGTTTTACATATTTTAATGTGAATCACCTAGGAATCTTTTTTTTAAGCTTTTTATTTTATATTGTAGTATAGCCGATTAACAATGTTGTGATAGTTTCAGATGCACAGCAAAGTGGATCAGCCATACATATATATGTATCCATTCTACCCCAAATTCCCCTCCCGTCCAGGCTGCCACATAACATTGAGCAGAGTTCTCTGTACCATACAGTAGGTCCTTGTTGGTTATCTATTTTAAATATAGCAGTGGGAATCATTTTTGAGTACAGATTCTGATTTATTAGGTCTGAGGTGAAGCCTGAGAGTCTGCATTTCTAACAAGTTCTCAGGTGCTGTTGCTGTTGCTGGCAATGAGGTGGACTGTACCTTAATAGCAACTCATTAGGCCCTCAAATATACAGTCAGAAAATTGGCTTCAAACAATACATCTATAATTTTCTAGCTTTAGAAACTAAGATGTCACAACCACCCAATTTCCAACTGTATTGTTTTTACTGTAGTCCAAGATGCCATCATTTCTCAACTGCTGTGTAACCTCTTCATTGTTTTCTCAGTGTCTGAACTTGCCTCTCTCCAGTCCACTCACCACATTACAATAAAAGTAATTAGCTTTATTTAAAATTTTTTTTCTATTTATTTTTTATTGAAGTACCATTGACATAAAACATTGTATTAGTTTCAGGTGTACAACACAGCTATCCAACATTTATATACATTACGCATTGATCACCACAATAAGTCTAATAACCTTCTGTCACCATACAAATTAGTTACAATATTATTTACTATATTTCTATGCTGTACTTTATATTCCCATAACTTATGTATTTTGTAACTGGAAGTTTGTACCTCTTGATCCATTTCATCTATTTTACCCAACCTCCTACCCCTGTCCCCTCTAGAGACGACTAGGTTGTTCTCTGTATCTATAAATCTGTTTTTGTTTTGTTTGTTTGTTAGATTACACATATAAGTAAATTTCAAAAAAAAAAAACAAAAAACTCTACATTATTTTCCATAGTGGCTGTACCAATTTACATTCCCACCAACAGTGCATGAGTGTTCTCTTTTCTCCACATCCTCATCAACACTTGTTATATGTTGTCTTTTATTTTATTTTATTTTTTGGTATGCGGGCCGCTCACTGTTGTGGCCTCTCCCGTTGCGGAGCACAGGCTCCGGACGCACAGGCTCAGCGGCCATGGCTCACGGGCCCAGCTGCTCCGCAGCATGTGGGATCTTCCCGAACCTGGGCGTGAACCCGTGTGCCCTGCATCGGCAGGCGGACTCTCAACCACTGCGCCACCAGGGAAGCCCTGTTGTCTTTTCTATGGTAGCCATTCTGACAGATGTAGAGTGATATCTTATGGTTTTGATTTGCATTTCCCTGATAATTAGTGTTGTTGATCACCTTTTTATATGTCTGTTCACCATCTCTATGTTTTGCTTGTAAAAATGTCTATTCAGGTCCTCTGCCCATCTTTAATTGAATTGTTTGTAGTTTTTCTTGTGTTGTTTTTTTTTTAAAATATTGACTTGTGTTGCCATTCAGCAGGTTGTCTTTTCTTTTTGTTGATGATTTTCTTTGGTGTGTGAAAAATTTTCAATTTGATGTAGTCCATTTGTTTATTTTTGCTTTTGTCACCCTTGTCTGAGGAAACAGACCAAAAAATATCACTAAGACAATGTCAAAGAGCCTACTGCTTATGTTTTCTTCTAGAAGTTTTATGGTTTCAGGTCTTACATGTATGTATTTAATTCATTTTGAGTTTATTTTTTATATGGTATAAGAACATGGTCCACTTTCATCCTTTTTCATGTACTTATCCAGTTTTCTCAACACCATTTATTGAAGAGACAGTCATCCCCACTGTATATTCTTAGCTCCTTTGTTATAAATTAATTCGCTATTAAGTGTGTGTTTATTTCTGGACTCTATTCTGTTTCATTGATCTATTTGTCTGCTTTTGTGCCAATACTATATAGTTTTGATTACTGTAGCTTTCTACTACAGTTTGAAATCAGGGAGCATCACACCACCAGCTTTGTTTATCTTTCTTAATATTGCTACGGATGTTCATGTCTTGTTCTGGTTGCAAACAAATCTTAGAATTACTTGTTTCAGTTCTGTGAAAAATGTCACTGGTATTTGATAACATTGCATTGAATCTTTAGATTATTTTGGTTAATATGGGCATTTTAACAATATTAATTCTTCTTATCCATTAGCACAGTTTATCTTTCCACTTATTTGTGTCATCTTCAATTTTTTTCATCAACGTCTTATTGTTTTCAGAGTACGCGTCTTTTACTTCCTTTGTTAAATTTATTGCAAGGTATTTTATTCTTTTTGTTGCAGTTGTCAATGGGATTGTTTTCTTAATTTCATTTTTTGATAGTTCATTGTTACTGTATAAAAGCACAACCTATTTCTGTACACTAATTTTCTATCCTGAAACTTTACTGAATTTATTAATTCTAATAGTTATTTGGGGAAACTCTTTGTCTCTCCAGTTCTGAATGATAACCTTTCTGGGCAGAGTATACTGGTTGTAAGTTTTTTTTGTTTGTTTTTTCTTTCAGCACTTTGAACATAGGTGTGCCACTTCCTTCTGGACTATAAAGTTTCTGTTGAGTAATCAGCTTATAGTTTTATGTGGTTCCCTAGTACATAACTGGTTTTTCTCTTGCTGCTTTTAAAATGCTCTCTTTCTCTTTCACTTTTGATGTTTTAATCTTAATGCATCTTGGTGTGGGTCTCTTTGGGTTCATCTTCTTTGGAATTCTTTGTGCTTCCTAGACTTGGATGTATTTTTCCTTCCTCAGGTTATGGAAGTTTTCAGCCATTATTTCTTCAAATAGGTTTTCTGTCTCTTTTATTATTTCTTCTCTTTTAGGGACCCATATAATGTGAATGTTAGTGAGCTTGGTATTGTTCCAGAGGTCCCTTAAACTATCTTCATTTTTAAAAATTCTTGTTTCTTTTTGCCATTCCATTTGGGTGATTTCCACTGCCCTGCCTTTCAGATTGCTGATCCATTCTTCTGCATCCTCTAATTTGCTGTCTGTTGTTGACTGCCTCTAGTGTAGTCTTCATTTCAGTCAGTATATTCTTCCAATCCGATTGGTTCTTATTTTATATTTTCTATTTCATTTTTTGTAGTTCTCACTTAGTTCATTCTTTCTTCTCCTGAGTTTGGTGAGCATCTTTATGACTATCACTTTGAACTCTTTACAGAATAAATTGTTTATTTCCATTTTGTTTTGTCCTTTTCCTGACTTTTTGTCTTGTTCTTTAGTTCAGAAGGTATTCCTTTGTCTCCTCATTTTGCCGAACTCTCTGTCTTTATTTGTATGTATTAGGTATTGGTTTGGCCAAAAACTTCCTTCAAGCTTTTCTGTTAGAAGTTACAGAAAAACCCGAAGGAACTTTTTGACCAATCCAACATATCAGCCATGTTTTCTGGTCTTGAAAAAATGGCCTTATGTAGAAGGTGTCCTTTTGAGCCCAGTGTGGCAATGCTCCCTAGTCCCCAGAGCCAGATGCTCCAGGGCTGTATCCTGTGTGGGTTGCATGTGCCCTCCTGTTGTGGCTGGGTCTTGATTGCTGAATGGGTGGGTCAAGTTTGCCCCCAGGCCAGCTGGCTGTGAGGCCCAGCCACTACTGCTTCAGATACACTGGCACACAGGTTTGGTTCCTCTGAGGGGGACCCTCTTTGGAGGGGCACTGTTATTGGCTGGTGTCATCTGCTATGTAGAGAGGGGTGGGAGCCACTTTTTAGGGGCCAGCCAGTAGGGGCAGGTTGAGCCAGGAAGTTCCTCAGGGGAATTCTGGGTTGGGACACATGATTTTAGCTACTTTGATGGAGAGTGACAGAAATGGCATCTGCCAGCACTGGACCAGCTAGTTAAAATGGTGCCCACCAGCACTTCTCTCCCAGGAGAAAGTTCCACCAGACCCCTGCCTCTCTGGCACACACTCTCAAGTTAGTCAATGGATCTTCTTGTATAACTCAGGCACTTTTCAAGCTGCTGCCTCTGTGCTGGGACTGGAAACGAGTGAGTTTGTGCATGAGTCCTTCAAGAGCAGTCTCAGTTTCTCACAGCCCTCCACCTCTCCCAGACAAAATACCTTCTGGTTTTCAAAGCCATGCATTATTATGGGGGCTCATCTGCCTGGTGCAGTTCCCCTGGGCTTGTTAACCCAACATAGGGTTTGAACTCCTTGCTCCTCAGCAGGGACCTCTGTTGTTATTGTGATATTCCTCCTGCTGGTGGGTCTCCACACTGTGGGTGTGGGTTCTGACTAGAATGCATCTCTGCCCCTCCTACCTGTCATAATGTGGCCTTTACTTTATATTTTTAATTGTAGAAAATCTGTTCTGCTAGTCATCAGGTCATTCTCAGAGATAGTTGTTCTATGTATATTTGTAGTTTGGATGTGTCAATGGGAGGAGGTGAGCTTAGGATCTTCCTATTCCACCAACTTGATTGGGACTCCAAAGTAATATTTTTTAAAAACACTAATCTCTCCTATTATCATTACCTAAAACTCCCTTAACAGCTTTCAATAGCTGTCCTCAAAGATAAAGTACCAAATTATTAATATAACCCTTTAAATACCTGGGGAGCTCCTGCCTATCTCTCTCACTTCATCTGCTTCTCCATTCCCATTGTTCATTAGGCTTTATTTACATGGGCTTTTCCTTTGGCTAAGTGTGATCCCCAGGCCAGCAGAAATGCATCATATGGAGATTGGTTAGAAATACAAATTCTCAGATCCCACTACTGAAACTCTCTCCTATAGGACAGAGACTCTCCTATAAAGGCAGGAGCTATCAGTTTTGTTTCTGATTCTCCAACAAACAAAACACTGCCTGGCACACTGTAAATTCCCAATGAAAAAGTTTTAAATGAATGAAAGAATAAATCATTGTAAATTCTATATTATCCATTTCTTTATTTGTATAAGGGACAAAATACTACCTCTCTCTCAGGTTACTTCATATTCATCAATATATATAAAAGTAGAAATCAGAATGCCTACTTTAAAGATATTCATATTTTGAAAGCATTTTTCATTATTTTCTCAATTATGTCTAAACTATTTCTTTTTACTAAAATAGACAATTACTATTCACAACATTGTTCATTAATTCATATGAACTAATTCATATATATAATATTGAATATTTGCTAACACTGTTGCTTCTACTTGGAATATTTTCCCCTCCATCTGTAGTACTAGCTGGTGCACATTCTTATAGCCTTTACTGATTACCTCTGACAGTTTTCTCCTTCTAGCTTCTGGTTTACCTTAAACTTTTCTCTTTCAAAGCACTTACAACATTGAAAAGTAATAAGTGCTTTTTTTATTTCAAAAGTAACATAGGTTCATTATAGAAAATTTTAAAAAATACTTTTAAGTGAAACAAAAACCTTAGTTCCTACTGTAATCATTAGCTTTCATGATTACATAACCTTTCAAACTCTTACATATCCTTTAAATTTCAAAAATTGCTGTAGTTTAGATAAATTTATCTGGCAGTTCCAAATGATGTAGGCAAGACTTTTTTTTATCATATTAGCCAGTTGATATTGTGTCCTATTAACCTAAAATTTCCTAAAGTATTACAAAAGAGTGTATTTAACTAAATGCATGGTGTAAGTATTTTTTAAAGAAGTAATAAAACAGCATAAGTCATTTGGATGTAAAATTTTATTGAAATTAGGTAACACAGTAAGGGCTGGGCAGAGTTCTATAAGAACATTTGATCGACAGTAGATTTCCTGTGTATTCTCTGAGCCACTTTCAGCTGTGCTCCCAAGGGGACATCTAACTGCACACGGCTACTTCCTCTTGCTATTGTAGAACCAATTAAATTAATTTGTTGGAAATAACATTGTCTACTGCTCGCACTGCACACTAGATTAGATTCTCTCTGATTCTTCCTAGGTTTCACTCTGCAATGTGTATAGCATTTTTAATTTTAGTGGCGAGAACCACAGTGTTTCTTTTCTTATATAAAAAATGGATAGTGAGTACTCCCAAGAAACAGAGCTTTCTCAGAAACCTGAATTCACTTTAGGAGCCTGCTGCATATATTTCCTGACACTTTAGTATCATTTAGGATAGGAAGAAATTGAAAGTATTTAGAGATTATTTTGCATTAGATGTATATCTCTAACTTAGAGAATTTTTCCAAGGTCTGTCAGGGAGAAGAAATTTCTATGTAGAGACAAGATGGTACATATGGGAAATGGAATTGTAGTTGGATGGAAGAACTTAACTGAGTTTTGTGTACTGTGTGTCATAATGCCAAATTCATCAGTTCACTGAGTGAACATTTATCAGCACTACTCTAAAACAGGTCTTATAGAAGATAAATAGGTTTCCTAGAATATACACATATTTTAAAAGAAATACGTATTTCTTTTTAAGAATATAAATATATTTATATATAAGTTAATTATAAATATACGATTTAATATATGTAAATTCTAAAATATATATATATTTAAATAAATAAGACAATATAAATCATTTGAATGTAAAAGTTCAATTTCTGGGTTCAGTGTGTATGTGTATGGATGAGGATAAAACATGAAAGAAGAATGGCAGTTAGGGGTTGGGTTGAATAATTCTGCTACCAGAATATTTATTTTGAGATGAAGAGCCACAGTAGTATATGGCTGAAAAGTAAGCACGGATCAGATAGTTAAGAGCTTTCTAACACATAATATGGGCTTTCGATATTTCACTATAGGCAAGAGTGAAGTGTTGTAGAGTTTGTCATCTAGGATGCTGTCATTGAATAGTTTGGCTGTATCAAAGTAGTACTTTGCAGAGTAAAACCAGGTCTCTTTCAAATTCATAGATTTTGCATGCCTGGGTTTCTGTTTTGTTTTACTCTTTTCTGTAATTGACAAAGGGGACTCTATCTTGCATTATTGTGGAAGGATTATGGGAATGGTAAATAAAAGGACTGAATTTGAACACTGACACAGCCATTAACCAGCTATGTAGCTTAAAACATATCACTTCTCTTAGGTTTCAGCCTCCCTATCTGCAGTGCAGGAGGAGAAACACTGCTGGAATAAATAACATTAAATCTCCTTATACTGTTGATTACCACTGACAACTCTTGCCTATTGTCTTTTGGAAGATAATCCAGCCTAACACTAATTCCAAGTAATATAAAACCCAAACTATAGTTAAACAAGATTTTGAAGTGTGCTTTCACTTGGAAACAGTTCAAGAAAAAAAAAATGTTATATGCTGCTACTACAAGCTAAACGACTTTAAAATGTAGACAGTTTTGAAGATCACTGCCCTAATTGTAGTTGTTTATAAAGCTTTTAGTACTGTTTAAAATGAAAAAAGTCAATGCCTGTTTAGCATTTATAATGGTGCTTGGTACATAGTACGATCCAAATAAAAAATTATCTTCTTGATAGAGTTGTGGATGAGATATGAATAAGCTAAATTTAGTATATAAACTACATAATGCTAGTTTTTATTCACCTTATGGGGTCCTTATCAACCTCCAGAGATCCATGTCATTTTTTGGCTATGCTTTGTGGATACTCTCCTATAGGATTAATACATTTTACTCCACAAGTGGCTGAGCTTCAGTAATGGGCAGATGAGTCAGTCTGAAGATGGAATATTATGTTAAGCACTGAGGGGAAAAAAAGCTCAATAGAAGAAGATAGAAATAGCAAACTATACTTGATAACATATATATATATGTTATGTGTGTATATATATATATATATATATATATATATATATATATATATACACACAGACACACAAACATACACACATTTAGGTTGCTTCCATGTCTTGGCTATTGTAAATAATTCTGCATGAACATTGGGGTGCATGTATCTTGTCAAATTAGAGTTTCTCCAGATATATGCCCAGGAGTGGGATTGCAGGATTATATGGCAACTCTATTTTTAGTTTTCTAAGGAGCCTCCATAATGTTTTCCATAGTGGCTGTACCAATTTACATTCTTACCAACAGTGTAGGTGGGTTCCCTTTTCTCCACACCCTCTCCAGAATTTATTATTTGTAGACGTTTTAATGACGGTCACTCTGATTGGTGTGAGGTGCTACCTCATTGTAGGTTTGATTTGCATTTCTCTAATAATTAGTAATGTTAAACATGTTTTCATGTGCCTATTGGCTACCAGTATGTCTCCTTTGGAGAAATCTCTGTTTAGGTCTTCTGCCCATTTTTTGATCAGGTTTTTTGTTGTTGTTGTTATTTAGTTGTATGAGCTGTTTGTATATTTCGGAAATTTAGCCCTTGCCAATGCATCATTTGCAAATATTTTCTCTCAGTCTGTAGGTTGACTTTTCATTTTGTGTATGGTTTCCTTTGCTGTGCAAAACTTATAAGTTTGATCAGATCCCATTTCTTTATTTTTGCTTTTATTTGGGAGACTGACATTAAAAAAAAAGCATTGCTATGATTTATGTCAGAGAATGTTTTGCCTATATCCTCTTCTAGGAGTTTTATGGTGTCATGTCTTATATTTAAGCATTTAAGCCATCTTGAGTTTATTTCCGTCTATGGTGTGAGGCAGTGTACTAACTTTGTTGATTTCCATGCAGCTGTCCAGCTTTCTCAACATCACTCACTGAAGAGACTGCATTTTCTCCATTGTACGTTCCTGCCACCTTTGTCAAAAATTAATTGACCGTAGGTGTGTGTGTTTATTTTTGGGATATCTTTTCTGTTCCGTTGATCCATGTGTCTGTTTTTGTGCCAATACCGTACTGTTTTGATTACTGTAGCTTTGTAGTATTGTCTGATGTCTGGGAGTGTTATACCTGTAGCTTTGTTCTTTTTCCTCAGGATTGCTTTGGCAATTCTGGGTCTTTTATGGTTCCAAATAACTTTTAGGATTATTTGTTTTAGTTCTGTGAAAAATGTTGTGGGTAATTTGATAGGGATCATATTAAATCTGTAGATTGCTCTGGGTAGTATAGCCACTTTAACAATATTAATTCTTCCAATCCAAGAGCATGGTATATCTTTCTATTTATTTGAATCATCTTCAGTTTCCTTTATTAATGTTTTATAGTTCTCAGCATATAAGTCTTTCACCTCCTTGATCAGGTTTATTCCTATTTCACGCTTTGATGTAATTTTAAAAGGGATTATTTTTACTTCCCCTTTCTAATATTTAATTACTAGTGTAAAGAAATGCAACAGATTTATGTATGTTAATATTCTGTCCTGCTACCTTGCTGAATTCATTTATCAGTTCTAGTAGTTTTTGTGTGGAATCTTTAGGATTTTCCATATATAATATTATGTCATCTGTATAGAACAAAATTTTACCTCCTCCCTTCCAATATGGATACAATTTGTTTCTTTTTCTTCTCTGATTGCTGTGGCTGGAAATTCCAATACTGTGTTGAATAGAAGTAGTGAGAGTGGGCATCCTTGTCTTGTTCCAGATTTTAGTGGGAAGACTTTGAGTATTATTTTGGCTGTGGTTGTGTCATAAATAGCTTTTATTATGTTGAGATATGGCCCCTCTATACCACTTTGATTGTTCTGTTCAAATTATCCATGTCTTCTTGATTCAGTTTTAGTGAGATGTATGTTTCTAGAAACTTGTCCATTTCTTCTAGTTTGTCCAATTTGTTGGCATATAATTGTTCATAGTATTCTGTTATGGTTTTTCTGGTATTTCTGCAGTATCAATTGATATTTCTCCTCTTTCATTTCTTATTTTGTTTATTTGGGTCCTCTCTCTTTTCTCCTTGGTGAGCCTGGCCAGATGTCTGTTGATTTTGTTTACCTTTTGAAAGAACCCTCTCTTGGTTTTATTGATTTTTTTCTATTTTTTAAATCTCTATGTTATTTATTTCCTTTCTGATCTTTATTATGCCCTTACTTCTGCTGACTTTAGATTTTATTTGTTCTTCTTTTTATAACTCTTTTAGGTGGTAGGTTAGTTTTTTAGTTGTGAATTTTCTTATTTTTTGAAGAAGGCCCGTATCACTATGATCTTCCCTCTTAGGACTACTTTTGCTGTATCCCATAGATTTTTATATAGTTGTGCTTTCACTGTCATTTGTCTCAAGGTCTTTTTAAATTTCCCTTGGTTTCATCATTGACCCATTGTTTTTTTTTTTCATTAGCATGTTGTTTAGTCTCCATGTAATCATTTTTTCTCATTTCTGTTTCTGTGGTTGATTTCTAGTTTCAGGCCATTGTGGTCAGAAAAGATGCTTGAAATAATTTCTATCCTCTTAAATTTGATAGCATCAATATTCTTGACAGACCTCTCTCTTTGGTCAATGAATGAGGAGGGCAGAAAGATGGATATTAAGATAGCTGAGTTGAAGATGCTTCTTATACTGCATTTCCAGTCACTGCACAATATTGTGAGCCAATATAGTAGTAGATTTTATTCCAGTGGCCAGAGCCCTAGTTAGATGTGGATGAAACCTCAACACAAAAGAAGGAAGGAAACCTTCTTGGAAGAGAAAAAATATTTACCTTAGTAATAGGAAAAATACGTTTCAAAATTGGATAATAAAATATTGTTTATATTAATATACATGGTCATTTAAGAATTTTGGAAAAGATATGACCTAAACTGTGCTTATTGCCAGCTCTGAAAAACCCTTGATTAATTTGATCAATACTATTGGCTCTGCTTTCACCTAAGTGAAAGTATGCATCTGGGGCATTCTGTCACTCACTAACTGTACAATTTGAAGAAAACTAATTAATACCGCTGAATCTATCAGGTGAAGATACAAATTCCCACTTTTACAGTCATGCTGAAGATTAAATGAAATAACAACTATGACCTTGCCTAACACAGTACCTGTTGTTTAGTTGGAAATATTTCAATATTAATAGCATTTAATATTAGAACGTCTATTCCTTGGACAATTCCATTTCACTCTTCAATTCTCAGTTTTTCTGCATCTAAAATGAGCTTTGGCGTGAGATTATTTTTAAAATTTATTACAGTTCTTGCATTCTACTTTTTTATGTCTTCCTATGATACTATTTCCTATGAATATTTGCAGACTAAGAGGGACTACCACTGTTCTTATTTTTTAAGAAATGTGGAATTGTGAAAATTTCTGATTCCCTACCAGTGAATGGCAAGAGATCTGAAGTCCATTAGGACATTGACAAGCAGCTTTTAAGATTACCTAATTTTCCTTGCCTATCATTTGCACTGTCTTTGTGTCTATAACCAAGTTGGAAATGTAGGCAAGGGCCAGATCACAGAGAAAGTTGTGTGCCATGATAAACACTGAGAAGTGATTAATTGCTTTTGCTGTTAATTCTCCATTCTACTTGAATTTGTTATGAGGCATTCAAGCTATGCTCAGCTCCAGCTAAAGATGTTCACATTAAAGAACAAATAATGGAGTAGAAGTTTCCCCATTATAAACATATGGTCTCTAGAGTAGATAATTTTCATTAGAATTTCAGAGTTATAAGGCCAGGGTCACATCACAGGGCCCTAGAAGGCCCTGTCTCCATGTTGCTCCCTGAGAGTTACATACCAAAAATATATAGGCAGCTTTTTTACAATTGAGTAAAATGCCATGTGAATCCATTCTGTAAAACTAAAATCTCTGAGACAGAATTATGCCAGTCACTAACTCAGGTCTTGATGTAGATAATTTAGGCATAATTTGTAGGAAGTATAACCAAATCTGTGGGAGAGATACTCAAATAAAAGGATACTGGGTCAAAACCGGCATGATTATGTAAAATGAAAAGTTAAACTATGGATGCTTGCAACCTGAAACAGAGAAATATAAAACATTTAATTTTAGTTTCAAATCTTGTGTTAATAAGTGACCTCTGCAGCTTATTGTGTGAACTTGGGCAAGTCATATAGTTTAACCTGGCCATAATATGTGGACTTACTGCCATTTGGTTTATCTCCCTCACAGTTTTTTTTTTTTTTTAAGTGAGAATCCAATGACATATATAGTAAAGCCCCTCATAAACACTAAAATGCTATTTAAATGCATTCTTTAATTTTTAGCTATGTTTTTCTATAACACCAAAATATGATTCAGTTCATATAAATTTATTTATTATACAAACTATTTCTTCAGAGCACATTTGTTGTGGTAAATAAGGGACTAGAATACCGAGCTAGACAGCGTTGGTATGCATAGCTATGAGTTCTTTAAATCACATATGATTTTTACGTGCTATGAGTTTATAGTGCACTGGCATTTTCGACTATATCCCTTTTGTTTATTTCATAAGTGGTATATATTCTGTCTTGTCATTGAGGAATTGCCATGACCCTAATAGTTCTGATTAAGTATCCTTTCCAAATCTCTACAAAAGAGCCCCAAAACTTATTTTCCCATTCCCTACTCAAGCATAAGGGAAAAAAAAATTGACCCATTTAAGATTGGGATAATACTATATTCACCCCAACTCACAGATGAATAGATTTGTAATGAAGTACAATTTTCCTCAGAAAATAAACTCCAACAAATGGAAAATTGGTGTTACAGTGAGTGTATTGCAAAGTAATAGTCACTTAAGTATTGAATACAGCCAAAGGACAATTTGAAGAGGTGAAGGACATTCAAACAAGGAACTAGAAATATGCCAAAGGTGAATGGGGGTCCACTGGAAGCTTTATTGAACAGTAATTGCAAGTGTAACAGCAAAATAATGATTCGGTTCTGCAGGATGGAAGGGGTTGAAAGGGCAAAGTGCATCCTGGTTCGTGTCTAGACAACAGTTATGTATAGTCCATGGTCCAATGGGTGACCTCACAGGAGTTAAAAAGAAAAAAGAATTGATGAAAATAGACAAAAAAGTTTTAAAATTAACAACCCAGAACATAAAGGTAAAGATCAAACAAATGCAGCTTCCAGGTGTACATATCCATGGTGTTCCAATGCTCTGAAAACACTTTATTTTCAGATCATTTATTCACGTAACCAACATTTATTAAATACTTACCATGCACCAGGCATAGGAACTCTTTAGGGACAGCAGGGAGGAAAATGAATGAGGTATCTTTGCTCATGGGGTTTCAAATTAATGATTCACCTGATTGCAATGAAATACACCATACATTGTTACTGAAATTACCAGTAGGTTGACCTATAATAACTGCCATTTTTGTAGGTCAAAAACATTTAAGTATTGGCAATTTTAAAAGTCTCAGCCTATTATTATCATATAACCTTTGTTTGAATGGTGGAAGACTTTTAAGTAAATGGTTTTTGCCCTAATAATATATTTTTTTAATTTCCCATAACCAGCATTTACTTCTCCTTTGATTTAAAAGTAAAATCCTCCCCTTTGCAATTCCCCCAAAGCTCACTTAAAATCTCCAAATTAAATAGTTTTGTGTTGTATAGGATGCAGCTATATACTAAAGGATCAATATGGTGCAGCACAGACTTCCAATTAATAACTCTATCAATATTCCTCATCAGGCATATTTTATAGAGTCTGGAGTATACCTTAAATTCAGAGTAGCACCCTCATTCTTACACGGTTTTACTCTGAGGGAAACCTTTCACTGCAATTCTGTAAATTATATTCTGAAGTCATTCCACCTTCCTTTGTCTGAGACTAAGACCTTCAGTCTCCAACCCTTGGGGTATATATCTTATCCGTTCCACAGCCTGTGATTGGGTTGCCCCTAATCACTGAGCTATTTCTCTAATACCATGGTATGTCCCAGACCAGTAGCATTAGCACCACAGGTGTATTCTTAAGAAATGCAAACAGCAAGTCTCACCCCCAAACCTACCAAATGAGAAATTCTGATGGTAGGGCCCCATCATACTGTTTAGTACATCCTCCAGGTAATTCTCATGTAGCATTTGTTTGGGAACCAATGATCTACAGCAGTAGTTCTCATTCTTGACTACATACTGGAATCAGCTGGAGAATATAAATAAGTATTGATGCCTGGATTCTGGCCCTAGAGTTCCTGATCTTATTGGTGGGGGTATAGGATTTCTTTTTGTTTTGTTTTAAACAAGATCACTTGGTGTGAACAGCTAAGGTTGAAAAGCACTGCTCTACCAAAGTTAATCGTTTTTCCCATAGTTTCTATGATTGCTACCTATGAAGCCAGGCACTAGGCTTCTTAGCTTGGGAGGTGGGGTTAGGAGGTATAGAAATGGGTCAGGGATTTTAGATAAACTGATTAACTGATCAGTTTATCTTCATAGTCACAGATGTTGAATGGATGTTGGATGCCTGCTGGTGACTATGAAATATAGTATAGTCATCACCAGCAAATACAACCCTGGAAACTCCCAAATGAGGTAAACTAGCTAATTAGGTAGCTAGCTATCATCTATTTAGCTATGTAGAGGAGATATGGGCACAGTTGGAGGGAAGGAGATATGAAAAATGTCATGCAAAGAGCACATGTCCAAATAACTCAAGTCTGTAAAGCAGCTGCCGAAGTGGGGCTTAATTTCTCAGCTTTTCAGAGACTTGCCATGTGACCCCACACTACTCCCTTCCCTCATGAAGACCTGGATCATTTTAACTGCTCTCTTTCCTCCACTCTCTGGTCAACTCCAAGTTTTTGATTTCCCTTTGACCTCCCCTTCCTTTTGCATCTTGGAAATCCTCAGGTCTCTAGAATAGACCATTGCTATGGGTCACAACTATATTCTCCTTTAACTGCTTAAGTTGCTTGGAAAACAAGGGGAGAAACTTTGATTTTAAGGTTGGAAGATGTAGCAAGGACCTAATAGTGGTCTTGGCTCTGGATGGAAGTAAGGTAGCATTGAATAGTTGAGCACTTCCAATAGATCTGGGTCAGGTGGGAGCTGAGATCCAGCCTAGCTCTGAGAACCAGATGATACGCCAAGGTAGTAGAGGTGCATTGAGGAGTGGTGAGGTGAGGGGTGCATGTGAGGAATTCCTTTCCCTGTTTAATCAGGAAATATTGGGGTTGGCAGGGGAAAGGAGGATTTTTTCATAGCAAAAGGGCATCATTAGGTCAGGGAGGCCTTGGTGGGAAGTCACTTAGTGTTCTTCTTTCTGAATTTTGTGTTCTTTCTCAGAGACAATAGATAGATAATTAATTGTGCAAAGATCAACCAACTACAAATAAGCAGACCTATCTGTTCATAGTACTTTATATTCCCCCTGCAGACAAAACTTTTAGATATTATTTTACCAAAGAATGTCTCTCTCCTTAAATCTATTCTACTACCATATTTATGATGTATTATGGGACAGTTTTCCCTTTTCCAATATCTAAATTATCTTTTTCCTTGTAATGCATTGGATAAGTGGGGGGGGGGGTACTTTGGATCATGAAGGGTTAGAGTCTGGAGGAAGCCTTCTCTATGAAGAGAAGTCAGATTCTGTAGGAGAGAAGAGAAGGAAGGCTCTAGCTTAGAGTTACGTTAGGGTTATTGAACTATCGATGAGTCAGAAGCCTGGATTCCTGAACATTTCTTAGTTCAGTCTTTTTGAATGGTTTGGGTTGAGATGGGGACAGGGAGCAGAGTGGGGAGAGCAGGTGAGAACACATGAATATTATATGAAATTGCAATTTTCAGGCCATTTGTGTAGCAGCTAATAAATTAACACTTCCATCAAAGTAGACTGGAAATATAAGTGTCTTTTCCCAATGTGAAATGTGTAAGTTTTTCTCAAGGCTGGTATGTTTAACATGGGTAAAATAACCTTTTCTCTTTGCTTTCTTAGGTCGTTACTTTAACCTCATGAAAAGCCTTTTCTCAGGGAACACTTTTCAGCCTGAATTTCATTGACAGAATAGATGGGGGAGAAGAGACTCTAAATGTTCTTCCTTTTTTCTTTACCCTTTCAAAAGCACAAGTGTCCCAGCCTATAAAAATTAAGCAGCCAAGAATATTTGATGCCTCATTTTGAAATGTCAGACCTTACATAAACCTTTCCCAAAGTAACTGTAGATTTTTGCCCTAGACAAATTCATAGAATTTTTATTACTGAAAAGTGAAAACTCTCTTTTCAGTGAAGCTACATCCTCTAACTACCACCTAATTCTGCATAATTTCCCATCTTTACCCTGGGGATACCAAACTCTGAAGAATGGAAAGGTATCAAGGGTCAGGGTAAATGTTTATAGGAAATTTCAAAAAGACTTGCCAAATAGCTAAAACCTTGGAAGCTGTGATTTATCAACTCCCTCGAGGGAATATTTTAAGCACTGATGCCTTAAATAGAAGCAGTTCCTACTGAGTCAAGAGAATTCTCTTCTCCATAGTAGGCAAGCTTGGCTTTACATCCTTCTGTAGGTGAAACAAATGAAATGTTTTGGCACTGATGGGAATGTTGAGCTCTCAAATTTCTCTGTGTTGTGTTGTTTTTATTGTCCTCGTTAAACACGTTATTAGTAGACGGCTTTTATATTTATATTTGCCAAGGACTACAAATTGGCATTCATACATGTAAGACACTTGATAGGCCTTTATTAGGGAGTCTTCATATCTATTATTGTAACATTTATATAAGGTTCTCTGAGTCCTTGTGCTTTAAGCAAGTATTCTCCAGAATTTGTTTGGATTCATTAACAGTAATAGCTGATAATCATGGCAGTGAAGTGCCAGACATAGGACCCTGCACTTTTGCTGTGTTATTTCTAATCCTTACAACAATCCTGAAAGCTAGGTGTTATGATTTCCATTTTAGGATGAGGAAGCTGAGTATGAGAAGTAACTTGATCAATATCAAAGACATGCCAGGTGGGAAAAGAAGTGTGGATACAGGCTTGGGTCTATGTAATGACAAATCTCTGCTTTTATATCTGCATCATAATTCTTCTGAAACATCAATGAAAGAAGTTAAACTTCATTGAGGTCCAGTTTCATTTTGCCACTTGCTAAGCCTATGGAGGTTAGACCGTGAGCTCCATTAAAGCAGGGATATGACTAGATTGCCCTTCAATATATTTCCTTTATTCAGCACCATGCCTGGAGCCCAGTGACTATACAGTGCACATTTATTTTTTGAATGAGTGAGTAAATAAAGGAATAAATGAGCTTGCCATATCTGTTGATTGAGAAGGTGTAGGATTGAACCTGGGCCAGATTCCCAATTCTGCTCCATAGCTTCTTAACTGAATGAACGTGGAAAAGACACTCAACTCTACTAAATCCCAGTTGTCTCATCAGCGTAAAGGGAATGGTTTAGATGATCAGTTGAAAGATGAATGTAAAAACAGTAAACTCAGTATAAATATTAAGTGCTAGAGTTGTAATTTGCAAAGCCCTGGAAAAAAATGATTTCTTATCTAAATCTGAGATTAAATCCTTCCATCTGCTCCTTGGTGCCTAAAATCTGGCAATAATTGTCACGTGACTTTTTATCTTGCCCCACTTTAAGAAATATTTTTATGTCAAATTTCAGTGCATACATATATGAAATTATAATTAAAATGGAGGCAAAATTGCCATGAAACAATATTTAAATTATATTAGGCATGTCTGTGTTCTCTGTGCTCTTCCATTTTATCCCATTCAAATAAAATAATCTTTACAATTCACTAAATTGATTTTGGGATCCACTTTATATTTGAAAGCCACTTTTTGAAAAATACTGTGTTGGGGGAAAGTATCACTCTGACTTGAACTCTTTTATGCAGTAAGACTCTTTGACTAAAAGGATGGTGTCAGGGTCTGAAGGTGAGGCCGAAGCGCATGTCTCTATGTGTGCTTGCGGTTGGGGATGACAATGACGTAGAAGCAGAACTAATTGGATACTCTCTATCTATCATCTATGTATGTATCTTAGTTTGTCCAGGCTGTTATAACAGAAAACCATAGAATGAGGGGCTTAAATAACAAACATTTATTTCTTACAGTTCTGTAGGCTGGGAAGGTCAAGATGAAGGCACCAGAAGATTTAGTGTCTGATGAGGGTTCACTTCCTGGTTGATAGGCTGCCATCCTCTCAAAGTCTCCTCACATGGCAGAAGAGTTGAGAAAGCTCTCTAGGGTCTCCTTTATAAGGATACTAATTAATTCCATTCATGAGGGTGCTACCTTTATGACCTATCACCTCTGAAAGACCCCACTTCCCAATACCATTGTATCGTGGCTTAGGATCTCAACATAAGAATTTTAGGGGGGATGCAGACGTTTAGTTTATAACTCTGTATGTCTGCCTGTCTGTATATCCACCTAGCCTTCAATCTGTCCATCCACCTCCATTTAACTAAATCTACCTACCTACCTACTACTTATCTACAAATAACTCTATAAATAAATGAGTATAATGCTCATGTATGTTTCTTTAAGATTCATCTTAGAATGGTTTCCATGAGTTCCCTGCAGCCACTGGCCATGCAGAGTTCTAATGAGAAGAAAAGCTCATCTGGTAACATATAAGTGCTGACAGTGACAGTAAGTGAATAGTGACAATCTATATGTCACTATTAAAAAAAATTGAGTTTGTAATCTTCTACAATCTGTTAGATTAAATGTGTCACCTATTTTAAATTGAATAAAACAGTAAAATGTTTATGAATTTTATATGTTACTGATCATTTAACTTAAATAACTTCATAAATATTGGGGATTTATTTCTTAATCAAACATACAAAAATGTGAAGATATGTAAAACGAACTAAAATATGTATAAAACTCTAAATCATAGAAGAGAAACATTTTATGAAAGTACCGTAATTTATATAAAGAGCCTTCTGTTGATGGACATTTAGGTTTTTCCAATCTTTTTAATGTTATAAATCATACTGCAATGAATAACTTTATATATCAGTTATTTCAGTTTCATGTAAGTAATGTGTATTCTTTTGTTAAATATTTCATGTAAATAATGTATATTGTTTTTGTTAAATGTTGACAAATTGTCCTCTACAGAGGTTGTGTGAATTTTATTCTCACCAGCAGTAAGAATGCCTGCTTCCCTATTTGCTGCTCAGCACTGTGAATTATCAAAATTTTCTATTTTGGGCAATTGAATAGTTCAAACAATGGCATATCGATGTAATTAAATTTGATATTTTTCTGTTTTTGAATGACACTGAACATCTTTCCGTATACTTAAGAATCATTGGCATTTTTTTGTCTGTGTGAATTCTCTTACTATGCTTAAAGCCAATAGCTAAAAGCTATTGGCTTTTAGTATTTTTTACTTATTTTTTATTGAAAATAAATTAAAACCTTACTGAAGCCAATTTTTCTTTTTTTTCTGTGATGAGTTGAAAATATTTTTCTATTCATTTATTTATTTTGCTTATGGTTATTTTTACCATACAGCTATGTTTGAACTGAACATTGTTTTAACCACTTCTGCGTCTGACTTATTCTTAAAAATACCTTCTCCAACTTGATATATATATTTATATATTTATTTATTATTTTTTTTTCCTGAACTTTTAAATTTATTATGATATATCAGTCATTTTCATTATCACTTCTTGTCTCATGCACTGTTTGCTGACCTGTGCTGAAAATAAAAATAACTGAGAGAGGTGGGGGCTGATACACAGAAGAACAGTGATGATAGCATGAAGGGGGGAAATATAGAGAATCTTTTTTTTTTTTTTTTTTTTTTTTTTAGTTTGAAAAACATATGCCTCATATATTTTTTCAGAAAATCAATACAGGCTGTGTAAAGAACAACTTCGTTTTCTACCCAAATATCAATTGAGATTGATGTGTTTTCACAGTAGCTTGTTTACCTCTGTGAGTAAAGTGAGCACAAAGTGAACCTAAGAAGTTACTTATTAAGTAGTTAACTTGTCTTCCAATCTTTTTGTTTTTTTACACAGCAGGTTCTTATTACTTATCTATTTTATACATATTAGTATATATATATGTCAACCCCAATCTCACACTCATCCCACCACCCCCCACCCCGCTTTCCCCCCCTTGGTGTCCATACATTTGTTCTCTACACTGTGTCTCTATTTCTGCCTTGCAAACCGGTTCATCTGTACCATTTTTCTAGATTCCACATATATGCGTTAATATACGATATTTGTTTTACTCTTTCTGACTTACTTCATTCACTCTGTATGACAGTCTCTAGGTCCATCCATATCTCTACAAATGACCCAGTTTCGTTCCTTTTTATGGCTGATATTTGGCTGTATATATATACCACATCTTCTTTATCTATTCGTCTGTCAATGGGCATTTAGGTTGCTTCCATGACCTGGCTATTAGAAATAGTGCTGCAATGAACATTGGGGTACATGTGTCTTTTTGAATTATGGTTTTCTCTGGGTATATGCCGAGTAGCAGGATTGCTGGGACATATGGCAATTCCATTTTTAGTTTTCTAAGGAACCTCCATACTGTTCTCCATAGCGGCTGTATGAATTTACATTCCCACCAACAGTGCAAGAGGGTTCCCTTCTTTCCACACCCTCTCCAGCATTTGTTGTTTGTAGATTTTCTGATGATGCCAATAGTGATACCTTATTGTAGTTTTGATTTGTATTTCTCTGATAATTAGTGATGTTGAGCAACTTTTCTTGTGTCTCTTAGCAATCTGTATGTCTTCTTTGGAGAGATGTCTATTAGGTCTTCTGACCATTTTTGGATTGGGTTGTTTGTTTTTTTAATGTTGAGCTGCATGTGCTGTTTATATATTTTGGAGATTAATCTTTTGTCCATTGATTCATTTGCAAATATCTCCTCCCATTCTGAGGGTTGTCTTTTCATGTTGTTTATACTTTCCTTTGCTGTGCAAAAGCTTTTAAGTTTCATTAGGTCTCATTTGTTTATTTTTGTTTTTATTTCTGTCACTCTAAGAGGTGGGTCAAAAAAGATCTTGCTGTGATTTATGTCAAACAATATTCTTCCTAGGTTTTCCTCTAAGAGTTTTAGAGTGTCCAGTCTTACATTTAGGTCTTTAATCCATTTTGAGTTTATTTTTGTGTATGGTGTTATGGAGTGTTCTAATTTCATTCTTTTACATGTAGCTGTCCAGTTTTCCCAACACCACTCAGTACCATATTGTCTTGATTACTGTAGGTTTGTAGTGTAGTCTGAAGTCAGGGAGTCTATTTCCTCCAGCTCTGTTTCTTTCTCTCAAGATTGCTTTGGCTATTTGGGGTTTGTTGTGTCTCTATACAAACTTTAAGGTTTTTTTGTTCTAGTTCTGTAAAATATGCCATTAATAGTTTGATAGGGATTGCATTGAATCTGTAGATTGCTTTAGGTAGTATAGTCATTTTCACAATGTTGATTCTTCCAATCCAAGAACATGGTATATCTCTCCATCTGTTTGTATAATCTTTAATTTCTTTCATCAGTGTCTTATAGTTTTCTGCATACAGGTCTTTTGTCTCCTTAGATAGGTTTATTCCTAGGTATTTTATTCTTTTTGTTGCAATGGTGAATGGAATTGTTTCCTTAGTTTCTCTTTCTGATCTTTTGTTGTTAGTGTATAGGAATGCAAGAGATTTCTGTGCATTAATTTTGTATCCTGCAACTTTACCAAATTCATTGATTAGCTCTAGATGTTTTCTGGTGGCATCTTTAGTATTATCTATGTATAGTATTTTGTCATCTGCAAACAGTGACAGCTTTACTTCTTCTTTTCCGATTTGGATTCCTTTTATTTCTTTTTCTCTGATGGCCGTGGCTAGGACTTCCAAACCTATGTTGAATAATAGTTGTGAGAGTGGACATCCTTGTCTTGTTCTTGATCTTAGAGGAAATGGTTTCAGTTTTTCAACATTGAGAATGATGTTTTCTGTTGGTTTGTCACATATGGTCCTTATTATGTTGAGGTAGGTTCCCTCTATGCCCACTTGCTGGAAAATTTTTATCATAAATGGGCATTGAATTTTGTCAAAAGCTCTTTCTGAATCTATTGAGATGATCATATGGTTTTTATTCTTCAATTTGTTAATATGGTTATCACATTGATTGATTTGCGTATATTAAAGAATCCTTTCATGCCTGGGATAAATCCCACTTGATAATGGCATATGATCCTTTTAATGTGTTGTTGGATTCTGTTTGCTAGTATTTTCTTGAGGATTTTTGCATCTATATTCGTCAATGATATTGTTCTGTAATTTTGTTTTTTTGTAGTATCTTTGTCTGGTATTGGTATCAGGGTGAAGGTTGCCTCATAGAATGAGTTTGGGAGTGTTCCTTGCTCTGCAAATTTTTGGAAGAGTTTGAGAAAGATTGTGTTAGCTCTTCTCTAAATGTTTGATAGAATTCACCTGTGAAGCCATCTGATCCTGGACTTTTGTTTGTCGGAAGATTTTTAACCACAGTTTCAATTTGATTACTTGTGATTGGTCTGTTTATGTTTTCTGTTTCTTCCTGGTTAGTCTTGGAAGCTTATACCTTTCTAAGAATTTGTCCTTTCCTCCAGGTTGTCCATTTTATTGGCATAGAGTTGCTTGTAGTAGTCTCTTATGATGCTTTGTATTTCTGCTCTGTTTGTTGTAACTTCTCCTCTTGTTTCTTGAGGTAGGCTTGTATAGCTATAAACTTCCCTCTTAGAACCACTGTTGCTGCATCCCATAGGTTTTGGATCGTCGTGTTTTCATCATTATTTGTCTCTAGGTATTTTTGATTTCCTCTTTGATCTCTTCAGTGATCTCTTAGTTATTTAGTAATGTATTGTTTAACCTCCATGTGTTTTCTGTTTTTTTACGTTTTTTTCCCCTGTAATTGATTTCTAATCTCATAGCGTTGTGGTCAGAAAAGAAGCTTGATATGATTTCAATTTTCTTAAATTTACCGAGGCTTGATTTGTGACCCAAAATGTGATCTATCCTGGAGAATGTTCCATGTGCACTTGAGAAGAATGTGTAATCTGCTATTTTCAGATGGAATGTCCTATAAATATCAATTAAATCTATCTGGTCTGTTGTGTCATTTAAAGCTTGTGTTTATTCAGGTGCTCCTATGTTGGGTGCATATATATTTATAATTGTTATATCTTCTTCTTGGATTGATCCCTTGATCATTATGTAGTGTCCTTCCTTGTGTCTTGTAACTTTATTTTAAAGTCTATTTTATCTGACATTAGAATTGCTACTCCAGCTTTCTTTCGATTTCCATTTGCATGGAAAATCTTTTTCCATCCCCTCACTTTCAGTCTGTATGTGTCCCTAGGTCTGAAGTGGGTCTATTGTAGACAGCACATATATGGGTCCTGTTTTTATATCCATTCAGCAAGCCTGTGTCACTTGGTTGGAGCATTTAATCCTATCACATTTAACATAATTATTGATATGTCTGTTCCTATTACCATTTTCTTAATTGTTTTGGGTTTGTTTCTGTAGGTCCTTTTCTTCTCTTGTGTTTCCCACTTAGAGAAGTTCCTTTAGCATTTGTTGTAGAGCTGGTTTGGTGGTGCTGAATTATCTTAGCCTTTGCTTGTCTGTAAAGCTTTTGATTTCTCCATCGAACCTGAAGGAGATTCTTGCCGGATAGAGTAATCTTGGTTGTAGTTTCTTCCCTTTCATCACTTTAAATATATCATGTCACTTCCTTCTGGCTTGTAGAGTTTCTGCTGAGAAATCAGCTGTTAACCTTATGGGATTTCCCTTGTATGTTATTTGACATTTTTCCCTTGTTGCTTTTAATGATTTTTCTTTTTTTTCCAGTTTGATTACTATGTGTCTTGGTGTGTTTCTCGTTGGGTTTTTCCTGCCTGGGACTCTCTTTGATTCCTGGACTTGGGTGGCTATTTCCTTTCCCATGTTAGGGAAGTTTTCATCTATAATCTCTTCGAATATTTTCTCGGGTCCTTTCTTTCTCTCTTTTCCTTCTGGGATGCCTATAATGCAAATGTTGTTGTGTTTAATGTTGTCCCAGAGGTCTCTTAGGCTGTTTTTATTTCTTTTCATTCTTTTTTCTTTATTTTGTTCCATGGCAGTGAATCACACCATTCTGTCTTCCAGGTCACTTATCCGTTATTTTGCCTCAGTTATTCTGCTATTAATTCCTTGTAGTGTATTTTTCATTTCAGTTACTGTATTTTTCATCTCTGTTTGTTTGTTCTTTAATTCTTCTGGTCTTTATTAAACATTTCTTTTTTTTTTTTTTTTTTTTTTTTTTTTTTGTGGTATGCGGGCCTCTCACTCTTGTGGCCTCTCCCGTTGCGGAGCACAGGCTCCGGACGCACAGGCTCCGGACGCGCAGGCTCAGTGGCCATGGCTCACGGGCCCAGCCGCTCCGCGGCATGTGGGATCCTCCCAGACCGGGGCGCGAACCCGGTTCCCCTGCATCGGCAGGCGGACACGCAACCACTGCGCCACCAGGGAAGGCCCTATTAAACATTTCTTGCCTTTTCTCGATCTTTGCCTGCATTCTTTTTCCTAGGTCCTAGATCATCTTTACTATCATTATTCTGAATTCTTTTTCTGGAAGGTTTCCTATATCCCCTTCATTTAGTTGTTTTTCTGGGATTTTATCTTGTTCCTTCATCTGGTACATAGTCCTTTGCCTCTTCATTTTGTCTGTCTTTCTGTGAATGTGGTTTTCGTTCCACAGGCTGCAGGATTGTAGTTCTTCTTGCTTCTGCTGTCTGCCACCTGGTGGATGAGGCTCCAACCTGATATATTTAAACATCCAAATTTTCTGTCAACACTTTTGTGGTTTCATTCTCTAAAAAGTATTTTTAAATATGTGATACTTTTGGAATTTGTTCTGGTATTATGAGTGAGGCATAGATATAACAATATCCTTCAATGGATTATCACAATGTTACAGAATTTTTTGCTCTAAAATTCATCTTTTCTTTACTTATTTGTAATGCTATCTTTTTCATACCCTAGACTCCAACACATATTTGAGTGTATTTCTAGATTTTCTAGTCTGGGTCAGTGACTTTCTGTTTATTTGCAAGTATTACACTGCTTCTTTTTTTGTAACTATAAAATATGTTTTAATATTTGGTAGCATTATTAAACACCTAAACATCAATCTATTTTTTCAATTTTCCAAGTGATTCTTGCTTATTTCTTGTTTCATATAAATGTGTAATCAGATTGTTTACTTCCCACTCGAGAAAAAGTAGGGTTTGTATGGTATTTATCTCATGATGAATTGATGGAGTAATTTAGGGAGAGCAGGCATCATTATGATATAGAATATTCCCATCCAACCTCTCTGTGTGCCTTTTTATCTGTTCTGATCATCTTTGGGTACCTTAGGAGCACTTAAAATTTTTATTTGTATGGATCTTGACACTTCTTGTTAGATTTATTTCTAAGTATTTTATCTATTTTTTTTGCTGTTGTAAATTGAGTTTTTTTCCCTTTTTTTATGTCCTTTAACTGAATGCTGTTTGCATGTATGAAAACTGTTATGTATAAAATTTTTGTGCTTAGACCCTTACAAAAGTTCTTTTATTATTGGTAATAGTCTTTCAAGATTATTTTCTAAATTTCCAAGTTTACAATCATATTTATTATTAGCTCCTTCCAAATTTTCCATTATAGATCTTTTTTTTTAGTTCTCTAATTTGTTGGCTGATATATCCAAAACTACTAAATAGAAATTGTGATTATGTATATCATTGTTTGATTCTTAGGATTACTCATCTAATTTTTTTCTTTTATGTATAACATTCTTTGAATATAGGTACGCCTTATAAAGTCAGTAAAATTTTTGTATTTCTTACTATTTTTAATTTAAAAACTTCAAGTCCTTTTTTAGAATTGAGTGAAATGTCCACATATTGTTTTTTTCTTTATTTGGTTAATATGGTAAATTACATATTTCTTAATATTGATACATACCTATATTTCTGGAATAAAATCCCTTAAGCCAGTCATCGTTGGGTTTGGTGTGGGGCATTTCCTTCTTTTTCCATGTTTTAAAACTTTGTAAATGTCATTGGAATGATTGTGTAAAGGTAGTGAACCCTTTGCTTACTACTAGCATCCTTTAGAATGGTCAGGAGTCCTTCCTAACTAATTTCTGCCTATGTGGTTAGATATATATTTTTTATTTGATGTAAAATTGAACTACAAAACTGCATTAGTTTCAAGTGCACAACACAGTGACTTGATGTTTATGTACGTTATGACATGATCACTGCAATAAATCAAGTTATCATCTGTCACCATGCAAAGTTAATAAATAAATATCATTGGCTATATTCTACATGCTGTACATTACATCCCATTGATTTATTTTTTAACTAAAAGTTTGTACTTTTGATCCTCTTCACCTATTTCTCCCTTCCCCCCCCAAACCCCTCTCTTTTTGCAACTACCAGTTTATACCCTGTAACTATGAATCTGGATTTGTTTTGTTTGTTTGTACATTTGTTTTGTTTTTCAGATTTCACATGTAAGTGAAATTGTATGGTATTTGTCTTTGTCTGATTTACTTCACTTGGCATAACTACTGCAAGGTCCACCCATGTTGTCACAAAAGGCAAGATTTCATTCTTTTTATGGCTGAGTAATATTCCATTGTGTATATATACCACTTCTTCTTTGTCCATTCATTTATCATAAACACTTAGTTTGCTTCCATTATCTTTGTTAATGTAAATAATGTTGCAAGAAGCATAGAAGTGCATATATAATTTTGATAGTATTTTTGTTTTCTTCAGATAAATACCTAGAAGTGGAATTGCTGGATTATAATGGTAGTTCTATTTTTAATTTTTTGAGGAGCCCCCCATATCATTTTCCATAGTGGCTGCACCAGTTTACACTTCCACCAGCAGTTCACGAAGGTACTCTTTTATCCAAATCCTCACCACCGCTTCTTATTTCTTGTCTTTTTGATAACAGCCATTCTGACAGATGTATGGTGATATCTCATTGTGATTTTGAGTAGAATTTCCATGATAATTAGTGATGTTGAGAATCTTTTCATGTATCTATTGGCTATCTGTATGTCTTCTTTGGAAAAATGTCTATTCAGGTCCTCTGCCCATTTTTTAATCAAATTGTTTTTTTGATATTGAGTTGTATGTGTTCTTTGTATATTTTTAATATTAATCTGATATCAGATATATGATTTGCAAATACCTTCTTATAATCAGTAGTTTACTTTTTATTTTGTTGATGACTGTATTCACTGTGCAAAAGCTTCCTGGTTTGATATAGTCCTATTTGTTTATTTTTGCTTTTGTCACCATTGACTAAGGAGACATGTCCAAGAAACATTGCTAAGAGCAATTTCAGAGCTTACTGCCTATGTGTTCTTCTAGGAGTTCTGTGGTTTCAGAACTTATATTTAAGTCTTTAATCCATTTTGACTTCAGTTTTGTATGTGGTGTAAGAAAGTGGTTCAGTTTCATTCTTTTGCATGTAGCTGTCCAGTTTTTCCAACACCATTTATTAAAGATACTGTCTTTCCCCCATTGTATATTCTTGTCTCCTTTGTCAAAGATTATTGACCATATATATGTGTGTTTATTTCTGGACTCTCTATTTCTGTTCCATTGGTCTATGTGTCTGTTTTTGTGCCAGTACCATACTGTTTTGATTACTATAACTTCATAGTCTAGTGTGAAATCAGGGCACATGATACCTCCAGCTTCATTATTCTTTCTTAAGATTTTTTGGCTGTTTGGGGTCATTTGTGTTTCCATATTGTTAGTATTGGGGTTCTTTTAGTATTGTTTTTTTTCTATTTCTGTGAAAAAATCTTGGTATTTTCATGCAGATTGCATTGAATCTGTAGGTTGCTTTGGGTAGTGTGGACACTTTAACAATATAATTTTCCCAATCTATGAACACGGTGTATCTTCCTATTTATTTCTGTTGTCTTCAATTTCTTTCACCAATGTCTTATTTCTTATAGTTTTCAGAGTACAGAACTTTCACTTCCTTAGCTAAGTTTATTCTAGAAATTTATTCTTTTTGATGCAATCATAAATAGGACTTTTTAAAAAATTTCTCTTTCTGATAGTTTTTTTTTTCTAAATTAGTTTATAGAAGTACAACAGATTTCAGTACATTAATTTTCTATCCTGCATTTTACAGTATTCATTTAATCTAACGGGTTTTGGATGGAATTGTAAAGGTTTTGTATACATAATGTCATCTGCAAATAGTAATAGTTTTATTTCTTCATTTCCAATTTAGATGCTTTTTATTTCTTTTTCTTGCCTGATTACTCTAGCTAACACTTCCAATACTATGTTGAATAAGAGCAGCAAGAGTGGACATCCTTGTCCTCTTCCTGATCTTAGAGGAAAAGCTTTAAGCTTTTCACCATTGAGTAAGATATTAGCTGTAGGTTTGTCATATATGGTCTTTATTATGTTGAGGTACAAAGTATGTATACATTTAAGGCCAATACTCCCTTATTGATATTCTGTCTGGATAATCTATCCATTAATGTAAGTGAGGTATTAAAGTCCCTTACTGTTATTGTGTTGCTGTCAATTTCTTCCTTTCTGTCTGTTAATATTTGTTTTATGTATTTGGGTGCCCCTATGTTAGGTGCATAAATATTTACAAATGTTACATCCTCTTGTTGACTTGACCCCTTTATTTTGTAATGTCCTTCTTTGTCTTTTGTTATAGTCTTTGTTTTAAAATCTGTTTTGTCTAATATAAGTGTTGCTATCTTATTATTCTTTCTTTTCATTTTCAGCTTTCTTTTCATTTCCATTAGCATGGAATATCTTTTTCAAACTTTCACTTTGAATCTGTGTGTGTCTTTAGATCTGAAGTGAGTCTCATAGACAGCACATAGATGAGTCCTGTATTTTTATTCAATTAACCACCCTATGTCTTTTTATTAGAGAATTTAGTCTATTTACATTTAAAATAATTACTGATAGGTATGTATTTTTTGCCATTTTTATTAATTGTGCTCTGTGGGGTTTTTTGGCGGTTCTTTTCATTCCTTTCTTCTTTTCTGGTCTCCTCCCTTGTGGTTTTATTACTCTCTTTAATGTTGTTTAGATTCCTTTCTCATATTTTTTGTATATCTATTACAGGTTTCTGGTGTGTGGTTACCATGAGGTTCATAATAACAACCTATATAGTAGCAGTCTATTTTAAGTTAAAAGTAACTTAATTTCAATAACATTCACTTCCTTCCCCCATATTTTATGTTTTTTTACTTCACATTTTGCATCTTTTTATTTTATGTATTTTTGAAATAATTATTGTAGTTATAGTTGATTTTACTACTTTTGTCTTTTAACCTTTTTACCAACTTTATAAGTAGTTGATTCATTACTTTTACTACATATTTTCCCTTACCAGTGAAATTTTATTTATTTTTTTTCTTTTACAATTTTCCTTTTCTTTTTTCTAGTTATGGCCTTTTTTTTTTCAGGTTAAAGAAGTTCCTTTAACATTTCTTGTAAGGCCAGTTTAGTGGTGATGAACTACTTAACTTTTTCTTATCTGATAAACAATCTTTGCTTCAATCTGAATAACTTTGCTGGGTAGAGTATTCTTGATTGAGAATTTTTGTTTGTTTGTTTTTCTTTTAGCACTTTGAATATATCATGCCAGTCCCTTCTTGCCTGCAAAGTTCCTGCTGAAAAATCAGCTGATATTCTTATGGGTGTTCCCTTGTATGTAACTAGTTTACTTTTGCTGCTTTAAGTTTCTTTGTTTTTCCTTATGATATTTTAATTACAATGTGTCTTGCAGTAGATCTCTTTGGGTTCATCTTGATTGAGACTCTCTTTGCTGCCTGGACCTGGATGTCACTTTTCTCCCATAGGTTAGGGAAGATTTTTATCCATCAATTCTTCAAATAAGTTTTATACCTCTTTTTTTGCTTTTCTCTCCTTCTGGTACCCCTAATATAGACAGAAGTACACTTGATGTTGTCTCACAGGTCCCTTAAGCTATCCTCAGTTTTTAAATTTCTTTTTATTTTTGCTGTTCTATTGTGTGATTTCTGCTACCCTGTCTTTCAGGTCACCGATTCATTCTTCTGTGTCATTTAATTTGCTGTTTCTTCCTGCTAGTATATTTTTCAGTTAGGTTATTGTATTTTCAGATGAGTGAGTTGTGTTTAGTACTTTTCATATTTTCATTCTCTTTTTGAAGTTCTTACTGTGTTCATTGATTCTTCTTTTGAGTTCAGTGAGCATCTTTAGGACCATTTCTTTGAACTCTTTATCAGGTAAGATACTATCTCCATTTCTTTAAGATTTTTTTCTGTTTCTTTATTTGGAAAATTGTTCTCTGTTTCATCATTTTAGTTGATGCTCAGTGTTTGTGTGTGTGTGTGTGTGTGTGTGTGTGTGTGTGTGTGTATTTTATGTGAAATAGCTATCTCTCCCTTTCTTGAATGAGTGGGTCTGTGTAGGAATTGAAACTTATCATTTAATCTTGCCCTAGTTCTTCTTGTTCGTCTCTGATTGTTTAAGATGGACCATGTTTCAGGACCATACGGTCCTGAAATGCAACCCTCCCTAGTGACTTGAGCCTAGTGCTCTATGGGCATCCCCTGTGTAGGCTGCACATGCCTATTGGCCTTGGACGAAGGGGGTTGAGACAGTGGCTTGGGGCTTGTGGGGCTGACTGAGTGGCATGGAGGGATGGTGCTGCTTGCTTGCTGCTGTGAGCAGGTTATATTGAGACTACAAAAATGGTACTTTCCAGCACTGCCACCAGCAATGTAGAGGGACCCTGTGAAAATGGCATCCACAAGTGTTCCACCCCCAGAGAGAGACCCAAAAGACTTCTACCCCTCTGGCAGATGCTTTAAGATGAGCAGTGGGGCTTCCCTCGTGGCGCAGTGGTTGCGCGTCCGCCTGCCGATGCAGGGGAACCGGGTTCGC
>NC_041229.1:52122356-52154296 GCF_002837175.3 Physeter macrocephalus
AAAAAAAAAAAAAAAAGATGAGCAGTGAATCTCCTTCATGTATGGTCCAGGTTTTTTTTCAAACTGCTGCTTTTTTACTAGGTCCTGGAACAAGTGTGTCTGTGTGTGAGCCTTTAAGAGTGGAATATTTGTTCCCTATAACCCTATGTTTCTCCTAAACATAAACCCTGTTAATTTTCAAAGCCATGCATTTTGGGTACTCTTTTCTCTGGTTCAGGCCCCAAAATTTGGTGTACCTAGTGTGGGGTATAAACATCTTGCTTCTCAGGGAGAAGCTCCATTTATATATGAGATTGATAGATATATCATACATATATATGTTGATACATATATTATATATATATATATATTTTTTAATCCCTCTTCTTTGTGGGTCACTATGCTGCATGTGGGTTTTTTGGCAAAAGCATGTTTCTGCCTTTCCTACCCATCTCAATGCGGTCCTTTTAACTTTTGTTGTGGAGCAAGTCTTCATCTAGTTTCTCAGGTTTGTTTCAGAGGAAATTGTTCCATATTTAGTTGTATATTTTTTGTGTCTTTGGGAAGAGATGAGTGCAGGATCTTTCTACACCACCGTCTTCTGTGGTTAGATATTTTAAGGATTATCCCATCCACCATCTCCATAAAGTTGTACTAAGAAGAATTTTGGGAAGGAGCCAGGAGTATAGGCCAGAATCTGAGAGTGTCAGGGGGGCATTTTTGGTGGAGAATCGCTTCACTCCTCAGTGTGGCACCCAAAAAATGAGGAGCTTGGAATAGCCCTCTTAAAGTTCGTTTCCCCTGCTACAATAATACTAATATAATGGTCAGTATAATGTCTACTGGTGACTGGAAGGAATTTCTGTAGGTTCTAAAGTTTTCCCCATGCAAAATCTGAGCTAAAATGAATTTTCTAAAGTTTCCAGTCTTATCTGGGAACCTTACATATATATTTGGATACAATTTTGAATTATACCAATTCTCTTCTTTGTTTTTTTTTTTTTTTTTTTTTTTTTTGTGGTATGCGGGCCTCCCTCTGCCGTGGCCTCTCCCGTTGCGGAGCACAGGCTCCGGACGCGCAGGCCCAGGGGCCATGGCTCACGGGCCCAGCCGCTCCGCGGCATGTGGGATCCTCCCAGACCAGGGCGCGAACCCGGTTCCCCTGCATCGGCAGGCGGACGCGCAACCACTGCGCCACCAGGGAAGCCCCTCAATTCTCTTCTACATGATGTGAGTTAATGTCTATAAAGCAACTGGCACAGTACCTGACACTGGTAAGTGCTCAATAAATGTTGACCATTAGTATTAGGTCATTTGATTTTCACTGAACTCCTTGTAAATAAAATTGAGGAAATGATGACTCACAGTTATTAAAAGGACTTGCCTGGATCACACATTTAGAATGTGGCAGCACTAGATTGCCAGCTCAGGTTTTTTTCACTCTGATATCAAAGTTTTTCCCACTACTAGATGTTTATGAGTTGAGGGCTATATATTTGAAAGGAGAAATTCATTCATCTCTAATTGAATTTAAGCATTTCCTTGATTTATGAATGTGGGCAACAAATCATTAGTGTTAGCTATTCCTCTGAATTTATCACCAATATAAATAAAAATAATTTTATGTCATATTAAAGATTTAACATATACCTTGAGATGTCATTTATGCTCACTACCACTTTCAAATTGCACTAGTTAACAGACCTGCTGCTTGGACTTATTATTAAAACATTAATAAATATTTATAATTTTGTTTCAATGTAATTAGTTTTTTGCAAACCTATGTATTTATCTTATGCACTTAAAGTATTATTTTGAGCAAAGAGTCCATGGACTTTACCAGACAGTCAAAGAGGCTAATGGTACAAACAGTAAAGAACCCCTGATAAATTAGTCTGTGATCGTATGACACTCTTATCCTATTCTGTATTTTTGACTACATTTCCAAGGGACATATCATTGGGCGGTGAATGTTCTCAACATCTCATTCAAAGGAAATTTGAGACATCCACACCTGATAGTAGCTGGCACTGAATTCAGTGAATTCTTCAGCTGACAGAATAACCAGATGTATCTTAATTGCCCAGTGAAGGCATAATTTTTCCCAAGAAATCCCACACATGCCAGTGCAGTCGTATGAGCTAGTCACAAGGCCTCCTCCTTTGCCAGCCTTTTCAGCCTGCTGCAAACGGTGCTTTTGAGAGATCCTGTGACAGCATCAAGAGAAATTTAGTAAATGTCTTTTCTTGATTGGGGTAAAAGTGAAATAAATAGCCAGCGCTCTAGAGAAAAGCCACAGACAATGCTCTTCCGCTGCTCAGTGTGCTTATCAGTGCACACACAGTCCTTCTGCAGAATGGATTGCACTACATCTAATCTGATGCCTCCCCCTGGGGAGATGGGGAGAATGTGGAGATGATCAGAGGGTTAATGGATTGGGATATATTCCATCTTCCTTTAGAATGACAACATTTCCCTTCAACACAGTCCTGGTATGCTTTACGTTCCTTGCACTTGGAGTGATTTTTGATGTCCTGATAATAAAAACCTTGCTTTTTCAGATTCTTTAAACTTTAGGATACGTGAAGAGAAATGATACATAGAAAATGTTTATAAACATTGAATCACATCGTTATCAAACAGGGACCAATAGCAGTCATTTTTTTCATCATCCAAGGCTTAATTTTATCTTCTTGACCACTCATTATTTCCGTTTTGCCTGTGAAGAAATTGAGTCCCAGAATGGTTAAATCACTTAATCAAGGCCACACAGCTATTAAGAAATAGAGTTGTGCCTTCAACTCAGTTATTCACTTAATTTTCATCTTTCCATTATTTACTTTTACAGATTATACCTACACTAGGTTTTCAGATAGGGGAAACACATATATTTTCGTTGCAATCTTGAGATGTTTCTTGAACTAGATCTTAAAGGAGTCAGAGTTGCATCAGTACACGTAAAGAAAATAGGTTTTTAAAAAGAGAACAATACTCCTAGAAGCATTTCTTAGCAATCACAATACAAAGAAAAGTTTCCCATTTTAACCTTAAAGCAAGTATTCTACTTTGCTTGTAAGTTTCTCTTCATACCTCAGTCAAATTAAATTGGTTTTTCCACATAGCAGTTTGGAGAAATATCAGGTCCATTGGGATCAAGTTAAAAACAGATGTGATATAATATGAAGTTTTCATGTGCCCCCAAGTGTTGTGACATTTCCAATTTTGTGACACTCTAGGGTAAGGAAAACATATCTCTTAGCATGAAACTGATGCTCTCAGTCCTACAATTTGGTTGCTGGAGTGAGCTTACTTAGGTAGGTGGAGAACTTCAGTGAATATCTTGTGTAGAAATTTGCAAAGCTTAGACCTTTTTCCTACAATTGATCATTTACTACAACCTGTTTGGGGAACAGCTGGATTTTCCTGCTTGGGGAACAGCCGGATTTTCAAAATACTGCAATATTAACTCACTTACTTACCCATACCTACCAGTATAAATAATGTTATGCTGTCAGAGAGTTTGGCGTAACAAATCCTATTTCAGCTTTTCCTCAGATGTAGGTATTAATAAAATAAAATGGCACTAAGATATCCAGATCATCCTCCCACAGGCCTGGTATAAGATTAATTTAGTCACTCATCAAAAAGAATATTACTGTATATTAAGTCACCCCTGAATATGGTACCTAGACATTTTGAAGGGCAGACAGAAGTTTTGATAAAGCTTTTAATGTAAACTATTAATCTTTTAGCTTTGTGTTTGTTGTGCTATGTGTGTTTTATTTGCTTGCTTTAACCAAATAGTAAACACCAGACATACTAACTCCATACTGACCCCTTGTCCTTTGGGGGACTCCCTGCAGTTTAGATACTAATTAACATTGAGATGCAGCTGTGGGTCAGAAATGAAGAGCAGGGTGTTTCAAACAATTATATATATTTGTTTCATATAAAGGATTATATAAATATCCTTTCACTACTTACACTGATGATAATGGAAGTAATAATTATTTTTTATAATTAATATTGTCCCTGGTTCCTGTTAGGAAGTATACTCTCCTTCCCTAGCCAAATGCCAGAATAACGGTAGCATCTATTCTCCAGGAGCGATAAACCATATATGAGTGGCACAGTAATTGGTCCCAGCGGAGTTTAAGGAAATGCCATTTGGATTTACCTCTAGACAGATAATTCTATGACTCAGTGACAGAACCAAGTGTAAAATTGTGTAATTATTTAAAAGTGACCTTGGGGGCTTCCCTGGTGGCGCAGTGGTTGAGAGTCCGCCTGCCGATGCAGGGGATACGGGTTCGTGCCCTGGTCTGGGAAGATCCCACATGCCGCGGAGCGGCTGGGCCTGTGAGCCATGGCCGCTGAGCCTGCGCGTCCGGAGCCTGTGCTCCGCAATGGGAGAGGCCACAACGGTGAGAGGCCCGCGTACTGCAAACAACAACAACAACAACAAAAACAAACAAACAAACAAAAAAGTGACCTTGGGAAGAAGCCAGGCTGTCAGGCAAGGATTGAAGAACTCTTTTTTTTTTTTTTTTTTTCAGTAGAAAAGAAATAAGTGGACAGAGATTGCCCTTCTATTCCATCTGGGCATCTGAACCTACCGTGGGAGGAAACTAAGTGTCCCGTGTATCCAGTACATTGTAATAGCTCTGCATTTGTTTCACAACTATCTTACTGAGCTCTCTGGAAGATGTCAGAACTGACCACTTTTTAAAAATTCACACAAAAATTTAAATTTCTATAATTGAATCCTTTCTACTTATCACTTTATCTGTGCCAGGTAATATGAAATATTGGTACTTAGTATAAATTACCTAACTTAATTCTCCTAATAATATCAGCAAAGAGCTATCAATTTGATTTCGATCTTATGAATGAAGAAGGTAATGTTTATTGAAGTTATATGACTTGTTCAAAGATATTAACTAACTCCAAAGTTTTGGTGGTCCTTATACTTATATTAACAGAATCATAATACAACCCTTATTGAAGAAATGTCTCCTAAATTTAGGAAATATTTCATGTTGGATCTTCTCTCCATAGCCTGTAAGCATCTTTTGATTGTCACAGGGTCCCTGTAATCTCTGCATCCCAGTCTCCTAGAAGTTCTAACCACTTTTGATTGTCTCACTTCAGATATAGTCGCAGGTTGACTCCTCAAGTCCCAGCTCCTACATCTGGCAAATGTTCTGTCTCATTTTCAAGGGATAGCTTGAAATTCAAGTACTTAGAAGAATTTAAAAGAGCCTTCTTTGCTCTTTGTTTAGAACAGGAGTCAGGAAGCATTTTCTTTAAAGAGCCAGATAGTAAATACTTTAAGATTTGCCTGCCAGTTATTCTTTTGTTGTTGTCGTTTTTACAATCCTTGTAAAAATGTACAAATCTATTCTAAGATCATGGGTCGTATAAAACTGAGTCATAGTTTGGCAAATGCTGGTCTAGAACTTAATATTCTTAAGTGCATTTAAACCTACTTGTACAAGAATTTTAAATTGTTTATCTACCTTAGCCCAAATAAAGTCACAAGTTTAATCTCAAGGCCACATTTATTGAAACAGTTCAAACAGGTCTAACAATAATGATGACAATAACAGAATTTCACTCGTTGTGATTATCACCTCTTTTAGTAGATTATAAAGGAGGTTTAAGCCATAACCCCAGATGTCTCCACCTTTTTAAACCTCTTGTGTTCAGCAAGCACCATTTGGAGCCTCACTTGACATCTCTCTATCCCCACCCTCCACCACCAAAAGTCTCTCTTCTCTCTGTCAAAAAGCATCTCATAGCCTCTTCTCTTCCCCTCTCTCCAGATTCTTATAGATTGGGTAATTATGTCCCCTTCATATTTCTTTTCACCTCTGTTTCTCAGAGTCTGTCCTTCCAAATCCATTGTGTAAATGCACATCATGGAGTTCCCCAGGAACCTGGCAGAAAGAGAAAAGTTCTTCTCAGGGTAGTGGGAAAGGCTAAATTGGGGATCGCAGCATGCCTGGTAAGGCAAGAGAGGGAATGGGGCAGGAGACATGGGAAATGTGGTGAATACATAACATTGTTGAATTTTATTTTGCCACAAAAGAAATTATAAAGTATTTTATCTGTACCTATCTCTATATATCTATATACCTATATCTATCTATCTATCTGTCTATCTATCTACTTTTAAAATATGGAGACCATACAACATAGAAGAGACAAAAAACTAGATGAAATCTTGTTCAGATAAAGCTCTTAGAGGGCTGATACAGTGGACAGGGGGTCTGAGAGACTGAGGAGATCTAGATTCGAGTTCTGGCTTATCCCCTGAACAGCCAGCTCAGCTTGGATAGCTTGTTTTCTTCCCTGGACTTCACCTACCCCATCTGTAAAACAATGATGTTGGACTAAATGAACTTTTAGTTCCTCCACAGTCTTGTTATTTTGCCAAATTGAAAGAAATACCTTCTTTCCTTGTCATCTAGAATATTGGAGATCCGCTTTAAAAAATAGTCTTAATTTTATCAATAAAAGTGCAACAGCAAGTTGTTGCTGAACTTCCATATACACACATGATATTTTGTTTCAGTTGCTAAAAAAATTACAATTGTTAATGGAACAACTTGTGATGGGAGGTGAGGGTTTCGATATTATTGGAGTTATTCAAGGCGAGTCTAGACATGGCTATAATATAGACTGTAGAATTATGTGAACTCACCTCTGAGAGCTCCATGTGGGATGGGTAAGATACTCTGAGGCGAGTCTGCCTGTCTGCCTTTCATATCTAAGTGCACATTACAGTCTTCAGATGGGTGATTATCTCTCCTTCAAGTAGTCTGGCCTGGAGATGACATTGACTTCCTTTGCTATTTGGCTTCTGAAAATACTGGTCAAATCAAATAAAAACTAATTAAATTGGTTTTTAAAAAATGAGAGTAAATTCTCTTGATGGTTGATACCATATCCATTTATTTAATACGATGATTTACCTGTTTATCATTTAACAAATATATCTTGGTACTTTATCTGTCTCACAATAACAAAGACGAATGAAACCGTCACTAGCCTATCATGCCAAGAAAGGTAGGACTTTTTTTTTTTTTAGCGGTACGCGGGCCTCTCACTGCCGTGGCCTCTCCCGGTGCGGAGCACAGGCTCCGGACGCGCAGGCTCAGCGGCCATGGCTCATGGGCCCAGCCGCTCCGTGGCATGTGGGATCTTCCCGGACCGGGGCACGAACCCGTGTCCCCTGCATCGGCGGGCGGACTCTCAACCACTGCGCCACCAGGGAAGCCCGAAAGGTAGGACTTTTAACGGTCTAGTTGCTCTATCTCCCCATTACAATAACTGGTATACTGTACTCAGAACAATCTTTTGGTTTTGCTTGCCTTGAAAAGTTATAAGATGGAAAAATTAGACCAATAATTACAAATAATTCGAATGCCATGAGTTACTGTGAGATATGGGCAAGGAGAAAATTACATTCAGGATATAGAAATAGTTCAGAGGAAGAGATGGCTAATTGAGTCTGGACAAAAGGCAATAGTGAAAACTTCAAAGATGACGTAATGATCCGAGGACTTTGAACCCTCAGTAGATGTTTTTATGATGAACAAGCAGAGGAGATGATTCTATCCACTTGAAGGAGCAATGAGGTTGGTTAACAGGTTATCTGATGGGATTTGGCAGAGCTTGAGCATATGGGGAGTGGAGGAGGGGCAGTGTAAGAGACAAGAGACACAGACGGGTAAGCGCCAGGAGAGGGAGGGGAAGGGCATGATCAATTTTTCTGCCAAAAAGATCCTGCTGGCTATAGAGTGAGAAGTGGACTGGAACTAGAACAGTAAGATCCAGGTAAGTGAGTTAGGATGGTCCTGAAAGAGCCCAAATGAGATATGATAAGGTCCCAAATGAAGACAATGGAAGTGGTAATAGAGACAGGAGAGAAAAGTGAGATATTTAGAATCAACACAATTTCTGTGTTTCTAGAATTATTTGATAGATAATATACAGATGTGAGGAAAAATATATATTCATATCTTGATGAATTGTTAAAAAAGTTTCACCCTCAGATTTCCTGCGTGGAATTTTGTTGACCATTTGCTGGGAGGTTGGGGGATCATGAAGTGTGCTGTAAGCATCTGGTTCTCTCAGTAACCGGGAACCATGAGAAGTTTGGGAGCATGTAAGTATTGGGATCAGAACTGTATTTTCAAAAGAGAAATTAATAACAGCATTAAAATCAGATGGGGGAATGGCATTGGAGTTAGCCTCCTCAAGTCTGTCTCCATCAAGTTAGACCAGGTTAATGGAAACCCATAAATATTTAATGCAAGGTAAAATTCAAGTATATGTTATCTAACTAATCACTTATTCAGTCATGACATATTTAGAGAATCTCTAGCCTAAAAATAGGAAGCCCCAGGGCTCACTCTGCATGGGAATTTCTTTCTCTTCCACAGATACCTAGTGGCAATACACTAAAAGTGCAAGACTGCTAGTGTGGAAAGGACTGCTTTCTGCAGATTCATGCAGGATTGATGCAAGAAGAGAGGAAGTTAATTTTAAACTCATGGCAAACGATATGTTACTGTGTAAATACGGAAAGAACAGGAACAAAGAGAAGCAGAAACAGATTTGAACCTGTCTGCTAAATGTAGTTGGGGTTAATGATATTTTCTTCTCTGGCATGATAAACAAGAAAAAAGCAAAAGAGGAAAACTCATCATGCCAATTACTACTACATTCATTCAGCTCATTGATATGTATTTAAACATAGAGGAGTTAAAAGATAATTATCTAACTTATAAAAAGTATTGTACTAGGAAAGTAGTAAAGTTTAAAATCTTTCAGAAAAGTTAAGGAAAACTTTGGGACTGATTGCTAATTCTTTCTGTAAAACATCGACATCTATTCTAAGCTTATGTATTCTCTGTCAGTTACACAGTTGTACCATTCAGTCCAGAGAAATGTATTTATAATAAAAATATATTGCATCAATTTTAATACAAATTCCTTTGATACCGAGCTAACTGTTCACCATCTGTGAGTCTCGTAGGTTTTCATTTGATGAATTTGTTGTCAGAAGTAGAAGGGTTTCAAAATGAAACACACCTAAAATTCAAATGATGAACTGGGAGTTTTGAGTCTTTGGGCTGCCTATATACTTTGGACTCAAAAACTCTTAATTAAACATTAAGACTCAAGAGGAGGGGATATGGGGATATAAGTATACATATAACTGATTCACTTTGTTGTACAGCAGAAACTAACACAACAATGTAAAGCAATTATACTCCAATAAAGATGTTAAAAAACAATTTAAAAGAAAAAAAATTAGTAGAAATGCCTACTTTGGAGTTTTTGAGGATAAAACAAGATAATATGTGGAAAAGTTACCCCAATATTGAATAAATGTTACAAGGATGGTGGTCATAATGCTTTAAATATAAAAATTAACTAAATTCAGTGAACAAAAGAAATGCAGTTATAAAATTGATGACTACACTACCAAGAAAATTATTGTACTCCAAACAAATGTGAACATATGGTTTTAGAATTATTATTCACAATTGAAAATAGAACTACTTTTAAATATAACCCAAGAGTTTAATCAGCATCAAGATAGTCTATCATTTTTAGAGGCAAGGTGGTAATTGATGGAAAAGGAGTTATGGAAAATACTTAACACTACTAAACTGCATGCATTTCTTCTAAAAAGTCTTCTCTGATTAAGTTAAAAGAAGATTCTGATTCATACAGGTCTCTCCTATTTAAAATGTAAAAGTTTGTCACTTTCCCCACTCTCTTAGCACAGGTCTCTTCAGTTCTCGGGCCTTATCTTCTCAGATGTAATTGTCTCCCTTATGTCTTCTAGTAAATGATAAAACACAACATGATGTAGTAAATACTAATCCACTGTCCTTCTCCAGAAGCACAAAAACATAATTTACTTTTCCACCTTGGGAAATATGGAGAGGTTGGGTTATCCAATGAGCAGTTTTTAAACACACACACATGCACCACTTATGCAGCTAAAAATATTTTTTAAAAACTACTATATTAAGGCTTTAAAATATTTTAAATTTATACATCTATTTTCTAATTGTTTCAATAAAAATTTGCTGAATGTCAAATATGTCAGACCTTGTAATTAACTATACAAATAATAAAAATTACACACTCTTCTGATTTAATTGTAAACAACAAAGTCCATAACTATTATTGCTGCTGTTACTACAACTACTATTTGTATTACCAAGATTTTTTATCATTATATTATTTAATCTTCCCAATGGTCCCATATATTGGTGAAGCAGATAAATATATGTTAAATCAGCAAAGGGAAAATGAAAAGAAACGTTTTGTGTATGTCTTAGCATGGGCTTTAGATTTTTTAAAAAAATTTAATTCCCATGAGAAACTGTGATCTGATTCAGATTTAGGGTTCAAATTTACACTCCTTCTGAAGCCCCCAAATTATAAGCTGGCTAATCAAATAAGAGTTGTCCATAATGGAAGCATATGAGGGCAACTGATGAATCAAAAATAAAATTTACCCAGAGGGAAATAATTTTCTTATTATTTCTACAGATTTTTTTAACAAATGAAACACAGATGTCAATATAAACTCACAACACAAATTACAGAACACACTGGAAATTAAAAAAAAAAAACTATGAACAAAAGTCAGCATAAATAATAAACAGAAGAAGAGATAACCCAGTTGAATGGATGGGTAAAATAACAGAATAGAAAAGGCTAACCTGAGAATTAAGAAATATAGAAGATTGGGACTTCCCTGGCAGTCCAGTGGTTAAGACTTCACCTTCCAATGCAGAGGGTGCAGGTTTGAACCCTGGTTGGGGAGCTAAGATCCCACATGCCTCACGGCCAAACAACCAAAACATAAAACAGAAGTACTATTGTAACAAATTCAACAAAGACTTTAAAAAATGGTCCACATAAAAAAAAAACTTAAAAAAAATGAAATATAGAAGATAGATTGAAAAGAACTACACAGAATGCAACACAATGAGCAAATTTATAGAAACTAAGAAAGAATGTTTAAGAGATGAGGAGGACAAGCAAAGGTCTAATATATTTTGTTGTAGTTCCAGAAGTCAAGGATAGAGAGAATAGGGGAAAGGCAATAACTAAAATGATAATGGTGGATCATTTTTTCTATAGATTAAAGACATGAATTCTGACTTCCAGGAAACCCAGTTAAGTCACAAGCAGAACCAAAAGAAATGCACAATAGGCAGATCATAGGAAAACTGCAGTATACCAAACATAAATAGAATATCTGAAAAGTACTCAAGAGAAAAGTCAAACAACTTAGGATAAAATGGTAGTCTTAAATTTGACTTCTCATTAACAACCAAGGAAGCTAAAACAAGAAAGTGGGGTCTCTAAAGTGCTCCAAGAAAATATGTTCTCAAGCTAAACTATTATTCAAGAATAAGAGTAAAATCAAAATAATTTTTGACAAATACAATATGTCCCACCTACAGCACTTCAATAAATGCATTTCTAAAGGATGTATTTTTAAACGTGATTTAATGAAAGAATTCTAGGCGAATAATCCCAGAAAAAGATATGCGGTGCAGGTGGAAATAGTGATCAAAGAAAGTAGATAAGTGAGTTAATTGAAATTAACTGATTATATAAAATTATTAAAAAATATTTCATTGGATGGTAACAAAAAGTTAGAACAAGCATACAGGAAGTGAAGAATATCTGAAATGGGGGATGTAGTAATAATTAGATTGAAGTATTATAACATCCTTCAGTGTTTCCAGGGGATTGCAGCTACCAATTTTAAAGTTCAGAAATGCATATTAAAACATATATAAGTTAACCTCAAAGAGAATAGAAATAAAATTTATAGTTTCCCAACTAAAAGGGAGAAATGGTGTTTTATAAACAGAATAGGTTCAAAGAAAACAGCAAAAGAGAAAAAGGAAACATAAAGAAAGCAGAATTATTTTAAAAAAATATAACATGGGAAGTATAATTCCATATATACAAATAAACAGAAGTGAGAACATAAAAGGTCTTGTGTCCTTAGCTAAGGAGTTTTCCATGGAAAGTAGGGAGTTAGTGAAACCTGCAATTTTATCTCTATCTCCCTGTATGACCGTAAGTTATTTTATAGGCAATTCTTTCTGATGCCTCTTTGTATCAACATGGGCATCCTGTGGTGATGTGCCTCAGTGCTCCTAGAGACTTAAAATTAAATGGGTCTTTGAATGATCAAGATGATTAATCAGATTGGCAGCTTCTTGACAGCAAATGCAATCTTTCTTTTGGTCCTTAGTTTTGAAACTGCCATGTAACTAGTAGATATTTGTAAAAGGGTGATCTCATCTCTTTTCTAAAATTGTGTATATTTTATCCTACTGAGTTAATAAGAATTTCTAATGAACTTGTACCAAGATTTCATGACCATAACTGTTATAGATGTCATACTAAAAATGAGAGTAATACAATATAAATAAAATTAACCTTTATTGAGTGTTTACTATATCTAAGACCCTGTATTAAACATACAGTATCTTTCTGAATCCTCACACCTGCTTCATATGTAATATATATTTATTAATTCCATTTTGTAGATGAGGGACTACAGACCTTGAGAGATTTAATGCCTCCTTAAGATTACACCTAAGCAGTGGCTAAGTAGAAATTCAAACTCAATCATTTTGCCTTCAGAGTTTATCCATTATGCTATACTGTTTCTCAGGCCTTCCCAAGCATATCCTTCAAGTTCAGTGAAGTCCATTTGGCTTGTTTTTATGTTGATGAATAAAAGAACATTCAGACAATCAAAGAGAGATGACATTTTATTTGCATAGTCGATGAGAACAGCAACAACAAAAGTCTAAGATCTGTTTGTTTAAAATGTACATATTCTGTTGTTTACTTTAGATAGATTCTTCATTGTCATTAAAAGACTGCTCCCTTTTTTTCTTTTCAGTCTTCTATTCTCTTTGAATCCGACTCTTTGCTAGGAGATAAAAGCAACCTTAAAAAAAGCTCACTTTGAAAGATCAAGACTGGCATTTAATCATTTAATCAGCAATTATTTATTAGCAACCTCTTCTGTGTATATAATTGTATAGGCTCTGGAAAAAGGAATGATAAAGTTTCTCTCCTGAAGGGCTGTATTGATTAGTAGAGGAGGAGGAAGCAAGCAAGCAAGTTTACTGTCCAGCATATAGTCAGCATTTACTAAAATTTGCTGGCTGAATGAATGAGGAAGAAACTGTTAGGGGGTATATGGGTTTCTTAGGGCTGTCTTATCAAAGTACCACAAACTGGTTAACTTAAAACAATAGACATTTATTTTCTCCAGTTCTGGAGGCTAGAATCTTGAAATCAAGGTACAGGCAAGGGTGTGCTCCACCTGAAGGCTCTATTTGAGTAACGTTCCTTGCCTCGTTCTAGCTTCTGGTAGTTGCCAGTAGTTCTTGGTGTTCGCTGGAATGTAGATGCAGCACTTCTGCCTCTTCCTCTGTTATCATGTAGTAAGCCCCCTGTGTGTCTAAGTGGATACTAGTCATTGGATTAGGGCACATTCTAATCAGTATGGCTTCCTCTGAACTTCATTATGTCTGCAAAGACTCTATTTCCAAATGAGGTCACATTCACAGATACCAGGCTTTAGGACTTGAACATATCTTGGGGGCGTGGGGAATGATTCAATCCATAACAGGAGGTTATGACAAAGTGGCATAGAGGACAGGAGCTCACAGTATGTGTGTGTGTGTGTGTGTGTGTGTGTAGGTGTGTATAGGGGAGGGCGAGGGAGACTTCCCAGAAAAGATGAAGCTTAGGTGACATTTGAAAAAATAAGGTTTTCCCAGGAAATGGTGCGAGATGAGGCAGGCATTGCTGGTAGAGAAAAGCACCTATGAAGCTGTAAGTATCTAAAAACATAATTGTGGATCCTGAGCCTCAGCCCAAGAAGTCAACACTGTGTGAAAATGTGTAAGCTATACTTTGCTTTTATTCTTTATTGTTTCAGCTGATCTTCTTATCCATAATTTTATATATATGTATATTTTCACATATATATGTATATTTTTTTGTATCTAGCAATCTGTATGTAAGATTTATGGTAATGCTTTGGCATCAACTTTCAAAACCTCCTGCCCCAGTGAGAAGCCCTTGGTACTGTCTCAAGTTCTGAGAATCAGAAATGGTAATGTTTGCACCACGCTAATAATGAAGAAGCTTTCCATGTTGAAAGTATCGACATCATTTGCACTTTCACTGTTATTGATAACTGTGCCAAGCTAAAATGTGTTGTCTTTTGGTAGTTTTAAGTGAGAAAACACTAAAATGAATCACAAGTACAAAAATTACAGGATAAAGTGCAAAATACTGCAACATCACCAAAGCAGTTGAGCTCTTAAAATAGCTCATAATTATTGTGATTTTGAGCAACTATTGAGCCTTTATATATGGACTTCAAACACCTTTGATGTGAATATCATATCCTTGGTTAATAAAAGAGATTATAAATGTTGCCATAAAATGTACACTTAAAATATATCTGTTAACTGTCCAACAACATGGATTTGGAATTGGTCAAATATATTATGCATAAATCTATATTATGGAAGGTCAAATAAATTAAGAATAAATCTATGTTATGGTCCTCCATTAAAGCATGTTTTAAAGGCATATTTAATAATGTAGGAAACCTCGCATGATACATTGTTGAAATTCAAAACTCTTTTCACAGTTCATCTTAATTTTGAAGTAATTTGTGTATAAAAGGAAACACCCCAAATACTGAACTATTACAAATAATTTTTATTGTGCTTGCACTGTTCCATATTTTTCAAATTCACTGCAAGAATGAGTAATGAAAAAGTGAAACAATGAAGACCTATGTGGAAACTTCATTCATTTATTGGTAACAATGAGGAACTTCTTTGCTAATTTAATAATAAATTTCAAAAACTGGAAGAATATTTCCTCCATTTATTTGTGCTCTTCATGACGTAAGGGCTACAGACATGATACAGTTTTAAATTTAATCTGCTTTATTAACATTTTCTTCAGCACTTTCTTAAATCTATACAATTATCAAAATAATAAACCACACCCTGATTTGTAGACTTTGCTGATGTCCTTGGTGAAAATATTCCCATTGGTTTTCAAGCTACTACAGCAATAATACCAAACTTGTAATTAGGAAAAGGTGCACATGTATAGATACGATAGGTGTAAATAACCTCCAGAGTATAAATAATAGTGAATTGCCGTCAAATTCTTATAAAATGATGAGTTTTGAGTACTTAACATCATATTTAATTTGAAGTGCATATACTCAATGTTGAATAATAACTAACAATTAAAAAAAAACTAACTCACAACTTGGTACTAGCTAGCTCTAGCACACTATTATCCAGGAGAAAAAAATATATAAGCATAGTAGACAGAAATTAGCCAAACTTTGCAACTAGTCTGCATTTTAGTCTCCTTGGTTATATGAATGTTGTGAAAACCAGAGATATTCAAACAATTAGTGTATATATATGTGGCAGAAGATAACCTAAGTACCTTAATCTATCACCAACTCTGAACTCTGCTCATATAACATTCAAACACACACATACACATACATAAATATAATGTATGTTTGTGTGTATATACGTATACACACAGACCTTTATACATATACAGGTAAATATGTATTTTTCTAAAATTTTACAAAGTTATTAATGAATATAGTTAAATATCCTCCATTGTGGATAGTTAGAACAATATGGAAATTGAGGCTAGAAATAGAAAGTAAAGGTAAAATGAAGAGCAGACCAGGATACGGTTTCGTATACTTTCTCAGTGTCTCCATTTCCTTATCTGTAAAATGGGCTGATAATAATAAGACTTACTTCACAGGCTGGCGGAAATGAATGAATGGGTCTGTATAGGTAAAGTGCTAAGGATGGTGCATGACACAAAGAATGTTAGAAGGAAATTAGTGTTTGTGGTGATTACTATAATTTTGATTATTTTCTTAGAAAAAAAATCCCAGAATGAAATTGCTGTATGTTGTATTTTCCATATATTTTAATAACATTCTCTCCAGGAAGGTTGTATCAATTTGAACTTCCATTAGGTGCATTTGAGAATGTTTAATAAGTGACAGTCTCTTTAATATCCTATATTGTCTTTTTATCTCAACTTTAAAAATGAAAATCATAATTATTTTAAACTACAGTTTTTTTATTGTTTATCAAGTTGATATATTTAATGTATTGGCCACTAAAAAAATGATTTTTCATTTGTAAATTGCTGTTCCATGTCTGCCCATTTTTCTATGGGAGTATAAAGAATTTTCAAAGATTTTCCTCTGTTATTCACATCAAAAGTTTAATTATTATGTATGATGAGATGTTTCCATTTTTGAGTTTCAGTTTTATTTATAGAAATTTTGAATGTGAAAAAAGGTATACATATTAAACAGTCAGATCAACCAGTATTTCCTTTACTGTTTCTTCCTTTGGTATGATCTTTATAACTGACCTTCTCACTCTTGATATTATAGAACTATAACTTCTTTATATTCTAAAGTATTTGAGGGCTTTATTTTTCACATATTTTTATCCAAAAATTTTATGATGTATGAAATTCAACTGTCGATTTTCTTTCAAATTTTTCTAAATCCATATATTGACAATTCTATTCTTTCCTGATTGATTTAAAATGTTACCTTTATCACATATTAGACTCTAAATATAATTTTCTTTTTAACTTTCTGTTGAGTTTTATTACTATGCCAGTGCAATCCTTGTTCTCCTTACCTTTGCTCTGTTTTCAAAGCTCTTTTAACTTAAGTACAGAGCGGTATGTGCTAACTCTAAAGGCTGAAGTGCAATGAATGACTGGCTAACATGGTCTCACTATAACTTTTAAAAGCGCTTCACTTAATTGTGAGGAGGCATATGGTTTTTGAGGTGTTTTTGGTTTTATTTTTGCCATTGCTTTGATTTTGGTCTGATTTTTTCCCCCCTGAAAATAAATATCCATCTAAGTTAACAAATAACGATTGAGTTTTGGAAAATAGGGGCATTGACTCACAACATCTGTGATGATATGCTTCTAACTTATGTTATTCGTATATTTAATGTTTTAATTGCATGGTAGAATATTTTCTGTGTAAAGCAGATATTTCATCTCAGTAGAGTTTTATTTTTTTTCTCCCCTCAGTAGATATTTTAAGCTAAAAAGATACTTTTATATTTGGCTAAAGAGAGATAATTAAAACTTTCTTTAAAAAAGCAGTCTGTTAAAAAGAATTCTATTTTATAGACTCACAAATTGTCATTTCTTATCTCTGTGAATTAGTCTTAGAAGCTTCTAATTTAATTAATCCTTAACCAAGTATAATACCACATGGGGATATTTTGTGTATCTGCCAGTGTGCATGGATTTAATTATGGATTTGCAAACAGATTTAGATACGTCATCTCCAGCTGACCTATTCCTATTTTAGGTTTAAGGAAAGTGACATTTTAGTTAATTTAAATGTCTTATATTGATCTGCATTTGTTTGTATAGTGTGTCTGTGTTCATGTATGTGTTTTTGCACACTTATTTATTCTTTCTTTCAAGTTATCTAGAACACCTGAAATATTTTTGGGGATGGGATAAATAAATCTATGTGAGGTAACAGAAGGAGATTGGGTCTGGAAATTGAGACCTGTTCTCCACTTTATCTATTCTCTCTTTCTGGGATTCATTTTCTTGAAATGTAGAAATATTAGATACCTAGGACCACTTCAAATTCTAATATACTATAATTCTAAATTTAAAAATGGTGAAATTTATTTCAGAAGGAAAATTATTGTTACATTCTTGACTATTTATGTCTTCCATATCTAGATCTGAGTTCTAGAACTCTTGAACAAACTTTATCTTGGTCATTTGCCTTTCCAGGCACTACGAACTCTAGAAATGTGAGTTGGGACTTTTGATGATGAGTAGGTACAAAATATTAGGGAACACTGAAAAAAAAAATATATATATATATCCAAAATGTATGTACACATTATATGACTAAAAGGAAGATTTTCAAAATTGGAAAAAGAAGATACATTTATTATTGTTACAAGCTACATATGTAATAAATTATAAAAAAAATTTTAAATGAAAGCTAACGTTTTAAAATATATTTACTATCACCAATTAATTGGGGAAATTATTTTTGTTTAGTTTGTTCTGCTCTAAATTAAGAAAGAAAATATCTCCTACATGAAATGATTGTAGGGGTCAAATGAAACAGCATATATAAAGCTCCAAGCATGGATTTTGGCACAGAAGAATTGTACTTCTTACTTTATTCTTTATCTCTGCAACTTTTTAAGGAATGTTCCTTTTTAAGGAACATTTCAAAAGTATACAAAAGAGACCTAAGAGAATAATGACCCCCATGTATCCATCATCCAGCTTCAACAAGAGTCAAGTCATTTTGTCCCCTACTCATTTAGCATTATTTTGAAGCAAATCCCAAACATCATAACAATTTATCTGTAAATCTTTAAGTATGTCTCTGAACAATGTCTTCTTTATATAAAAACAATCCAAATAATATTATCACATCCAATTAGTAATGATTTATTGGCAGTTGATCCAATCAGATGCAAACCCAGTTCTGCACACTAGAGGAGAAAGTAAAAGCAGAAGATGACCATAGGTAATAAATCTCTATTTTCTTTTTTTTAAACATCTTTATTGGAGTATAATTGCTTAAATATCTATTTTCTCATAATGTGTATATATATATATTTTTTTTTTCTTTCTGTTTTATAATTTTTAAAAATGGGACATGGTACCTGAATCCCAGAGCAGTCAAATGGTTAGGTCAGTTATGAGCCTAGAGCAAAAGTACTCACTTTGTGACACTCAGGTCAGTCCCTTCCCTATTTCACTCTAACACTTACATTTTAGAAACTGATCAATTTCCCACTGTACAGTGGAAAACACACTATTTGTAATAGTTACATTTTGTAAAGTAGCCATGAACACTGAATTAGTGAGCACTGAACCATTGTTCCTAAAGGAAATACAAGATTAGGTTCCTGCAAGCCTCTGGTCACAACATTTTTTGCTAACTGATCAATACCTAACCTTGTTTTATGTGTGTTTCTGTTTAAAGACATCTTACCTAATATACATTGTTGATTAACTAACATTTACCTCATGGCCAGGAGCACTATAATTCATGCCTGAACAAAGCTTCTCTGCTACATGTATTTTCTCCACAAGACACATCTCAGCTTTCTTGCCCTTAGGGACACTAGATAGCACTTCGGCACTGCCCTCGGGACCCATTTTAGACAGTGAAATCACCTACAAAAAAGCACATAAAGGTCAAAAATGTAGCACTAAATGTGCCAGGCAAAGGACACTTGTGTACAGTGCAAGAGCTGAAACGAGAAGGAAGAGCACCACCTTGTTTGACCCTAGCTGAGAACTCACGTGTCATACAACTCAAATGTTTCACTGTTCTGCACATGTACGTGAAAGCCCAAAATGATTGATTTTGGGGTTGCAAATACACTTTAGTAAGCAGGCAAATTTGCAAAAATGAAATCCTTGAATAATGAAGATTGATTTTACATACATTTATATATAGATATACATTTAGAACTTAAAAATTAACCTTAGAGAATAATAATAAATAATAGATTAAGGAACTTAGGGGGCAAAGTAGGGTAAAAGTACATGGCAGAATGACAATAGATAATCTTTCAAAACTGAGCGCTGAGGGAAATAAAATAGGTTGAGATAAACATATCCAGAATTTTTAAGTGGCATCCTTGAGTCTGTTGATGAGGAAGGAGCTGGGATGTCTGGAGTGTGATGTGATGGAAGAGAGCACAGAACTCTGCTATGTGGCTATGTCCTGACCTGCCCTGGCATGTATTCATCACAGCAGAGCTATTACTGTGTATGCCTGCGGCTTGCACACTGAAATTGCTCCTTCAGTTCTGCCAAATTAGTATTTCCTAAAGACTGTTCAAAGCTTTCACCAACTTGACTGTCTAAGCTTTTATTTCGTGGATCAGAGTGAACAAGTAATTTTCAGTGGGACCAAGAGAATTTACGTGATAATTCAGAAATTGCTTAGCAGTCAACAAACAGTAGAGAATAAAACAGGTAGTCACTGCAGTAAGGATTGTTTTTTTCATGAAGACATTATACCTTTAGGTATATAATTGAGGATTAAAATGAAACAACCCTTAAATAGGACAGACTAACTTCTGACAGATAATGCCTGGACTTCACTGTGGAAAAGCCAAATCCACAGTAACTGTAGCCTTTGAAGATAAGGACCACGGATATAATCCACTTGACTTATAGTGATCTTACAAAGCCATTGGGCCTCATTTTATCTTTAATGTTATTTGGGAGAGAGAACAGTGGCCAATCAAACTGCCCCAGCCCTTAAAACTAACTTTTGAACAGAGCAAAGTTTTGAGGCTGAGGACAGGAAACATGGAGGAGGTGATCATTAGACTGTTGAATTCCGAAGGATCTAGCCCTGAAGCTTCTGTTTCATGGGGTGATGACTCGAAAATGTTGAGGATGTCTTTCCTGGAGATCTTCAAAGGCTCTTTCCTTCATTAATCTAATTCTTTGGTCGAGCCATTAATTTTGCCGATAAGAATAAGGGGTGTTTTATTTCATAAGAAACTCCACAATCATGAAGCAGCAACTTGATGTGATTAAAACAAGGTCTTTCCATGATAGGCTCAGCTGAGGAATTTGGGTAAATGCTAATTCTGTGATTTTCATATTTCAGTGATTTGGCTCTCTTATCAGTTCCCGTTATGCTGACTTTTTTCATGGAAATGAAAAGAAAATGAGGGATTGCAGTTCAAGTTTCCTCTTAATGTGATGGCTGCCTTCTGTGAGAGTCATCAGGAAGTCATCTCACTCAAATTTTGAAAACTGACTAGAATCCATAATTATTCATGTCCGAGGCCCATGCTCCTCTGAGGATCCATGCATGCTCCTTGCCTTTCACTTAGTTAGAGGGAGTCTGTGCTTCTTTTCTTCTATCTCTATAAACATTCCCAATAGAGGGAGCTAGTGAACTGCCCAGGTTATTTATGCTTGTTTCTAGAGTATTCTGAGCATGTAAGAGGACTGGAACCATCCCAATGTGATGATATTCGGAGGTGGGACCTTTGAGAGGTAATTAGGTTTAGATGAGGTCATGAAGTTAGAGTTCCCATGATGAGATTTGCTCCCTTATGAAAAAAGGAAGAGACACCAGAGCTTTCTCTCTGTCATATGTGGACATGGCAGGAAGGCAGACATCTGAAAGTCAAGAAGAGAGCCGTAACCCAGAACCAAATCTGCTGACACCTTGAGCCGTCACCAAGACTCCCCAGCCTCCAGAACTGTGAGAAATAAATGTCTGTTGTTTAAGCCACCCAGTCTATGTGTTATAGCAGCCCAAGATGACTAGACAAACAGCATTAATAACAACAAAATCACAATAATAATAACTCTAATGTATCTCATATACCATTTAGGAGATTTCTTTCTCTGTGACCCCACCACCCAAGTTACTATTGATTTGAACCTCTTTGCATTCCATAGGCTGTACAAAACTAAGTACTCTCTCCCAAAGTTTTTTCAAATTCTATGTTCTTTTATCTTCATGACCCTTCTGCTTCCTGGCCTCCTATTTCTACACACCATCTCTGCGACGCTATCCCTTGCCCTGGAGATGCAACTTAGCATATCTACTTGAATAAAACATTTGTAGACACAATTGACTTTGCAGATTTTTTTCTTTTTGAGGAAGAGGAATGCTAAAATGGTATTGATGGTGAAACAATGTAAATGATGTTAGAATCCATATTAAACCTCTTATTTTCTAAAATGTTTTTGTGAAACACCAAGGAGTTTCACTGGTGGTATTAGTTTTCTGTGGCTGTTATAACAAAATGCCACAAACTTAATGGCTTAAAAGAGCAAATCCAAAAATAAGTATCACTGGGCCAAAATCAGGGTCACATTTCCTCAGTAAGTTCTAAGGGGATCCATTCCTTGTCTCTTCCAGCTTCTGGTGACTGCTGACATTCCTTTGTTTATGGTCTCATCATTCCAGTCCCTGCTCCCATCTTTGCATCACCTTCCCATCTGTGTGAGTTTAATCTCTCTCTGCCTCTCTTTAATAAGGACACTAGTGATAATATTAGGACCCATTCATATAATCCAGGATAGTCACTCCATGACAAGATCGTTAATCACAATGTGTGGAAAGACCTTTTTTCTTATAAGGTAATTTATAGGTTCCAGGGATTTGGACCAGATATCTTCGAGTGGCCATCATTCAGGCTATTGTACTGTTCTCACTTAATTCCAGCCTATCTCTATTTTGTTGGCTGCCCTTGTCTCTTTTCCCTTCACTTTTCTCTTCTTAGCAACCTCTTCCAAGGACTGTCTGAGGAAAGATGAATTCTTCTCCTTCTGTTATACAAAACAAGTGAACTCTCCTCTATCCTTAGTGTCAAAAACCCATCTGTTGAATACTTATCAAAAAGTTCATATGAAAACAAAACAAAACAAGAATAATAAACAAAAACCTATTTAACAGAAACCATGATCTCCACCAAGTTATTTTTCTATTATGACAAAAGAATTGTATTATTTTACTTATTTTATCTCTTAGAAACTCATGACAATTTAAAAATAATTGCAGTATCTTAATATTCTCATGACAATTCTGAATGAAGTATGTTAGTTTCACTATTTTAAAGATGAGGTAACTGGCCTCAAAAAGATCAGGCGACTGTGCAAGGTGGTACAGCTAGGAAAGGTCAGACCTAGACTTCTAAAGTGTTGCTACCTGACTCCAAGGCCTTATTTTATAACTGAGCTTTACTATACCTTGTGATTTAGTTTGCTACTCTGTTACAAGAGACAAACTTATCGTTAACCATATATTACTTGCAATGTTAAATGAAGTAAGTCAGATAAAAGGACTCTTTAGCATAAATTATAAAACTTTATGCCAAAGTGACCATGATTACCTTCATGATCACCACCAATGCCACCATCACTGCTACCACCACCACTATCATTAATAACACTTCCTTACCATCATCACTACCATCACCATCGTCACTATCATCACCATCATCGCTATCATCACCATCGTCTCCACAGTGACTATTACCACCATTACCACAAGCTCCATCATCACTCTCACCACTGCTATCATTATCGTGACCACTACTAGTACCACTGCTGGTACCATGAGTACTAGTACCACTAATGTTACTACTACCATTATCTCTAGTGGTGTGTTGGAACTGGCTCATACCAGCTCATGAAGTATGACTTGAAATATGACTGTTATCCTCTCTTCTTAACTCTGCATTCACTGATATCACAGTGGTAGCTCAAAACAGACCATGGTAGAGGTATTTATCCCATGAAATTTAGTGAATACTGCAAACCAGTGATGTTTGTCTTCTAGCACACCAAGAATCCCCACAACCACCACTACACTATCACCAATACCACCATCATTACTGCCACCATCATCACACCCCCACCCTAACTACCACCATCATCTCATTCTCAGTGCCATCTATGCATTGTTAATATCACCATCTAAAAGATTACATTTTTAAAACATATATTTTGCAAATGAATCGGCATGTGATTCTGGTAATCATTTAGGTGCTAATGCATAAGGAAATAATGTAAATGTTGGCCTTGATTCATAAGCCCTGTGTGAGAGCATTATGGAACATGGGATGGTGGGGGGACGGGCTGACAGGGCAAGTTTCAAGCTTAGCATTCTTCTTGGCTGTAAAACATGCTGTGAGATTTGCTGGATTTATAAAACAGGCAAAGTCTATCCACACCAAATCCATTAAAACAATTCTGCTGGCACTCTATTATTTTCATATGAGTTAAGCTGCAGATTGCTTGAAATACATTCATCTCTGGGAATAGGAGAGAACGATGAGTAAAGCTGACAAGTCTACATGCCAGGGGAGGGTTGAGCCGTGAGTAAGGAAACTCCTCTTTTCTTACAGTATTGGACTGGGCTAAGAAGTGAGTTGATTGTGGCTTTAGGATGCTGCAAATGAAAATTCTTCAGTCTTTCCTTAGAAAAGGGAATAGAAAGCAAACAAGAGGATACATAATATTTGCTAAACACTTATGAACCCTGTCTTTATAACAACACTGTATGAATGATATTATTTACATCTTACTAATAAATGGACTGAAGCTAAGAGAAGTAAAGTTATTATACATGGCGTAGTGCAGTTTTCTGGTTGAAACTCTGCTTTCCCTACTGCATCTTACTACCTCATAGACAAGAGGAATGAGGATATCTAGTAAGACTTAACAGGTACAAAAAACGAAGTGTGATCTTTTCATTTGTATCTCTTTATATTATCAAAGCAAACTTGTAAATTATGCATTATCATTATTTTACAGTTCAGAAAATGGAGATTTAAAGAAATTAAGTTACTTGTCCAAAGAAAATCAGCTGATAAGAGCCAGAATTAGGATTCAAATTCATAGTGCAATATTCTAAATCTCTTCTTCTTACCCCAGACTTTGGGGACAATAGTACATGTACATTTAGGAAGAATTTAGTCATACTCTTTTATGAGATGATGTAAAATGTCCGTTGCTCAGCAGCCACCTAATGCTCCTATTTTCATGTTATTGACAATTTTCTTTGTTTAGGTTTGTTTTGTTTGTTTCTTTCATTAATTGCTTGAGCTAATATCAGTTTCTGTTGTGAGAGTGCCTTTCAGTTTGCTTATTGAATAACAGCCTCCTTTCAGGTTGCCTGCATTTAATCCAATATATTTGAAATCTGGAGCTTTATTCATTATTGTGCACATTAAGATAAATTAATTAGTTGACCTTTTGGGGTTCTTTTTAGACAATGTCATTTATTGTCCTAATTATTTAGGTCTTCCTCTTTTAAAGCCACATATTGATTCTAATTACTGTTCCTTATGTGACTATTGTCTAATGTCTTGATAAATGCAATCTCATGATCATTTATCTTGACTTTTCTCTATTTACCTAAAGCAAGATTTTTTAAGTGACTCATCTTCCCTTTAATCAGCTGTCACCTTTTGCATAATGCCAGTAGGAGAAATAAACTGACAGTAATCTCATGGTGAGAGGCACTAGAAACAATTTAATCCTAGACTAAGGAATTCCCAGCTGCTTCTAATGTGCATGCAAGATGAGGTTTAACAAGAACTCTCTTTTTCCTATACCCTCCGTATTTCTTCAGTTTATTCCTTTTCCTCTACTTTTACTTCACCTGACTTTGAGAGACTCTTACTTTCCTTCACGTGGAGTCCACATTATTACTTAATAGGGTCTTCATATGCATTTGTATTCGGTCAGATTTACAGCATGACCAAGCTGGATGTTCAGTCTTGAACCTTCTCTGTAAAAGAGAAGGAAATGGTGATGTAACTGGAATGAATGCTTGCATTAACTTCTTCCTGTACTGTTTACAATTACTTAGATGCCAACTCTTCTGACTTAGGCACTGTCCTCTGTGCAGAAGAAACAGAGAATGCTATCACAGAGAATATGACAGATACATAAACAGTACTTCATTACAGTGTAACCAGCACTAAAACCATTCAAATTAGTTGTTTCATAAAGACAGATGTCAAGTGAGGGCCAATTTACTTTGTCAGTTTATGGAGTGTGATGCATATGGGAGGGTTTAAGAGGCTAATAAGCCAAATTTTCAGGTCCTTTCTGAGTCTTAAAGGATACAGTCATTAACCAGGTAGAAAAGGGCAAGAGGGGAAGGAAAATTAATTCTAGAGCATTTTATATATGTGATATTATTTAATTTTAACACTGACCCTATTAAATTGACATTACAACTTGAAACCAAAAACCAAGGGTCAAAGAAGCTAAGTAATTTGCCCACAGTTGTCAGTAAATGGTCAAGCAATAATTTAATGCTGTATTGGTTTGTTAAAAACAAGATAATAGGCCCAATTTGCAGCAACATGGATAGACCTGGAGATTACCATACTAAGTGAAGTAAGTCAGAGAAAGACAAATATTATACAATATTGCTTATATGCAGAATCTAAAAAAATGATACAAATAACTTATTTACAAAACAGAAACAGACTCACAGACTGAGAGAATGAATTTATGATTAACAGCAGGGAAGGGTGGGGGGCAGGGAAAGATTGGGACTGACATGTACACACTGCTATATTTAAAATAGATATCCAACAAGGACCTACTGTATAGCACAGGGAACTCTACTCATACTCTGTAATAACCTAAATGGGAAAAGAATTTGAAAAAGAATAGATACATATATAGGTATAACTGAATCACTAACACAACATTGTTAATCAACTATACTCCAATATGAAATGAAAATTTTAAAACAAGACAATAGGCCACAAATGGAGTTGCCTATGCTAAGCTCCATGTCACCAACCTGAGACTTGACTTAACTACAGTTTTGTCTCTCACAGAAATTCAATCTTTAACCAGTCAATCAAGAATCATCTGATCAGCATTAGTTAGGTAATCTGCCTGGTAGACCTCTGCCATCCCCAAAAGGAAAGTAACCTTGCAGTAATCAACCCTCTTTTTGCCCCATGTAGCTTCCTTGTTCCTGCTCCCACCTGCCCTATAAATGTCTTTCATTTTGTACAGCTCCTTGGAGTTCCTTTCTGTCCAATAGATTGGATGCTGTCCAATTTATGGCTTATTGAAAAAGCCAATAAGCACTTTAAAATTTACTCAGCTGAATTTGGTTTTTTAACAGGTTTGATTCTCAAGCCCACTTTTTTTTAATGGACATTTATCATAGGACTTCCAATATTATATTTTAAAAGGTAATGATGTTTTTAAAATATCTATTATCTATTAAAAACCCACTTAATAAAAAGGACTTTGAATAAAAAATTAGCACAAACATACATAGAGAACAAAAATATAGTCCTTTCCAAGAAAGTAGAGTTGGAAATCTCTATCTTACATATATATATACATACACAGACACATTATATTATTGTAAAATTTATTTTCTTCAGATTTGTGAAAACTTATTTGTGGATCAGCATTTGGAAACCACTACAGTAGACTAATAATTGACTTGGGACAATTAGCCAGGTACTATGCTATTTAATATACATCCTTTCTTACGGGGAGAGCCACCACTCAGAGGGTGCCCATGTGCTAGTACAGATGGCTGACTCCTGGGGTTGGGGGCTGTGTTGTGATGCTCTGTGCTTGTTTACATATAGGCCAACTCAATTTCTAACTAGTGTTTATTTCTTGTGGGGGTGGGAGGAGTCATGGAGGTGGGAGTGTGGAGCCAGACTTCTTTAAGAATGGATGGTCAGGGTGAGAGAGTGGAGCTCCTACAATTAGAATTAGAAATGCCAGCTTTCCCCTCTGGTTTATTGGGAGGAGGATATAAAACTTGCCAAGTGCCCCACCAAGCCTCCCAATATAAAGTCCTATTTCAAATACTTATTGCCTGCTGTGGTCTGAATTTCCATTTAAATATAATTATCAAAACCATAGTGGTTAAAGGGTTGAAGGGAGTCTCAAAATGGGAATATGTAAATTGCAGCAACTTTGGCCTTTGGCATTTGGCTGAGTCTCCCCCAAGCTTCCCTCTGTGCCTTTTACAGTGTGCTTTCCCATGCTGCTGCCCTCACCAGGACATAGGCCAGCCCCATCCCTCCCTGCAATCCTGCACTCCAGCTCTGAGCAGTAGAATAGAGTGAATTTAGCTCTCTAGGTCCTAGTGGCTCTCCACTCATGCCTTAGAATCATTTTAAGCTCTTCTCCTTAATGAGAAGTCTTTTCTAGTTTCTTTCCCCACCACCAGGTAAAATTACCACTGACTCCTGTGTGTCGCCAATGTGTCCTGTGCTAACTTCAGTCAAAAAAAGCTCTCTCACATCACAAATCCATTTAGTTATTTGCTCTACTAGATTATGACCTACTTGAAGGCAAGGAATAATTACTCATCTCTGCCTGACATATTCAGAACATGGCTATTGAATGACCAGACGCTAACAGAAATTTGATTTAAGCTATAGTGTTAAGTTATGCAATAATTAACTGGCTTTCTAACATAGATTAAAAAGGGTTTATTAGGAGTCCTCAATCCCACTATTAGAATTCATGTGTAGGAGCTTTCTTACAGGCCACTCAAATTTATGTAAGATAATTAATTGGGACTGTTCCTAACTAGAGTCATATATGCCATGAAATTGTCTTCTTGAGTTAGGATTACATGATTAAAACAAACAAACAAAATCCCACAAAACAGGAAAAACAATAATATTGAGTACTAACTAGATGCTTGTTCCATAAAGGTACTAACATCTTAATGTTTCAGCGTTGTGAAGGCACAGCTTTTGGTGTCAAGGACTACTTTTGGAGACTCTAAAGTAACGCTAGCACTTTTATATATATAGAAATGGTAATGTGAATTTTTAATATAAATTTCTGACTTTTTTCATATGAAATTCTATCACAATTTAGCTCTTGGAACTTTATTTTTATATAATGTCATAGACATAGATAATGTGTAAATCTGAGCTGTCCAATATATGTCCATATATATCAATACGTGGTTACTAATGACTTGAAATGTAGTCTGAACTAAGAAGTGTTGTAAGGATGAGCTATATACAAGATTTTGAAGACATGGTACAAAAAATGTAAAATACATTTTTTTTATTGATTATATGTTAAATGATAATATTTAGGGCATATTGGGTTAAATTAAATTCACTGTTTTTTTAACTTGACTACTAGAATATTTAAAATTACATGCATGCTTCACAGGTGTGACTTATATTATATTTCTCTTGGACAGGGTTGTTTGTATATGAGCCAAGTTATGACTCCATGTTGAATTGAAACTTGAGTGCAAGCACAGAGGTTGACAGTATTTAACATCACTAACACACGTTTATTTAGAATCCTCCATACACCAAACACTGTGAAAAGCATTGGAAATGCAGGTTTGAAGTAGGCTGTCATAATATATAACTTGGTGAAGAAGACACATATCAAACAAAGAATTATTTGAATACCTAATATACCAATGGTGCTTGTTACAGTGAAGGGTATGAAGAAATATATAAGTCAAGGCATCCAGCTTCAAAGAATTTTCAAAGTAGTCAAATCCATTTCCTAACAAAAAGTGAAAACATTTGTTACACAGTGTATTTTTTCTCCTTTGCAATTTTTCTCCTTGAACATTTAAAGTGATTTGTATTTAACTACAGCTCTTTGAGAAATGATACATTCTAAGTATTCTAGAAATCTTAGCCTTTACTGAATCTCTGTGTAACCTTGGTATGTCACCTTGTTGCATTGGAAAGATCACTAGATTGGACCTGCAGAATCCTGAACTCTAGGCTTAACTTCATCGTGAGTCAGCTATGCCACTTTGGACAACTGCATTCTTTCTTTCAGCTTAATCACCTATCTCTAGCAAAAAGGAGTTGGTCTACGTGATGTCTATAGCTGTCAGAATGTTTGTTGTTACAAGTGGAATCCTCCATTTGATTAAATACTGGGGATTAATTATGGACCCAAGGACCTGAAAAGTTCAGAATCCCTCCAACCTCTCAAAATCTACAAGGATTTGTCCAGCAGCTTAACCAAGGACCCCACTTGCCTCCATCTTTCTACCTGCTCACTTCACTTTGAAGCTAATTGATCCTAAAATGGCTTCCAGCATCATTCCATTCATACAACCAACATGAGAGAGTGATGTTTGCCTCAGCATTCTCAGCACAAGTTCTTATAGTAGATTCTCTGGTTGGAGGAGCTTAGATGGCATGCCCGTCCCTAAACCAAACTCTGTGGGTAACATAACACCCTAATGGGCTTAGTTTAGTTTATGTTTCACCTATGTAGGCAGGAATTAATTCAGTTTTTTTTTTCCTGAAACCACATCAATCACTAAATAGAAATTGTAACTATTATGAGAGGAAAAAGGAGAAGTGTTTGATGTGAAGACAATTCATAAATGCTCTACCTGGCACCTGCATAATCTTGATCAAATTGTTTTAACTCTGTTATTGCAATATCTCATCTGCAAGATGACAAGAATAACATTGTAATCAATGTACAGGCTTATTGTGAGGCAGAAACAATAAAAGCAAGAGCAAAAGTTCCTAGCACAGTTACCACGGGCATCTCTATAAAACTTTTCAGGCACACTTTCATTCTTCTAGTCTATGACTGTCAAAGTCCCACATTTCCCCATTCCTTACTATATCTATCTATACAGCGTAAATATGAAATTTTATCTTATTCTGAGAACTCTAATGAGAATTCACAGGTAACAAATATGAATTGTGTGAAACTTTTTATACATCAACATAATTTCTTTTTTTTCCTCTCAGAAGCTTAACTGCATTGGCCTGGATATTTGTTTCAGTGTGACTTAATGCCTAAAGATGTATCAGTTTCCCTACATTGACTAATTGCCATTTCTAGCGATACATCCTGTGAAAAATGTTTTCACACTATTCTGTAAACATGTACTGATTTATCCATCTGAACTTCCTTGTAAACAACTTATCAAGCCTTCCAAATTCAGATTGTCATTAATAGAGTACAAACAGCATAGTAATTTTTTAAACTGCTGATGTAGGGTAAACACTGAACATAAACATGCACGCCTTTCCCTGTATCTGCAAACACACAGTTGATAGACAAACATGTGATCCAAATTACATTGTTACAGAAATACCCAGAAAATGCAGGTTAGTTTTCTCTGAATTCTGTAAATGAGCTTCAATTACATGTATTACTACCCATGGTGAGTCTATTTCAAAATGTCTTTGAATTCTTCTACACTGAGATGACCCAAGAACTCTTCAACTCCATAAGTGCAAAAGAAAAATCAAGTTTGTGCCTCTGTTACCTGATTTTTCTTTCACATTGCTTATTTCTGTTAATGAAACCTCTATTCTAGGTTTTGAGGTCTCAGAATTATCATTAACACTTTTCTTTTTCTTATAATAATATCTTATCACCTTAACCACTATACTATATATAAAAAAGCTATTTCCATTTCCTCATCATGAGTGCTACTTTCCTGGCATGTATATTGTCCATGGATACAGGTTTATCAAATGACTCTGAGTCTGATGTCTCTTTGCTGATCTCTCTCCCTGACTGACCTCTTTGAAAACTGTGCCTGACTCAGCTTTATGTCTGCAGCTTTTAGCAGAGTTTCAAACACAGAGTATATGCTCATTAAATATTTGTTAAACTGAAACAACATCTGATTTATCCAAGTGCCCCAGTCTCTCCCCATTAAAAAATCAAATGAGATCTTGTTGTCTGATTAATTTCATCAAAGAACACCTCATTCATGTTATTCTTTTTTTTTAAAACATCTTTATTGCAGTATAATTGCTTTACAATGGTGAGTTAGTCTCTGTTTTATAACAAAGTGAAGCAGCTGTACATATAGATATATCCCCATATCTTCTCCCTGTTGCGTCTCCCTCCCAACCTCCCTGTCCCACCCCTCTAGGTGGTCACAAAGCACCGAGCTGATCTCCCTGTGCTATGCAGCTGCTTCTCACTAGCTATCTATTTTATATTTGGTAGTGTGTATATGTCCATGCCACTCTCTCACTTCGTCCCAGCTTACCCTTCCCCCTCCCCATGTCCTCAGGTCCCTTCTCTACATCTGCATCTTTATTCCTGTCCTGCCCCTAGGTTCCTCAGAAAAATTTTTTTTTCCTTTCTTAGATTCCATATATATGTGTTTGCATACGGTATTTGTTTTTCTCTTTCTGACTTACTTCACTCTGTATGACAGACTCTAGGTCCATCCACCTCATTACAAATAACTCAATTTTTTTTCTTTTTATGGCTGAGTAATATTCCATTGTATATATGTG
>NC_041229.1:52154968-52187104 GCF_002837175.3 Physeter macrocephalus
TCTTCTGCCCATTTTTGGATTGGGTTGTTTGTTTTTTGATATTGAGCTGCATGAGCTGCTTGTAATTTTGGAGATTGATCCTTTGTAAGTTGCTTCATTTGCAAATATTTTCTCCCATTCTGAGGGTTGTCTTTTCATCTTGTTTATGTTTTCCTTTGCCGTGCAAAAGCATTTAATTTTCATTAGATCCCATTTGTTTATTTTTGTTTTTATTTCCATATCTCTAGGAGGTGGGTCAAAAAGGATCTTGCTGTGATTTATGTCATAGAGTGTTTTGCCTATGTTTTCCTCTAAGGGTTTTATAGTCTCTGGCCTTACATTTAGTTCTTTAATCCATTTTGAGTTTATTTTTGTGTATGGTGTTAGGGAGTGTTCTAACTTCATGCTTTTACAAGTAGCTGTCCAGTTTTCCCAGCACCACTTAATGAAGAGGCTGTCTTTTCTCCATTGTATATTCTTGCCTCCTTTATCAAAAATAAGGTGACCATATGTGCATGGGGTTATCTCTGGGCTTTCTATCCTGTTCCATTAATCTATATTTCTATTTTTTTGCCAGTAGCATGCTGTCTTGATTACTGTAGCTTTGTAGTATAGTCTGAAGTCCAGGAGCCTGACTGCTCCAGCTCCATTTTTCTTTCTCAATATTGCTTTGGTTATTAGGGTCTTTTGTGTTTCCATACAAATCGTGAATGTTTTTGTTCCAGTTCTGTGCAAAATGCCATTGGCAGTTAGATAGGGATTGCATTGAATCTGTAGATTGCTTTCAGTCATATACTCATTTTCACAATGTTGATTCTTCCAATCCAAGAACATGGTATATGTCTCCATCTGTTTGTATCATCTTTAATTTTTTCATCAGTGTCTTGTAGATTTCTACAAAAAGATGTTTTGTCTCCTTAGGTAGGTTTATTCCTAGGTATTTTATTCTTTTTGTTGCAGTGGTAAATGGGGGTGTTTCCTTAATTTCTCTTTTAGAATTTTCATCATTAGTGTATAGGAATGCGGGAGATTTCTATACATTAATTTTGTATCCTGCTACTTTGCCAAATTCATTGATTACCTCTGTGGGTTTGTCATATATGGCTTTTATTATGTTGAGGTAAGTTCCCTCTAAAACCCTCTGGAGGGTTTTTATCATAAATAGATGTTGTATTTTTTGAAAGCTTTTTCTGCATCTATTGAGATGATCATATGGTTTTTCTCCTTCAGTTTGTTAATATGTTTTATCACATTGATTGATTTGTATGTATTGGAGAATCCTTGCATTCCTGGAATAAACCTCACTTTATCATGGTGTATGATCCTTTTAATGTGCTGTTGGATTCTCTTTGCTAGTATTTTGTTGAGGATATTTACATCTATCTTCTTCAGTGATATTGACGTGTAGTTTTCTTTCTTTGCAACATCTTTGTCTGGTTTTGGTATCAGTGTGATGGTGGCCTTGTAGAATGAGTTTGGGAGTGTTTCTCCCTCTGCTATATTTTGGAAGAGTTTGAGAAGGATAAGTGTTAGCTGTTCTCTAAATGTTTGATAGAACTTGCCTGTGAAGCCATCCAGTTTTGGGCTTTTATTTGTTGGATGATTTTTAATCATAGTCTCAATTTCAGTGCTTGTGATTGGTCTGTTTATATTTTCTATTTCTTCATGGTTATCAATTTGGTTTATCTTCTCAAAGAAGCAACTTTTAGTTTTATTGATCTTTGCTATTGTTTCCGTCATTTCTTTTTCATTTATTTCTGATCTGCTCTTTATGATTTCTTTCCTTCTGCTAACTTTGGTATTTTTTATTCGTCTTTCTCTAATTGCTTTAGGTGTAAGTTTAGGTTGTTTATTTGAGATGTTTCTTGTTTCTTGAGGTAAGATTGTATTGCTATAAAATTCCCTCTTAGAACTGCTTTTGCTAACTCCCATAGGTTTTGGGTCATCGTGTTTTCATTGTCATTTGTTTCTAAATATTTTTTGATTTCCTCTTTGATTTCTTCAGTGGTCTCTTGTTTATTTAATACTCTATATTTTATCCTCCATGTATCTCTTTTCTTTACAGTTTTTTCCTGTAATTGATATCTAGTCTCATAGCATTGTGGTCAGAAAAGGTACTTGATACAATTTCAATTTTTTTAAATTTACCAAGGCTTGACTTGTGACCCAAGATATGATCTATCCTGGAGAATGTTCCTTGAGCACTTGAGAAGAAAGTGTATTCTGTTGTTCTTAGATGGAATGTCCTATACATATCAATTAAGTCCATCTTGTTTAATGTATCATTTAAAGCTTGTGTTTCCTTATTTATTTTTATTTTGGATGATCTGTCCATTAGTGAAAGTGGGGTGTTAAAGTCCCCTACTATTACTGTGTCAACTGTCGAATCCCCTTTTATGGCTGTTAGCATTTGCCTTATGTATTGAAGTGCTCCTATGTTCAGTGTATAAATATTTACAATTGTTATATCTTCTTCTTGGATTGATCCCTTGATCATTATGTAGTGTCCCTCTTTGTCTCTTGTAATAGTGTTTATTTTAAACTCAATTTTGTCTGATTTGAGAATTGCTACTCCAGCTTTCTTTTGATTTCCATTTTCATGCAGTAATTTTTTCCCTCCCCTCACTTTCAGTCTGTATGTGTCCCTAGATCTGAAGTGAGTCTCTTGTAGACAGCATATATCTGGGTCTTGTTCTGCATCCATTCAGGCAGTCTATGTCTTTTGGTTGGAGCATTTAATCCATTTACATTTAAGTTAGTTATCAATATGTGTGTTCCTATTACCATTTTCTTAATTGTTTTGGGTTTGTTATTGTAGGTCTTTTCATTCTATTGTGTTTCGTGCCTAGAGAAATTCCTTTAGCATTTTTTTGTAAAGCTGGCCTGGTGGTGCTGAATTCTCTTAGCTTTTGCTTGTCTGTAAAGGTTTTAATTTCTCCATCGAATCTGAATGAGATCCTTGTTGAGTAGAGTAATCGTGGTTGTAGGGTTTTCCCTTTCATCACTTTAAATATGTCCTGCCACCCCCTTCTGGCTTGCAGAATTTCTGCTGAAAGATCTGCTGTTAAACTTATGGGGATTCCCTTGTATGTTTTTTTGTTTTCTTTCCCTTGCTGCTTTTAATAGTTTTTCTTTGTATTTAATTTTTGATAGTTTGATTAATATGTGTCTTGGCGTGTTTCTCTTTGGATTTATCTTGTATGGGACTCTCTGCACTTCCTGGACTTGATTGACTATTTCCTTTCCCATATTAGGGAAGTTTTCAACTATAATCTCTTCAAATATTTTCTCAGTTCCTTTCTTTTTCCCTTCTTCTAAGACCCCTATAATTCAAATGTTGGTGCGTTTAATGTTGTCCCAGAAGTCTCTGAGACTGTCCTCAATTCTTTTCATTGTTTTCTCTTTATTCTGATTTGCAGTATTTATTTCCACTATTTTATCCTCCAGTCCACTTATCCATTCTTCTGCCTCAGTTATTCTGCTTTTGATTCCTTCTAGAGAATTTTTAATTTCATTTACTGTGCTGTTCATCATTGTTTGTTTGCTCTATAGTTCTTCTAGGTCCTTGTTAAGCATTTCTTGTATTTTCTCCTTTCTATTTCCAAGATTTTGGATCATCTTTACTATCATTACTCTGAATTCTTTTTCAGGTAGACTCTTTCCTCTTCATTTGTTTGGTCTGGTGGTTTTTACTTTGCTCCTTCATCTGCTGTGTCTTTCTCTGTCTTCTCCTTTTGCTTAACTTACTGTTTTGGGGATCTCCTGTTTGCATACTGCAGGTTCATAGTTCCCATTGTCTGTGGTGTCAGCCGCAGTGGCTAAGGTTTGTTCAGTGGTTGTGTAGGCTTCCTGGTGGAGGGGACTGATGCCTTTGTTCTGGTGGAAGAGTCTGGATCTTGTCTTTCTGGTTGGCAGGACCACATCCGTTGGTGTGTTTTGGGGTTTCTGTGTCCTTACTATGATTTTAGGCAGCCTCTCTGCTGATGGGTGGGGGTGTGTTCCTGTCTTGCTAGTTGTTAGGCATAGGGTATCCAGCACTGTAGCTTGCTGGTTGTTGGGTGGAGCTGGGTCTTAGCGTTGAGATGGAGATCTCTGTGGGAGCTTTCACTATTTGATTTTACGTGGAGCCCTAAGATCTCTGGTGGACCAGTATCCTGAACTCGGCTCTCACACCTCAGAAGCAGAGGCCTTACACCCGGCCGGAACACAAAGACCCTGTCAGCCACACGGTTCAGAAGAAAAGGGAGAAGGAAGGAAGGGAGGGAGGGAAGGAGGAAGGAAGGGAACAAAAAGTTATTAAGATAAAAAATTTAAAAAATTATTAAAAATTAAAAGTAATTTAAAAAAAGAAAATAAAAAGAAGAATGAAAGACGAGAGCAACCAAACCAAAAAACAAATCCACCAATGATAACAAGCACTAACAACTATACTAAAAAAAAAAATGAAAGGAAAAATAACAGACAGACAGAACCCTAGGACAAATGGTAAAAGCAAAGCTATACAGACAAAATCACACAAAGAACTGTACACATACACACTCACAAAAAGAGAAAAAGGAAAAAAATTATATATATAAAAATGGAAGAGAGCAACCCAGTCAATAAACAAATCTACCAATGATAATAAACTCTAAATACTAAACTAAGATAAACATAAGACCAGAAACAAATTTGATGCAGAAAGCAAACCCCAAGTCTACAGTTGCTCCCAAAGTCTACCACCTGAATTTTGGGATGTTTCATTGTCTCTTCAGGTATTCCAGAGATGCAGGGCACATTAGGTTGATTGTGGAGATTTAATCTGCTGCTCCTGAGGCTGCTGGGAGAAATTTCCCTTTCTCTTTGTTCACACAGTTCCTGGCATTCAGCTTTGGATTTGGCCCTGCCTCTGCTTGTAGGTCACCTGAGGGCATCTGTTCTTTGCTCAGACAGGATGGGGTTAAAGTAACAGCTGATTAGGGGGCTCTGGCTCACTCAGGCCGAGGAGAGGGGGTGGTACATAATGTGGGGTGAGCCTGCAGTGGGAGAGGCTTGCGTGACATTGCAACAGCCTGAGATGCACGGTGTGTTCTCCTGGGGAAGTTGTCCCTGGATCACAGGACCCTGGCATTGGTGGGCTGCACAGGATCCTGGGAGGGGAGGTGTGGAGAGTGACCTGTGCTTGCACACAGGCTTCTTGGTGGCTGTAGCAGCAGCCTTAACGTTTCATGCCTATCACTGGTGTCCATGCCGATAACCACGGCTCACACCCGTCTCAGGAGCTCGTTTAGGTGGTGCTGGGAATCCCTCTTCTCTCACACCCCGAAACAACGGTCTCTTGCCTCTTAGGCCGATCGAGACTTTTTTGCGGACTCCCTCCTGGCTAACTGTGGTGCACTAGCCCCTTCAGGCTGTGTTTACGCAGCCAACCCCAGTCCTCTCCCTGGGATCTGACCTCCGAAGCCCGAGCCTCAGCTCCCAGTCCCCATCCCCCCAGGTGGGTGAGTAGACAAGCCTCTCAGGCTGGTGAATGCTGGTCAGCACCAATCCTCTGTGTGGGAATCTCTCTGCTTTGCCCTCTGCACCCCTGTTGCTGCGCTCTCCTCTGTGGCTCCAAAGCTTCCCCCCCACCACCCCCAGTCTCCGCCAGTGAAGGGGCTTCCTAGTGTGTGGAAACTTTCCCTCCTTCACAGCTGCCTCCCAGAGGTGCAAGTCCGTCCTTATTCTTTTGTCTCTGTTTTTCCTTTTTGCTTTTGCCCTACCCAGGTATTCAGGGAGTTTCTTGCCTTTTGGGAAGTCTGAGGTCTTCTGCCAGCATTCAGTAGGTGTTCTGTAGGAGTTGTTTCACATGTAGATGTATTTCTTATGTATTTGTGGGGAGGAAGGTGATCTCCACGTCTTACTCCTCTGCCATCTTGAAGGTCTCTCCATGTTATTCTTTTGATAAACACAGTAAAAGCTATGCTTTGTTTAATGTCTACTATGTTTCATGGTTATTTTTTCCAATAACCCCACAGCAAAATGGAAAACATTATACCCCACAAAATAGTATTTCCATTTTCATTGTTGAGGAAATTGAGGTACAGGGAGGGGAGGACATGGGCTGAGCTCACATAAGTCAAGGTGCAGGTCTGTGTATAAATTCACATCTGTCTGATTCTGAGGTTGTGGTTTCCACTAGGCTCCTTGCCATTCTCTGCTCAAAAATTTTTGTAATGCTTCTCTAAAACTACATGTCCTTCTAGGACAGGAACTAATCGTTAACTATCTAGGCTGTGAGCGTGTGGTGAGGTCTTATTATTAGGAGTGAAGTGGGTAGAGCAACAACATACCATTTCTTAGAGCTTGTTAGCTATGCTGAATCCCAGGCTCCAAATGAAACCTACTGAATCAGAATCTACATTTTAACAAGATCCCTCAAGTGATTTGTAAACACATTGAAGGTTCAGACTCATACATCAGGGAAACACTGATCACTAGGCGCCAGCATTGATTTACCAAGAAGAACAAGTCACATTACTCTACCCTCAGCTCCTTCTTTTATGGGATTATCAAAGACATTGTTTAAGGAGGCAAAGGAGATACTAGTGTTGAATTGTATACATATGTCACGACATACTCTAATAATTCAAGGCATTTTTATTCAAAACAGTCATCACAGCTTGTAATCACGTGTTTTGAGAATGATTATTTATTTACTACACTAACTAGGCTGAATGTTCTAACAGGCAGGATCCCTGTTTGCCCTCTTCACCATTGTCTCCCCAGCACCAAGCCCAGGATGTCATAGAGATTCAATATACATATGCTAAATAAATGAATGCTTTATTAAATAATGACCCTGGGAACAAAAGTTGGTCAAAATATGGGGGTTACTGATAAGAATATTTTAACTAAGGGATGAGAATTCAAGACAGAGATTCTAGTGCTGTGTTATAGGACTGTCTACATTTATGTGATCACTTCATTGAAGACATTGCAATCATGTTTTGTTTAAGTTTGTGGATAAGTCTAACCTGGGGAAAGGTTGAACATGTTGGATGACAGAATAAATACCCAATAAGATATTTAAAGCCTGGAATCAAAAAGAATAAAATACCTGGGAACAAACCTACCTAAGGAGGCAAAAGACTTGTACTCTGAAAACTGTAAGATGCTGTTGAAAGAAATTGAAGATGACACAAACAGATGGGAAGATACACCATGTTCTTGGATTGGGAGAATCAATATTGTCAAAATGACTGTAGTGCCCAAGGCAATCTACAGATTCAATCCAATCCCTATCAAATTACCAGTGCCATTTTTAACAGAACTAGAACAAAACGTTTTAAAATTTGTATGGAAACAAAAAAGACCCTGAATAGCCAAAGCAATCCTGAGAAAGAAAAACAGAGCTGGAGGAAACATGCTCCCTGACTTCAGACTATACTACAAAGCTACAGTAATAAAAACAGTATGGTACTGGCACAAAAACAGAAATACAGATCAATGAAACAGGATAGAAAACCTGGAAATAAACCCACATACCTATCATTAATTAATCTATGACCAAGGAGGCAAGAATATACAATGGAGAAAATGCAGTCTCTTCAATATGTGGTGCTGGAAAAACTGGACAACTACATGTAAAAGAATGAAAACAAGAATATTCTCTAACACCATACCCAAAAATAAACCCAAGATGGATTAAAGACCTAAATATAGGACCAGATACTATAAAACTCATGGAGGAAAACATAGGCAGAACACTCTTTGACATAAATTACAGCAATATCTTTTTGGATCCACCTCCTAGAGTAATTAAAATAAGAACAAAAATAAACAAATGGGATCTAATGAAACGTAAAAGCTTTTGCACAGCAAGGAAATTATAAACAAAACAAAAAGACAACATGCAGAATGGGAGAAAAGATTTGCAAATGAAGCAACTGATAAGGGATTAAACTCCAAAATATACAAACAGCTCTTGCAGCTCAATATCAAAAAAAGAAACAACCCAATACAATCAAAAAAAACAAACAAACAAACAAAAATGGGCAGAAGATCTAAATAGACATTTTTCCAAAGAAGATGTACAGATGGCCAAAAAGCACATGAAAAGATGCTCAGCATCACTAATTATTAGATAAATGCAAATCAAAATTACAATGAGGTATCACCTCACCCCAGTCAGAATGGCCATCATCAAAAGTCTTCAAACAATAAATGTTGGAGAGGGTGTGGAGAAAAGCAAACCCTCCTACACTGTTGTTGGGAATGTAAATTGGTACAACCACTATGGAGAACATTATGGAGGTTTCTTAAAAAAATAAAAGTAAAACTACCATATGATCCAGCAATCCCAATCCTGGGCATATATCCACAGAAAACCATACTTCAAAAAGATACATGCACCCCGATGTCCATTGTATCACTATTTACAATGGCCAAGACATGGAAGCAGCCTAAATGTCCATTGACAGAGGAATGGATTAAAAAGGAGGTGGGGTATATATACAATGGAATATTACTCAGCCATAAAAAAGAATGAAATAATGTCTTTTGCAGCAACATGGATGGACCTAGAGATTATCATTCTAAGTGAAGTAAGTTAGACAGAAAAAGACAAATATCATATGATATCACTTATATGTGAAATCTAAAAAGTGATACAAATGAACTTATTTACAAAACAGAAGCACACTCACAGACTTTGAAAACAAATTTTTGGTTACCAAAGGGGAAAAATGCAGAGGAGAAATAAATTAGGAGTTTGGGATTAACATATACACACTACTATATATAAAACTGATAATCAACAAAGACCAACTGAATAGCACAGGGAACTCTAGATAATATTGTGTAATAACCTATATGGGAAAAGAATCTGAAAAAGAATGGATAAATGTATATGTATAACTGAATCAATTTGCTGTACACCTGAAACTAATACAACATTGTAAATCAACTATATAAAATATAAAATTAAATTTTAAAAAGCCTGGAATGTGCTTTGAATATCATAAAATGAAATTTAATGAAACTAAATATAATAATATGTCTTTGGGTTCAAAAGGTCAGTGAAAGAAATGGAGTTGTGGCTTAAGGAAAATAAATGAAAAGACAGTTATACTTGGTTCAATATCATTCAAAAGAGTAACATTACTACCCTTAAAATTATAGAAGTTAAGGATGAAATAGAGAAGAGGAACATCCAAGGTGAAGAAGGTTGTAGTTGCCTTATTTCAAGGCTCAGTAAACTTTTCTGAAAAGAGCCAGATAGTAAATATTCTCAGCTTTGTGGGCCATAAACTCTGTTACAACTAGTTAATTCTGCTGTTGTAGTGAAATAGCTGTCATAAGGAATATTTGAAAAAATGAGTGACTATGTTCTAATAAACATTTTTATGGACACTGAAATTTTAATTTCATATAATTTTCATAAAATATTATTTTCTTGATTGTTTTTCAACCACTGAGAATGTAAAAACCATTCTTGACTCATGAGCCGTACACAAAGAGGTGGTTGGCCAAAGCTGGTCCACAGGCCAAAGTTTGGTGAACCCTGCTCTATTCTATTGTTGTCCCACCCCACTAAGAGGTTAGTTCTGGTAGCTCCCTTTTAGACAGAGGTGGATACATTGTTAGGCCTTCTAATGGGAATGAATACCATGCAGATAAGACTGAAAAGCATTGTTGCATGAAGAAAAGCAAAATGAAAATGGGATACTTAGTTTGGAAAAGGGCATTGGACAGCATGGTTGCCACCTTCCAATATTTGGAAGTAAATTATAGAAAAATATGAAATGGATTTAGAGAGGTAGTTTATCATTGCATCTTCAGGTATGGATTTGAGATTCATAAAGACTTAGATTCAAGTTCTAGCTCTGCCATATTACATGTATGCTATTTTTGAACAATATCATAAATAATGCCCTGTCTCATTTGCCTATTTATAAAATAAATTATAATACCTACTGACTGAAGTAGAATTTGTTATGTTAAAACTACTCCAAAACTTGGTGGCTTCAAACTGCAATATTTTATTATTCCTCTCAAGTCTGTGGGTAAACCTGGCAATCCCTCTGCGGGTTTTGCCTGGGCTCATTCACATGGCTGCATTTAGCCAAAGCATCAGCTGGGCTGGAAGGTCTCAAATGGACTCACGGACACATCTGATAATTGGTGTTGATGATCAGCTGAGGTGCCTGGGATCTTCATATGGCCTTTCATCCTCCAGGAAATCTAGATTGGCTTCCTTGTTTGATAGCCTCAGGGCAACATTCCAAGAGAACAAAGGAAGATCCTTCAGGGATTTTTGAGACCTAGAATACAAAACATCCACAGTGTCACTCCCACTGCCTTATATTTTTCAGTGTAAGTTATGAGACTATTCCAGATTTAAGACGGTGAGGAAAAAGTCTCCACCTCTGCATGTAAAGGGCAGAAAAGTCAAATTTCAAGGGGTGTGGTCATAGGGATTGGTTATTAAATGTGGCCATTGAACAATCTACCATGCCTACTTACGGGGGTATTGTGATGGATAAACAAGGTAACATTTGTAAAGCACTAAGCATAGCCCCCAACCCATAGTAATTGCTTAATAAATGATAGCTTTATCATTCTGGATCAGATAGATTTTTAGATGAAGAGGGGAAGGAAGAACACAGAGTCAGAGGTGTCTCAGGTCAGAATGAGCTACCTCAGGGTGGAGTGCCTGTGCCATCATGGCAAGTATTGAAACTGGGTGGCTTAAAGAAGACGGAACAATACTGGATGTGTAGCTAGATGAGGGGGCATCCAAGATTCATTCAATCTTTGAAATTCTTAATTGAATTTCTCTTCCGTTCATTGTATGATCAATATCAGTGGGGTACAGTTTAAGGCGAACTTCATGATATGTGTGAAGAAATACATATCAATTGTGTTGCTGGTTTTTAAATTAAGTCTATAATATGATCATGGGGAACAATTATGAACTTAATCTGAAGCTAATTGTGAGACATTCGGCCTTTAAAAATAATAAAGTGTTGTGCCGAGTTCCTTTGGTTTGTATTACCTATTTTCCTTTATAAATTTCCAGAGAGAATAAGAGAGGATACTCTCTGTACAGTTTGTTCCACCATCATTTGGATTAAAATATAAAGCAGAGAAATGTTTTGGAAAATATCTGGTACTTGAGAGAACAAGTTTATCTAAAATGTGAGAAAGAAATATAGAGCAAAAAAAACAAGTCCTCCTCTCTAGAGACAGCTCCCCACTGCTGAGATGAGAAGAGGAAGATTTCTCTGACAAACAAGGCAATTACAAAGAAACATCTGAATCATTCAACTCCATAATGAATATGGAAGAATGCAGAAAACAGGGCCAGATGGATGTCTTATTAGCATGGCCATGCCTACTTTAAGGCATTTGGGTGAATAGATTCCTTAGCATTTTTTACTGTTTTTTACATTTGCTTTTGAAAGCCTAAGTTCACACAGGAAAACATTATTTATTAAATAACAAGCAGATGTCAACTTCAGCCTTTTACTACAGAAATAAGTAAAATAAATAAAATTGTGTTCTTTTCGGTGTAAAAAACTTTGCGTAATGTACTGGATATTTTTGTTTGTTCCTTTAGGTCCGTTCTCCACCTTTTTTTTGCAGAAGGAAGGTAGTCCGTACAAACTATAACAATGGCTTCTAGGTAGGTTTAGCCAGAGGAAGACAAGCAGGAAACTGAAGGGAGGGAAGAGAGTGACTGTCCCTGCTTCCACTCCCCCTGCTGATACTAACCTGGAGGCCCTCCAGTATCTCTTGTGATTTCGCAATACCCATCTCACACCTTGGCAAATCATTTCTTACTAAACATTCTTCAAATTACTTAATTTTAACATGCCATCTCTTTTCTGCTGATATGCATAGAGATCCTAAAATATCTTATGGTCTATCCAAAACTAAAAATAATTTGTGGCAACAGACAGAAACTATAAGGGAATCACCTGCTATAGCTAATATTGAATGCTACAAACATTCAATTGAAATATTTTCTCTTATTTCTTAAAAAAAAATTGATTGAGTGCCTCCTCACTGCTCAAAAGCCTGAGCCAAAATAGAGTCTGTGCAAGCATTTCGTCGTCTAGATGTGTAGGTATTCATCAATCAATTAACCACACAAAAATATATGATTTAAACTGTGGTAAATGCCATGTGGAAAAGGCATGCTGTAGTATGAAAATGTGTAAGAGAGTTTCCTGGTACTCTCTGAGTGAGGGAAGTTTAGCCTGCCCAAATCTTATTTTTATGGAGATACAATGGGACTGTAGATATTAACTAGGTGTGGAGGTCTGGGAAGAAAATATCTGGCAGGGAAAAGATGTGCAAAGATCTTATAACAGAGGGTAATAGGACACAGCCTAAGGACTAAGGCTAGTGAAGCCAGAGTTATGAAGGCAAGTGAGATCATTCCTTGTGTTGAAGGAGACTAATAGGGTAGTTAGGGACAAACCATAGAGGACCTCGGGAATCATATTAAGGATTTTGGTTTATATCCAGAGAACAATGGAAAGCCATGTTTAAATATGTCTTGAAAGGATCTCTGGATAAAATGTGGAGAGCAACTGGAATTAGGAACCTAATGCAATAGTCCAGGTGAGAAATGATGACAGCTTAAACAAGAAAAAAAAGATGAAAAAGATAAAGAGCAAAATGAAAATGGTAGATTTGAGAGGTATTTAGAAGTAAAGCTGGTAAGTAGTGATGAAGGATTGGATCTGGAACAGTAAGAAAAAGGTAGGTGCCAAAAAATGTCCTTAAGTGCCTGGTTGGCTGATCCAAAAGTATGGTTGTGTCAAGAAGGACCACTAGAACAGCCTGGGTTTAGAGGAGGTCAGATGTTGACTTTTAGATATTGTTGAATTTGAAGTGCTTTTGAAATATCCAAGTGAGATGATAGGAAGTTAGTTCTGGATAGAGACCTGAAGCTCAAATGAGAGCTCTGGGTTGGATATAAAAGCTCAGAATCCATCTGTATGCGGGAAGTCATCAAATCCAGGTGCATAACTTAGATACTCTAGGACAAAATTAGAGAGTGAGACAAGGACAAAACCCTGAGGGGTTCCAACATAAGGTGGCTGAGTAAATGAATAAAGCATGCAAATAAGACTAAAAAGGGGAATTCGGAGGTTGTAGCAGAAAAACCGGCAGTAGCATCATCGAGGCAAAGAAAAGAGAATTGTCAACAGTGATTAGTGTGGACCAGAGCCAAGCAAAAAGATAAATAAATAAACAAATAAATAAATTCTACTTAACAATATTATGTAATTGATAATGGGACAGAAATCAGGTTGAAATGAATGAAGGGTGAGAATATGTAGACTATAAATACAGGAAATGTGTTTAATGGCTTTGGCTATAAAAGGAAGAAATCAGGATTGGATGAAGAGTGTGGTTGAGGGAGAATTATTTTTGAAGATGAAAAAAACTTTAGCATCTTTAAATGTGAATGAGAAGAACATAGGGAAAGAGAAAAGGGTTGAATATACAGAAAAATTGGTAACATAAAATTCATAGAAGGCAAATGTGACAATATCTGAAATAGAAGTATCATCAGGTATATAATATAATGAAGAAGTAAACTCTATGTCAGAATAAGTTTTAGACATAAAAATAGTTAGTGATGGAACAAAAACAAATGGAGATCTTGGAAATGAAAAACATCGCAGCTATAAAATAATAAATGTTTGAAAAGTGGACTTGATTGAGCTAAGTGATGAATTAATGGTCTGAAAGATGGAGTTAAGGATTCTCCCAGAAAGCAGTACAAGGGAAAAAAAGTGGAAAGTATGGAAGAAAAGTTAGGACCTATGGAGGATAGATCCAGAATTTCTTCACATCTATTTGGAGTTCCAAATATAGAGGATAGAAAAAATGGAGGAGAATCAATATTTGAAGAAACAGTGGCTGGAAATTTTCAAGAACTTATGAAAGATATGAGTCTATGGACTGAAAGATCCCAGTATTTAAAATAGTGCTGAACAAGCACACACACACTTCACAATGAAATTTTGAAATATTAAGGGCACTTAGTAAATTCTAAAAAATCTACCAGAGGGATTATCAACAAAAGAATATAAATTATAGTCATCTATCCCTAAGCTTGATTCTGAGAAAAAGAAGGAAGCAAATGAAGCTCCTGTCCTCTTAGCCTTTACCAGATATAGGAGATACTGACAAATTCATAAAAAAGAACAATGCATTAATCTGTGATAAGTGATGGTCAAAAGATACAAGCCAAGGATATGGAAGTATAATTTATACAGTGCTCTAAATTGTAGAAAGTTGTTTTCACACATTCATAAATGGTTACTGAGGGCTTCTCATGTTCAGAGTACTGCATGTGACCCTCCAGGGTAAATGACAAGAATGAACAATCATGCTTTCTGCCCTCATGAAAATATAGCCTAGCATGTTTTTATTGTACAGTACCCAGCAAGCTATAGGATGTTTGTAAAAACATAGTTAATGACTTTGATGTGTAGAAAATTAAGCCACTATTCAATGTTTATAAGCCAGGTAAAGGAGAAAATGGGAAAATGACTCAGCGTGGATCACTGCCATCTTTGAACACTTAGACTTGCAGATTGGTCAACCGCATTCTAAGCATCCTTGATTCACTTTCCTGAAAACTCATGTGAAAGTCACCCTCCCAGATGTGGTGCGGCCATCTCAGTGGTTGTGCCAGTTGTGTGCAATATTTACATGAGCCTACGACAATGCATTACCCCAAAATTATTCAGTAAGTAGTTTTCAACTCAGATTACATAACTGAAAATGCAGATGCATTGAGTAGTTCATTTATGCTGTTTCTTTCAAAGAATTTTGACATTACAGAAGTTTACCTTCTAGACAACAAAAGGCATACATCTGTTTATACTGGTGTTGATCTTTCATAAATATAGCAAATACTATTTTTGAGCATCCGTTGCATACAAATAACACTATCTGTACATCATATGTATTGAGTCATATGCATATGTGTCATATTGCATATTATATACATTAATATGTGATTCAATCATCACTACTCAATTTTGGCAGAGCTAGAATCCAATCCAACTTGGTCATCAAGATTCCTGTTTTTATATACATTCTACTGTGTTCCCAACTTTGCACTTTTTGAAGATCTTTTACACTCAATGTCTAATAATATGCATGAAAATGTTACTAATTTCATTTTACCAAAGTAATAAAGTTGAGAACTAGCCTTTAATACCAGTTGTTTATTATTTTGATTTTTTTCTTTTGTTTTTGTTGTTTGATTTTTTTCAAGGCCATTTACTTACTTTAGTTCTTGTACTCTTCACTTTCTTAGGTATTATGGAGATAAAAATTAGATAATGTTCCCATTCATAATTATTTAAATAAGTATTATATTAAGTATGAAATTATAAATAAATATTTTATACCTATTTGAGAAAAGATGGAAACATCTATCTATCTCTCTATCCATCCAGATCTATCTATTGTATATATGCTGTTCAGTATCTCTGGGGTCGCCCAAAAATAGGCATTCTTTGAGAAAAAGAATGAGTTTGCAAGTCAACTGTTTTCACTATAGCTAGCGATGATATAAGCAGTTACCAAAAAAATTAAAAAATTGGGCTCTGAGAGGGCTTAAACATGGCTCAAAACTGTTAGTTTCCGTCCAGGTATCTGTAAAAGGGCAATAACATCATTGTGTTTCATGCTATGACATTTAGGTCCTTTTCTCCATCTGGAAGAGAGTCTGTCCTAAGGCCTGGAAAACAGCAACATGGAAAAGGATGCATAGCCACTCTTTCTGCTGCCCACTATGGACAGGCACTGTACTTTTACTATTCTCTCCAGAAGGGCTTCCTCCTTCTCTCCCTTTGACAGTGATTGACAGCTACAACAAATTGTTGTGTCAAAGTTCTCGCAAGTCAATTATGAAAATGATGTGCACTCGCTTAAAGATGATTGTAAATTGCTTCTGGCTGATCAGAATAATGAGTTGTGGTGATACTAATCAACATTCAGCATATATAGTACCTTGTTCCTGCCATCATGTTTGCAGCTGCAACTAGTTCACTCAAATGAGAGTGTTTTCATATTTCTCATGTTTTGAGGCAGGATGCTCTCACAATGGAGACGTTGAAGGTTGGCCTCAAGGAGAGACAGTGAAACAAAGCAACACTCGTTTTACATCAGTTGTATAGGTTATTATGTTAACCAGTCCTTTATGACTTGATTGAGGGAAGCAAAGAGGAAGCCAACATTAGCTAGAGCTGGATCTTTTTCATATGTGTAGAGCATTTTATTATTGCATTTTCATGGAAGCACTGTGAAGGGGCTGTTGTTAGTCCCATGTAATAGATGAACACACTGACACTAGGAAATTACCCAGCATTGCACAGGCAGTGGTAGGATTCTAATTTTGCTTAATTAATCTTAACGGTTAGTCTGTACCAGTTTGCCAAAATATTGTCTACAGACCTCCTGCTTTAGGCCTTCCTTTGTGTACCTGTTTACGGCTCAGCTTCCCAGGCCCCACCCCACACATACTCAGTAAGAATCCCTGGTGGGTGAGATAGGTCCCAAGGATGTACAGTTCTAACAATCAATTCCAGGTTGTATTCATGCACACAGAAGTTTGATAGCAACTGCACCTCGTCTTGACTATTCCTTCTTTCTCATGAAATTCTATAAGACACACTGCAGGTGTTTAAATTCATCACAAAGAGTTACTAATTTGGCTTTTATTCACTGTATCTCAGAAGTTCTGTTTTGCTTTTCCTTCAGAAATGAGAGAACTACCATTTCAGTTTATTGATTCATAACTTGGAACTTCCCTGGCCTGTCCTGTCTCCTGCATAATTGCTCTGTATATCAGACTGATTCCTTTTATTCAAATAGTTTAGGAGAGGCTCAGGACAAGGAGAAGATGAGATGACATAAGCCACAATATCATATAGTGCAGTGTACCTTGTCCAGAAAGGTATGGGGGAAGAATGTAGGACTAGAGGTCACAGAATGGATTCTAACTTTGGACATTTTTTTCTCACTAACTCACTCTAAGACTTTGCTGTCACTCTATCCCTTTGAATCATTTTTTTCCCTAATAATAATAGGAAATATAATTAACTGAGATCACAAAACTAACTTCTTTTCCTATCAAAAATAAGGTATTGGCTTGCAAAAGGCAATTCAAAAATAGTTTTGCTGTTCCTCAAAATGTTAAACATGCCCAAGAGAAATTAAAAAACATATGCCCGCTCAAAAACTTGGACATATTATTCATTATATCCAAAAAAAAAAAATGGAAACAATCCCAAATGTCCATTAACTGATTAAGGGATAAATGAAATGTGGTCTATCCATACAATGGGAATACTTGGAAACAAAAAATGATATAGTGTGGGTACATGATATAAAAGGGATGTACCTTGACATATTATGCTAAGTGAAATAAGTCACTTAAAAACCACCATATATTGTATGACTTCATTTATATGAAAAGTCCAGTTCATAGACAGAAAGTAGATTAGTCATTGTCTAGTGGGTAGTTGGAAGGTAGAGTAACTGCTAATGGGCATGTGTTTTCTTCCTTTGCGAGGGAGGGTGATGTAAATGTTCTAAAGTTGATGGTGGTGATGGTTGAACAACTTTGTGAATATACTAACACTATTTAATTGCACTCTTTAAAGGAGTGAATTGTTTAATATGTTAACTGTACCCCAATGAAGCCACTACAAAAAATGAGGTATTAGAAAGTAATAAATTATACAGGGATTGTGTCCAAGTTGTGTTTACTCACAGCAGTTGCTCACAGTATTAGTAAGCTGTTTTATTATTTTTAGAATAGAAATTCTTTAGTACTGGAGCAACTTTCAGTCTTTCTGAATGCTGAGGTAATTGACAAGTTTGGGGATTAAGATGTGTGCTAATAAAAAGATTAGAGCCATTAGATGGGGTGTTAGAATCTAGATCCACCCACCAGTACTGATCTAATGGAAATCAGTTCTTGAACGTCACAGTAAAGGAAAATGAAGAAGGGAAATCTGGCAAGGTACACACTGGATGGATTGAAGAAGCAGGGTCTTAGCATCAAGGAGAAAGCTTCCACATCAGTTGCAGTGACCCAGTCATTGAATGAGAAGTTTCTGTCCATGTCCCTGAAATGGATTTTCTCCCAGAAATCTATTCTGGGATTTGGAACAAACCAGACATCACAATAATCTCATCTTCAGTGCAAGTATAGAGTTTCAGTACAAAGGGAGAGGGCTAAATACCATCTTTGATTTAATTCCAGGCTTTAGACTCTAATTCTATGGCATTGCTATCTCACAAATTCTCAGTTCCTCTGCCAAGCTCAACAGGGATGAGCAGCCTTACTCTGGGAATATGAGTTTGATGGTTGGGTTGCATGAACCCTGCAAGCCTGGAATGTTTTGTCTCTTTCTGTTTGCAAGCTCTTTATTGGCTTCTGACTCTGTGACATTGCCCAAATCCACATGGCAGAACTAAAATCATTTCTCGTAAATCTCATCAACTTCTGGGACACCCCTGCAAATTTCCTTACATTTAATCTCTAGCATTAAACTTAAGAAATATTTTTTATCCAGCCTCTACTCTTGTTATAAAATGATGCTGTTGTAGAAAGCTATAAATTTGTTAGAGATTAAGATAGCACAATACTAGACATTTCTTTGCTATTTCATTGAATGCCTTCAGTATAAGTACATAGCAGGTGTTATACCACCTATTTGCGAGATAAGGAAGCTAAACTTTTTTTTTTTGGCTGTGGTGGGTCTTCGAAGCTGCACACAGGCTTTCTCTAGTTGCGGCGAACGGGGGCTACTCTTCATTGCAGTGCGCAGGCTTCTCATTGCGGTGGCTTCTCTTGTGGAGCACGGGCTCTAGGGTGCGTGGGCTCAGTAGTTGTGGCTCGTGAGCTCTAGAGCACAGAGTCAGTCAGTAGTTGTGGCGCATGGGCTTAGCTGCACTGCGGTATGTGGGATCTTCCTGGACCAGGGCTTGAACCCGTGTCCCCTGCATTGGCAGGCAGATTCTTAACCACTGTGCCACCAGGGAAGCCCTGGAAGCTAAACTTTTGAAAGGTTAAAAAACTTGTTTATAGTCACATAGTTAAGAAATGGAGAGGGGGCAGAGTTCTAATCTAGATTTGTCTGATTGTGAATCCTATGTTTTTTCCTACTATTTCACATTATTTGGCTTTACTGGCAAGCTCTATAGACAAGCTCCTAACATTCTTAATTTCTGTAAGAGACCTTAGCAAATTGAGGTTCAGATAGTAGAAAAAGCATAAATGAAAATTTTAGCACTGAAAGGAAAACTGACATTGATTAAGCAGTGATTAGGTGCCCGGAAACTTCACATACGTAACAATAACTGTGGACGTTATTCCTTTCTTTAGGTTACAGATGGGGAAAATGAGGCACAAGATATCAAGCTAACTGATAGTGTTTACTTTGCTGCTAAATGGTAATTTGTCTGTCCCTAGAATCTATGCTCTTTCTAATATTCTTGTGACATATTTAGAAAAAGAATGAAAAGAAAGAATCTTGAGCTGGAAAAGAAGGAATTAACAGGTCTAAGTAAGGCCACGACAGTAGAGTCCATATTTCCAAGGTCTTAAAGGCTAATTTTAAGAATTTGAATATAAATTTGTAAATATTTTTTTCAAGAAATAGCGAGTTTTTGTTTGCCGGAGTAGTGGATTGTGGGTGAACTTGTGTTGAACTCACTGCATCCAGAAAGTCTATGAATTTTGTGATGCCATGTTCCTTGTTATCTTGCATAGATTTTTTAAATAGCAGATACTGAAATACTCCAGAGCTGAATATCACGTTCAGAGATATGTAACAGTCAGAACTATATACCATAGTACCATAGAGAGAAGAGATGAAAATCTCACCCAGTCTGAAAGGTATTGTGTTTCTGGAGGGCTTCTTGGTGCAGACCATGCCTTGGCTATATCCTCCGGCTTCAGGACGAGACAGGCTTAGACAGCACCCGAGGTGCTGAGATGGATATGCCAGTGTCGCTATTATTGCAGAACTCAGTGTAGTTGGTGAAAAGACACTCAGATAATTAAAATGTGCTTTAATCAAGAACAGTGAGAACACCAGATTCCATGACTCTAAGGTGTCATTTCCAAAGACTGAGAAGTACCAGCTTACAGAAAGGGTGCCAGGAATCTCTGGTACATTCCTCCCCAATAGTCTCTTTCTTCTAACCCAGCCACATTTTTTTTTTTGCTCACTTAGATTGGATGGCATTAAAAATAAGACTTTATGCCAGGGAGATGTCTTTTTTAAATTTTTTTTATTTTTTTTTAAATTTTTAACATCTTTATTGGAGTATAACTGTTTTACAATAGTGTGTTAGTTTCTCCTTTACAACAAAGTGAATCAGTTATACATATACATATGTTCCCATATCTCTTCCCTCTTGCGTCTCCCACCCTCCCTATCCCATTTTTTAATTTTTAACATCTTTATTGGAGTATAACTGTTTTACAATAGTGTGTTAGTTTCTCCTTTACAACAAAGTGAATCAGTTATACATATACATATGTTCCCATATCTCTTCCCTCTTGCGTCTCCCTCCCTCCTACCCTCCCTATCCCACCCCTCTTGGTGGTCACAAAGCACAGAGGTGATCCAGGGAGATGTCTTTGAATTTTATTAATTATTTATGCTTCATGTTGTTGAAAAAAAAAGAAGGGAGTTTGATACAGCAAAGAGAAATAATGATGGCTTTATATAGACAATAAACATTTTATGTTTATTTTCTGCTATTACACACTAAAATCAATATTTTATCTTTATGTGTTGGTTACTAGCTTGAGAATTAAGGTGTTCTAGTCTATATGGTATTTGACCATGGAAAACTATTATCTGTTTAATTACTATTTATTGGTTCTCTAGTTTCATCTAAGTTCTCAGATTTGTTCTTTGATTTGTTTTTTCTTTTGTTTGCCTTCATGCTTTCAACTAAAAGTCACTGAATTAGCAGACAATCTTCCAAGGACGTACTAAGCACATTTCCAATTCTATTAGAGCTCATGTGATGATACTACAATGTGGACAAAAGCTCTTTCAAACCAGAGGACACACTTCTTTTTTTTTTTTTTTTTTTTTTGGTGTTTGAATATGTTCCAGGAGCTACTACAAGAATCCTGCATCTATATACAAACCATTATCAATGATAAGTACCTCTTAGATTCCTGCCTACATATTTTCATTTTTCTGTGTTTAGTTACCATAGCTTCCTTTTTAATGAAGGTCACTTCACCTTGGAAGCTTTCCTGAGACAAATACACTAGAGACTGAAATCCATTCATTCTGTTTGTTGACTTGGAGAGAGACCAAGTTCTTAGCCATAGTTTGAGCATTGAAAGTGCATCATATTTGATGGGATAGATAAAAGTGGGAATTACTGTGCCTTCATGAAGTTGTGAGACTAGAAAACCAAATTATTTCATAACTATTCTAGCATAGTTAGAAACTAAAAATATCTCTCCCTTCCTTGCCCTAATTGATCAGATAAGCAGTGACATTTTTACTAATGCATCTTTGTGTGATGGCTTTACATTTACTTGTGTCAGTCTTGGAAACTAAAAAGGAGAATCACCAGATTTATGTATTTTCTCTAAGTCTGTCAACTTTTAAGCCTCCTTTTATAGCCATAAAGTTTAAGAATTTTAGAATTCATATGCTTCAATCTCCTTATTTTCCCTACTCATCACAAAGACAGAATCCAAAACCTTTAGTTTGGCATCCCAGCTTATTTGCAGCCCCTCTCCCGCTCTCAATCTCTCTATCTATCCCATACTAGAGACAAATGGAAGTCTCCATATTGTCAATGCACACACTTCGGGATAGCGTGCCTTAGCATCTCTGATATTTTTGTCTGATGTACATTCTCCTTCCTTCTGCCTGACAAAATCCTACTAAACTGTCACAATTGAGCTTTTGTGTAAAGTCTTCTTCAAGTCATGTCCAAGTGAACTCAATTGTTGCATCTTCTATTTCATTTTCATTTCATTGCAATACATCTTTTACTAATCGGACTCTTCAACTAGGACTGTGTTTTATTTAAACATAAAGATCATGTCTTGTTCATTTTTCATCATCAGTACTTAGCTCTAGGGTGGAAATCAAATAGTCCCAGATTTAAATCCCATTCTAATACTTACTCTATGTGATTTTGGAAAAGCCTACAGAACCTGTCTCCTCACCTGTAAAACTGAGATAACATTCAACTTGCCCGGGTTTTGCTAGAATTCATCATAATATTTGTAAAAGAACTTAATGCAATGTCCGAAACATAGTAAACATCCAATTAACTCTTGCTAAATAATTGTGGGTAAATGAATTAGATGTTCATTTTAACTCACTGACAATATTTTGTTTGCTTATTATTTTCCCCAGAGCAGCTTCATTTCCATTGGAAGTCTACACTGAATATTTATATGTATTTGGTTTGATTCACTGTGTATGAATCAAGGAGTTGTGTATGAAAGGAGTTGTGTATGAACTCCTTTCTATGCCGTGTATATATATATATATATCACATCTGTTTAGAGAGAAGTAGTTCTGGACGGCCAAAAGAGTTGTCACAGTACATACCCTTTAGAAAAGCAGAATTTCTAGTTTTTTCAGATTAAGGGAGCCTGACCATGGCCTTCATAAGTGTATCATCTGATGTATAAACCTGGCTTTCCCAGTGTATGAGAAGACAGGCCCAACCAGGTTGATACCATACTTCCCATCCTTATGTGGGGACGTCAAGCATTTTTTATTCTATAATCTTCTCGTTTTATGATCCACAACTTTACAAATGCTTCTCTCCTAGTTCAGATCCTTGCAGAGCCAAGTCATAACTATTTGGGGACTCAACTGTTGAAAAGATGAACTGATCCTCACATGGATTGGCTGGGGAAATGTGGACTGTTCAGTAGAGATTAATCTCTATTATCAGCACAACTCCCACTAGTAAAACAATAACTTAACATTCTTACACCAATTTACAGTTTACTGAGGGCATCACTATGCATCCTTATCTAGTTTGTTACCTACCATGACACACTAAGCTGGTTACAGCAGATGCCATTTATTCATACTGACTGTTTTGGACACAGTATTGTGTAGTAGATAAAATCATGGGTGTTGAAATGAGGCCGAGGCTTGAATTCTTGCTTGTTCACAGAGTAGCTTCATGACTCAGGAGAAGTTACTTAAACTTCCATAACCTCGATTTTCTCACTTGGAAGATGAAAATTATAACTATTTTCATGTCAGTGCATGCGGTGAGGATTGTTTAAGAAAGCATAAGTATAGAATTTAGACCAGTGTGAACACTCACTTCGCTGTTAGAGTTGCTCTAGTGATTATCGATGTGGTCTACTTCCTTCCCTCACTCCACATTCATCAACTAAGGTTTCCTTTGCCCCAAACTGAAGATATTCTTTTTGAAAACCTTCACCTCTTTTTTGGTTTATTTTTCTCTTTTTCCGTGAAGGGCATTATCAAGCTCTCTGTTACACAGGTGGCGAAGGCGTGAATGAGACTATATTTAAACTCGTCCCTTCCAGATCATAGCTTAGTAGTTTGCCAAGATCTGCTTCCTGCCTTGGGCCAGCTCACCTCCAGCCTAGGTGTGCTATTCCCATATCAGGTCTGCCTTGTCACTCCCCACTTGGATTCTTCTCATATCACCAACCTGAGACTCAGAATCATAACCCCTTCCTTTCTGATCAGTTTGCATCCTCTTGTCAGTTACATTCTTTTCTACAGTTGTATCCCTCCCATGTTTTCTCCCCCTCTGTGTATTTACTCATCTTATCCCTGGAGACTTAAGTTCTGTCTTCTCATCCTATAAGCTGTTTATCCAAAATACTAATTCTTTTGTTTTAAATTTTAGTCTTTATTGACTGCTTATACTATTGAGGGCACACAGGAGGTGTGCTAGGTACTTTGACATATACTATCTAGAATATCTGCTTCTCACAATGACAAAACCCTCCTATTAGGTGGAAGTGTTATTATCCCCTCCTGAAGATGAGGAAACCAAGGCTGCCAGTGGTCCAGCACTTTGCCAATGGTCATCATATTGTTGTGTTTGTTGGTAGAACTAAGATTTGAATCCAGGACGCTTCTAATTCAAGAGCTCTGTCTCTTAAACTCTAAGGTAAACTGCCTGTTTTTGAATGCCCTGCCCAAATTATCTTTCTTCCTCATCCTCCCTGTAAAAATTTTTCTCTCTCTTCTCTTTCTGTCACCAATTGTCTATGCCTGTTTTACACGACCTGTCCTATCTTATTGTGTAGTGAAGGTCTTTGTGTATATATCTAATCTCCTCTACCATCTTCTCAATTCAATAAGAACTTAAACCATTTCCTTTTCAATTTTTCTTTCCAGTGGTGCCTTACACAGAGTCTTATGCGAAGCAGGTATGTAGTAAATGTAGAACTGAACTAAAATGAATTAAATCAATTGCATTGACCCATTGCCCTCAGGGATCCAACAGCAGAACCTGGAGTTGGACTCAGGTTTTTCATTAAACCATACTGTCCTTAAAACCTCATAGGGTCAAAGAAAATAGACTCTCAGAAAACAGACGTGGATTTTGATTCTATCTTTTAGACACTTAGCAGGACTGTGTCTTTGTGGTAAGTTACTTCAACTACCTGACTCTCCTTACACATAAAATGAGGAAAAATATGTATATAGTAAATATGTTATGAGAATTAAAATGGAGACCATTTGTAAAGCATTTAGCACATGTTTGGCCCCTTATATGCTAGTAATATATGAAAGTTTTGTTCAGTAGGGCCCTTTCTATTATTCAAAAATATAAGAAATAGGAACCACAAGCTGTTTCCAGTGATTTTTTTTTTCAAGTAGGCATTGAAATGAGAGTGAGAAACTAGGAGTGAATAAACAGAATTGCTTCTAACTAGAGTAGCTGTCAAGTCTTCGGTGAGGCTTCAGCAACCTTAGAAAGCACTCAGGGCATATTGGAAGGAGAGTGAGCCAGTTTTAGGATAGAGCCAAGGCTAAAAATCCCTACTACATTTTCATTCCAATTAAACTTTAGCTATTTGGTTGATGGAGTACGGGTGAGAAAATAAAGTCAAAAAAGCTTCACCTAGAACAGAATGTAAGAGTGGAGCCCATGTGAATTGTTTTTTGGATGCATGTCGTTACCTGTTAAGTGGCCAGCTTACGAAGGAAAAACTGCAGAGACTGTCACCATCAAAAACAATGCAGCAACTAGAACAGAAAACAATGTTCAGAATAGGCCATCACAGAGAAGCCATCCACTCTGAGTCTTATCTTGGCACTTGACTGATTTTGGTATAGTCTATGAAAGCAGGAATTCCTGTGTTCTGCCTCCCAAATTTCAAAAGCAAGATAACCGAACCCAGGAAGACAATAGAATGGTAAATGTATCTAATCTCTGCTATTAGGAAATTTGTTAGATGATTTCTGATAGGGGCAGTAATAAGTTTACTTTTTTTTTTAAATGAAGGGTATGCTGTGGAACAGAATAATATAAATCATATTTCAGAGGTGACTTAGAAATCTATTAAGTATTCATTTATTCAACATATATTTGCTGAATATATACTATGTATCAAGAATAACGCTATAAATTTAGATATACCTTTAAAAAAGACATCCTTTTCTCAAATATCTCTTAGTCTGTGGGAAAGATGAATAAACAATTACAATTTGATACTAGAAGTCCTATGCTAGTGAGTTATATTTTTTAACTCATTTACTTTTCTCCAAAAGTTTATTGAATAGGTATTATTGTTAGCCCTAGTTTATTAGATGTGAAACTCAAACAGAGGGGAGCCAGCTTTTTTATAATGACATAAGCAAGGAGAACAATCTCACGTTCGTACTAAAAATTCCGACTAGACTCACAGGAATCCAGTCTTTATTTGTAATGGAAAGTCCCAGCCTCCCATCCCTGTCCAGTGCATGTCCACGTCCACACCCGCACTCATGCGCTCACATTCAGGCTGCACCAGGACGCCCACTTGAGGGGGCTCCTGGACCAACTGTCCTGACTGTGGAACTGAGGTAAACTAGCTGCGAGTACTAAGCTGAGAGGGGCTACCTTACGTAAGGTATAGGTAGAAGCTTGATTTCTAGACCCATGCCCCGCCCCCTCCTCCAATCCTAGCTGGTATTTGAGGCTCAGGTCCCTCCTCAGCTCCACACACAACAGTTAAGTATTAACAGAACTCTCCTTGGGGGTGGGGAGGCGCAGTCCCCTGCCACAAAACATTCACCCTCATTCACAAAGGAGAGGGGGACTAGTTACCTCTACATCACATTATTTATAAAATAAGAATTACATTTTGTGTTTCCAGAAGGAGCTCTAGTCGCTCAGGAAAGCTGCCTGGGACAGCGTTTGAGCCTCTTCTTCACACAGGCGTAACTTAACTCTACAGCTAAATTTCTAGTCGATAGCATTTATACTTAACCACTTCAGTGAACCAAGCTTGAAGGAATTTAAAAGGCAATTTAGCTTAAATACAAAAATAAATTTTTATTTTGTTAAAAAAAAAAAAAAAAAATCTCCTGTCAGAGCTGGATTTGAGCCTGGCTTCAAAGTTGGTACTTTAAAATTTTAAATGTGCCACAACCCTAAAATGTTGTTAGAAATAGGGTTGCCATATAAAATACAGGATATCCAATTAAATTTGTCCTCAGATAAGTCATACATAATTTTTAGCATAAAGGTGTCCAATGCAATATTTGGTAGATATACTAAAAATATTCATTGTTTATCAGAAATTTAAATTTAACTGGACACCCTGCATTTTTATTTGCTAAATCTGGGAACTCTAGTTGGAGTACAAAAGAGTGTTACCTAGTCTTGTTTTGACATGAGAGAGGTCAGAGACACAGATGATAAATTATTTAAACCACTTTATTTGAATTGAAAGTCATATTTTCTCCTAGCCTCATTTTCCTGTGGTACTTTTTCTATTTTTTTTTTTTTATTGAACTATAGTTGATTTACAATATTATGTTAACTTCAGGTGCACAGCATAGTGATTCAATATTTTTATAGGTTATACTCCATTCAAAGTTATTATAAACCATTGGGCATAATCCCTGTGTTGCACAATACACCCTTGAAGTTTATTTTATGCAGAGTAGTTTGTACCTTCTAATCCCCTACCCCTGTTATGCCCCTCCTCCACCCATTTGTAACTCTAGTTTATTCTCTATATCTGTGAGTCTTTTTCTATTTTGTTGTATTTCTTTGTTTTATTTTTTAGATTCTACATGTAAGTGATAACATACAGTATTTGTCTTTCTCTGTCTGACTTATTTCACGAAGTGTAATATGCTCTAGGCCAATCCATATTGTTGCAAATGGCAAAATTTCATTTTTTTAATGGCTGAGTAATAGTCCATTATATATACCTAATGGAATATATATATATATATATATATATATATGCCAAATCTTCTTTATCTATCCATCTGTTGATGTACAATTAGGTTGCTTCCTTATCTCAGCAATTGTAAATAATGCTGCTATGAACATTGGGTGCATGTGTCTTTTTGAATTAGTGTTTTCATTCTTCAGATATATATTCCCCAGTGTGGAATTTCTGGATCATTTGGTAAATCTATTTTTAGTTTTTTGAGGAAACTCCATAATTTTTTTCCATAGTGGCTACACCAATTTACATTTCCACCAACAGTGTACTAAGGTTCCCTTTTCTCCAAATCCTTGCCAACATTTATTTGCAGACTTTTTGATGATACCCATCTGACAGGTGTGAGGTGATATCTCAATGTGGTTTTGATTTGCATTTTTCTGATATTTAGCGATGTTGAGCATCTTTTTATTTGCCTGTTGGCCATCTGTGTATCTTCTTTGCAAAGATGTCTATTCAGGTCTTCTGAACATTTTTAACTTGGTTCTTTGTTTTTTTGATATTAAGTTATATAACCTGTTTATATATGTGGGTATTAACTGCTTAAAATTCATAATTCATATAAGTTTCATACATTTTCCTTCATTCAGTAGGTTGTCTCTTTGTTTTGTTGATGGTTTCCTTTGCTGGGCGAAAGCTTTTAAGTTTAATTAGGTCCTTTTAAAAAATCTTTGCTTTTGTTTCCTTTGTGTTTGGAGACAGAGCCAAAAAAAAAAAATACTGCTACAATTTATGTCAAAGAGTATTCTGCCTATGTTTTCTTCTGGGAGTTCCATGGTTTCTGGTCTCACATTTAGGTTTTTAATCCATTTTGAGTTTATTTCTGTATATGGTGTGAGAAAATGTTTTAATATCATACTTTTATACTTAGCTGTCCAGTTTTCCCAGCACCACTTATTGAAGAGACTGTCTTTTCTCCACTGTATATTTTCACCTCCTTTGCTGTAGATTAATTGTGTTGCTTTTTTTTTTTTTTTTTTTTTTTTTTGTAGTACACGGGCCTCTCACTGTTGTGGCCTCTCCCCCTGTGGGGCACGGGCTGGGGCACGAACCCGTGTCCCCTGCACTGGCAGGCGGACTCTCAACCACTGCGCCAGCAGGGAAGCCCTGCATTTTTAATTTATGTGATAAAGCTCACGATACAGCATTTATTGTTTCCTGCTTAATTTAGTTGATATTATATCAAAAGTATATTCTTATGCCAAGAAAAGCTTTGTAAAGAAGAAAGGTAATATAGAATATGTCTCATACTGTAAATTAAATGAGATAATGTTTATAAAATCAGGCACTAGTGCCTGACATCTAGCAAGCTCCCAGTAAAGGTCATATTGGAAGAAATGGTGTCATTATGTTGGTGATAAATATTACTATTTTTGCTACTGCTGCTACTTCTATAGTTGTTATTTAAATAGTAAAGTGATAGTATTGATCCTCACAACAAAATTCTGATATAGCCGTGGCAAGGAAAATAATTATATTTCAGTGATGACTAACTTACGGGGGGACAAAGGTCATGGCTATGATTCAGGTATTCCCCATACTAATTTAGAAATCTTTTAGCCTACTTATTATCATCGATTAAGCATATATGAAATTATTTTAAATTCTAATATATCCAGGTCTCTCAGTTTTGCCTTCAGAATTTCTTTATAGGAGTAGACTGAGGTCAACCATTTGGGTGGAATTAAGAATTAGGAAAAAAAAAAAAAAGGAAAAAAAAAGAATTAGGGGCTTGTATTAAAGTTGTGTTTGTTTATCAATCAATACTTATATTTAAATTGTATGTTGTAGAATAATAAATATGATCAAGTATATTACATACTTTATTCACATTTTATGCACAATTGAGGAAACATTACTTGTCTCTAAAATATTTTTGTAGCTGGTAGTGGTGTTATTTGAGAAGATTTTTTAAATTTTTTGAGCTGATGGATACTGATACCACACTTGAGTACTCTTCTTTGCCAAACTCAAAGATTTCAATGCATGGGTTCTTAGTCCATTTGAGCTGCTATAACAAAATATCATAAATTGTGTGGCTTATAAACAAGAGAAATTTATTTCTCACAGTTCTAGAGGTTGGGATGTCTAAGATTAAGGCACCAGCAGGTTTTGTGTCTGATGAGAGCCTGCTTCCTGGTTCACAGACAGCCATCTTCTCACTGTGTATTCACATGGTAGAAAGGACTAGAAAGCTCTGTGGCATCTCTTTTAAAGGGCACTGATCCCATTCATGAGGGCTCCCTCCTTATGACCTAATCACCTCTCAGAGACCCTACTTCCTAATTACCATCACCTTGCTGTTTAGGATTTAGAATATGAATTTTGGGGGGATACAAGCGTTCAGTCTGTAGCAATGAGTTTGTTGTTGGGCTGGGCACTTTACTCCTATGCACAATCTCAGTTAATCCTCATGACTGCCCTCCAAAGTAGATTACTATTAGGGAGATATTATCAGGCCCAGGTGGCCCATGAGGAAACTAAGGCTTAGGGAAAGTCACATGGCTTGGCTTAGTCCTAAAATATTTTCACTTATTATAAAGCCATCAAAATGGTATTTTATTGAGCAGTTTTAGTAGTATGACTAAATGTGTGTGATACAGTGATATACATATGAAGGAAGGTATACAGTGTTGATATAATACATACTCATTATAGACAGAAAGATAGAAAGATATCAAATGTGATTTTTAATCTCATTAAGATGTCAACCCCTAGAATTAGTATATTTGAGTTCTCCCTTTTCCTCATTCATGGTTTCTCTTTTCCTTTTAACATGTTCTTGGTTTTATTGAAAATGACTTTTGAAAGATTTTGTTACTTTTTCATGAAAACCGTAAGGTATAAATAAAGCAGAAATAGTGACATATTCATACCTAAATTGGTGGTGCAAAAGTATGATGTAGTGTCTACTAAACTTAGTATTAGAGATCAGGCTATTTTATTAATTCAAAGAAGTTCTATGAAATTTCTGCCAAATTCTAGGCACTATGCTAAAAGTTGAGCTTTAATTTCCTATTGCTTAAGTTTATGTTTACAAAGGATAAATAGTTGTTAGAAGATTATTTCTAACTCCCTTCCATGTTGAGATTTCTTGGCCTGCATATGCATAGCTTCCCTGTCACACCTGAATCCAGACATAAACTAAACCTCATGCCAAAGTGCATGATCTAGCAATCCCACTCCTGGTCATATATCTGGAGAAGATGAAAACTCTAATTTGAAAAGATACATGCACCCCAATATTCATAGCAGCAGTATTTATAATTGCTATGACATTGAAACACCCAATTGCCCATCAACAGGTAATTGGTTTAAGATGTGGTGTATATCTATACAATTGAATATTACTCAGCCATAAAAAAGAATGTAATACTGCCATTGGCAGCAACATGGATGGACCTAGAGAATATTATGCTTAGTGAAATGAGTCAGAGGAAGACAAATATTTTATGATATCACTTATATGTGGAATCTAAAAAATATTTGTCTTCCTCTGACTCATTTCACTAAGCATAATATTCTCTAGGTCCATCCATGTTGCTGCCAATGGCAGTATTACATTCTTTTTTATGGCTGAGTAATATTCAATTTATGATATCACTTATATGTGGAATCTAAAAAATAATACAAATGAATCTATATACGAAACAGAAACAGACTCACGGACATAGAAAACAAACTTACGGTTACCAAAGGGGAGTATGGGGAAGGGATAAATTAGGAATATAGGATTAACAGTTACAGACTAATATACATTAAATATATAAGCAACAAGGATTTACTGTATAGTACAGGGGACTATATTCAATATCTTATAATAACCTATAATAGAAAATAATCTGAAAAAATATATAACTGAATCACTTTGCTGTATACCTGAAACTAACACAATATGGTAAATCAACTATACTTCAATTAAAAAAACTCAAAAAGTGAAAAGCAAAGTGTCTACAGGTAGTTTCGAGATAAGAAGCAAGTAAAAATACAAACAGATGAACAAAAGCCAAATCATCTATACATGGATTACCCACCATTTAATATAAATTACGCAGATAATTACAAAATATTTACTAGTGGAAACCTGGTCAAAGTACAATAAAACTATTATATTAGGTGGTTTCTAAAACGATCCATTTTCTCACAAATACTTGATGGATAGGGAGATAGATATTAAGGTAGTCTTGGGAGAACCTTTATTAAAATTAGGACTTTAAATGAAAATTCACTCATTTATAGAACACTTTTTGAAGACCTTTGAATATTTAACACATTAATAGAAATGGGAACTGTACAGATAAACATCAGTTGGGTTTGTTACCACTGAGGAGTTCATAGTTGGAAGAGAAGAAGAGCATATAAAAAAATAAATGCAGATCACCCGAAAGGCTTCAAACCCTCCAGCTTCTCAGATACCCTTTCCTTAATTGTCCCGAAGTATTCGCAATCATCTTAGGAAGTCCATTCGACCTCTCACGTAGTTTCTGAGGAGCCTGAGAAAGATGCACATTTCCCACAAATACCTATCCATTGCAACTTACTATATTTTTCCTCAGAGCACTGCCCCTTGCTTCTTTTTTTTTTTTAACATCTTTATTGTATTAAAATTGCTTTACAATGGTGCGTTAGTTTCTGCTTTATAGCAAAGTGAATCAGTTATACATATACATATGTTCCCATATCTCTTCCCTCTTGCG
>NC_041229.1:52187280-52188663 GCF_002837175.3 Physeter macrocephalus
TCTTTTTATGGCTGAGTAATATTCCATTGTATATATGTGCCACATCTTCTTTATCCAGTCATCCGATGATGGACATTTAGGTTGCTTCCATATCCTGGCTATTGTAAATAGAGCTGCAATAAACATTTTGGTACCTGACTCTTTTTGAATTATGGTATTCTCAGGGTATATGCCCAGTAGTGGGACTGCTGGGTCATATGGTAGTTCTATTTGTAGTTTTTTAAGGAACCTCCATACTGTTCTCCATAGTGGCTGTACCAATTCACATTCCCACCAGCAGTGCAAGAGTGTTCCTTTTCTCCACACCCTCTCCAGCATTTATTGTTCCTAGGTTTTTTGATGATGGCGATTCTGACCGGTATGAGATGATATCTCATTGTAGTTTTGTTTTGAATTTCTCTAATGATAAATGATGTTGAACATTCTTTCATGTGTTTGTTGGCAATCTGTACATCTTCTTTGGCGAAATGTCTATTTAGGTCTTCTGCCCACTTTTGGATTGGGTTGTTCTTTTGTTATTGAGCTGCATGAGCTGCTTGTAAATTTTGGAGATTAATCCTTTGTCAGTTGCTTCATTAGCAAATATTTTCTCCCATTCTGAGGGTTGTCTTTTGGTCTTGTTTATGGTATCCTTTGCTGTGCAAAAGCTTTTAAGTTTCATTAGGTCCCATTTGTTTATTTTTGTTTTTATTTCCATTTCTATAGGAGGTGGGTCAAAAAGGATCTTGCTGTGATTTATGTCATAGCATGTTCTGCCTATGTGTTCCTCTAAGAGTTTGATAGTTTCTGGCCTTACATTTAGGTCTTTAATCCATTTTGAGCTTATTTTTGTGTATGGTGTTAGGGAGTGTTCTAGCTTCATTCTTTTACATGTAGCTGTCCAGTTTTCCCAGCACCACTTATTGAAGAGGCTGTCCTTTTCCACTGTACATTCCTGTCTCCTTTATCAAAGATAAGGTGGCCATATGTGCGTGGGTTTATCTCTGGACTTTCTATCCTATTCCATTGGTCTATATTTCTGTTTTTGTGCCAGTACCATACTGTCTTGATTACTGTAGCTTTGTAGTATAGTCTGAAGGCAGGCAGCCTGATTCCTCCAGCTCTGTTTTTCGTTCTCAAGATTGCTTTGGCTATTCGGGGTCTTTTGTGTTTCCATACAAATTGTGAAATTTTTTGTTCTAGTTCTGTGAAAAATGCCAGTGGTAGTTTGATAGGGATTGCATTGAATCTGTAGATTGCTTAAAGGGAGAAGACTCAAATCAAGAGAATTAGAAATGAAGAAGGAGAAGTAACAACTGACACTGCAGAAATAAAAAAGATCATGAGAGATTACTACAAGCAACTCTATGCCAATAAAATGGACAACCTGGAAGAAATGGACAA
>NC_041229.1:52189206-52191633 GCF_002837175.3 Physeter macrocephalus
GAGAAGAAAAAGAAATAAAAGGAATCCAAATTGGAAAAGAAGAAGTAAAGCTGTCACTGTTTGCAGATGACATGATACTATACATAGAGAATCCTAAAGATGCTACCAGAAAACTACTACAGCTAATCAGTGAATTTGGTAAAATAGCAGGATACAAAATTAATGCACAGATATCTCTGGCACTCCTATACACTATTGATGAAAAATCTGAAAGTGAAATTAAGAAAACACTCCCATTTACCATTGCAAAAAAAGAATAAAATACCTAGGAATAAACCTACCTAAGGAGACAGAAGACCTGTATGCAGAAAATTATAAGACACTGTTGAAAGAAATTAAACATGATATAAATAGATGGAGAGATATACATACCTTGCTTCTTCTTCAGTAATCTTTGGCTGATTGAAACTGTCCCTTTGTGTCACTGTAGTTCTCCCTCCTGTTCATCTAACCCCAAGGCATGAATCTAGGCTTTCTCTTGATTCTCCAAAGCACAGATTTTACAAACCTACCTTATTTAACAGCTTCACTAATATAAAGGAATTTCAACATGGAAAATATGATGTATAACTCTCATACGTTGAAGTATACAGGCACAAGAATTTTTAAACCCTGTGCAATAATTTCATGATCCCCAAGGGGCTCAAGACCATTTAGGTGAAAACCTTAGTAGTAGAAGTACCAATAATCAGAATTCAGAGGATCCAGTTTAATATTGGACTTGGAATTACATTGTCAGACATATGATGGAGATACCTAAGAGGGTGGTAATACAATTTTACCATACCACTTCTCCGCTTGAGAACTCTTAGTTGTTCTCTAGCAATCAAAGATGAGGCCAGTCTCCTCCAAAAGGCACACATTGTTGACTGAGCACTCTTTAGCTTACCTATTCAGTCTTGATTTCAACCAGTCCCTGCCCCTAACTCAAAACCCCAGCAATACCAAAACATATGCAGTTCCCTAGCAAAGGTACATCATGCTTCAGAGCCTTTGCTGCTGCTGTTTCCTCTGTCTAAAAGGCACTGTCTACTCCACTACTTAAATAACTTGATCAAATAAAGTCTTATTAAAGTCTTTTTTTCCTAAGCCCATTCAGTATTTGCTCTCATATTGATTTGAAAATGCACTCTTTAATGAATTATACACGTAAAAGGTAACATGGCTTTGGCATTAATCCATCAGTGTTCATATCCAGATCATGCTACTTATTTTTATATAGGTTCCCTAAACCTAAATTTTCTCATCAGTAAAATGCATATAATATTAATGCAATTACAGAATTAATATGAAATCAAATTAGAAAACCTGTAATATGCCCATTCAATGTCTAGTACAGAGTTATTCAATAAACAACTGCAGTATTATAATTTATCTTATTAATGGAGACTGGGAATCTAGAATTCACAGATATCTGAAATGGCTAAATTTAAACAAAATAATCTGGTAACATTTGTATAAGGCATAGATTTTCTTTTTTTTTTTAAACATCTTTATTAGAGTATAATTGCTTTACAATGGTGTATTAGTTTCTGCTTTATAACAAAGTGAAACAGCTATACATAAACATATATCCCCATATCTCCTCCCTCTTGCGTCTCCCCCCCATCCTCCCTATCCCACCGCTCTAGGTGGTCACGAAGCACCGATCTGATCTCCCTGTGCTATGTGGCTGCTTCCCACTAGCTATCTGTTTTACATATGGTAGTGTATATATGTCCATGCCACTCTCTCACTTCGTCCCAACTTACCCTTCCCTCTCCCCATGTCCTCAAGTACATTCTCTATGTCTGCATCATTATTCCTGTTATGCCCCTAGGTTCATCAGAACCTTTATTCTTTTTCTTTTAGATTCCATACATATGTGTTAGAATACAGTATTTGTTTCTCTCTTTCTGACTTGCTTCAATCTGTATGACAGACTCTAGATCCATCCACCTCACTACAAATAACTCAATTTTATTTCTTTTTATGCCTGAGTAATATTCCATTGTATATATGTACCACATCTTCTTTATCCATTCATCTGTCGGTGGACACTTAGGTTGCTTCCATGTCATGGCTATTGTGAATAGAGCTGCAGTGAACATTGTGGTACATGACTCTTTTTGAATTATGGTTTTCTCAGGGTATATGCCCAGTAGTGGGATTGCTGGGTCGTATGGTAATTCTATTTTTAGTTTTTTAAGGAACCTCCATACTGTTCTCCTTAGTGACTGTATCAATTTCCCTTCCCACCAACAGTGCAAGAGGGTTCCCTTATCTCCACACCTTCTCCAGCATTTATTGTTTGTTGATTTTTTTTTTTTTTTTTTTTTTTTTGTGGTATGCGGGCCTCCCTCTGTTGTGGCCTCTCCCGTTGCGGAGCACAGGCTCCGGACGCGCAGGCTCAGCGGCCATGGCTCACGGGCCCAGCCGCTCCGCAGC
>NC_041229.1:52191670-52194806 GCF_002837175.3 Physeter macrocephalus
TTGATTTGCATTTCTCTAATAATTAGCAATGTTGAGCATCTTTTCACGTGCCTGTTGGCACTCTGTATGTCTTCTTTGGAGAAATGTCTGTTTAGGTCTTCTGCCCATTATGCAATTAGGTTGTTTGTTTTTTTGTTATTGAGTTGTATGAGCTGTTTGCATATTTTGGAAATTAAGCCCTTGTTGGTCACATCATTTACAAATATTTTCTCCCAGTCTTTAAGTTGGCTTTTCATTTTGTTTATGGTTTCCTTTGCTGTACAAAAGCTTGTAAATTTGATTAGGTCCCATTTGTTTATTTTTGTTTTTATTTCCATTTCTCTAGGAGATGGGTCAAAAATGACCTTGTTGTGATTTATGTCATAGAGTGTTCTGCCTATATTTTCCTCTAAGAGTTTTATAGTGTCTGGCCTTACATTTAGGTCTCTAATCCATTTTGAGTTTATTTTTGTATATGGTGTTAGAGAGTGTTCTAATTTCATTCTTTTACATGTAGTTGTCCAGTTTTCCCAACACCACTTTTTGAAGAGGATGTCTTTTCTCCATTGTATATTCTTGCCTCCTTTATCAAAAATAAGGTAACCATATGTGCGTGGGTTTATCTCTGGACTTTCTATCCTGTTCCATTGATCTATATTTCTATTTTTGTGCTAGTACCATACTGTCTTGATTACTGTAGCTTTGTAATATAGACTGAATTCTGGGAGGCTGATTCCTCCAGTGCTGTTTTTCTTTGTCAAGATTGCTTAGAGTATTCGGGGTCTTTTGTATTTCCATACAAATTGTGAATTTTTTTGTTCTAGTTCTGTGAAAAATGCCATCAGTAGTTTGATAGGGATTGCATTGAATCTGTAGATTGTTGTGGGTAGTATAGTTTCACTCTCAGATTTTTCATCATTAGTGTATAAGAATGCCAGAGATTTCTGTGCATTAATTTTGTATCCTGCTACTTTACCAAATTCATTGATTAGCTCTAGTAGTTTTCTGGTAGCATCTTTAGGATTCTCTATGTATAGTATCATGTCATCTGCAAACAGTGACAGCTTTACTTCTTCTTTTCCGATTTGGATTCCTTTTATTTCTTTTTCTTTTCTGATTGCTGTGGCTAAATCTTCCAAAAGTATGTTGAATAATAGTGGTGAGAGTGGATAACCTTGTCTCATTACTGATCTTAAAGGAAATGGTTTCAGTTTTTCACCATTGAGAACAATGTTGGCTGTAGGTTTGTCATATACGGCCTTTATTATTTTGAGGTAGGTTCCCTCTATGCCTACTACTTTCTTGAAGGTTTTTTATCATAAATGGGTGTTGAATTTTGTCAAAACCTTTTTCTGGATCTATTGAGATGATCATATGTTTTTTCTCTTTCAATTTGTTAATATGGTATATCACATTGATTGGTTTGCATATATTGCAGAATCCTTGCTTCCCTGGGATAAACCCCACTTGATCATGGTGTATGATCCTTTTAATGTGCTGTTGGATTCTGTTCGCTAGTGTTTTGTGTGAAGATTTTTGCATCTATGTTCATCAGTGATATTTGCCTGTAGTTTTCTTTCTTTTCGACATCTTTGTCTGGTTTTGGTATCAGGTGATGTTGGCCTTTTAGAATTAGTTTGGGAGTTTTCCTCCCTCTGCTATATTTTGGAAGAGTTTGAGAAGGATAGGTGTTACCCTTCTCTAAATGTTTGATAGAATTCGCCTGTGAAGCCATCTGGTGCTGGGCTTTTGTTGGAAAATTTTTAATCACAGTCTCAATTTCAGTGCTTGTGATTGGTCTGTTTATATTTTCTGTTTCTTCTTGATTCAGTTCCGGAAGGTTGTGCTTTTCTAAGAATTTGTCCATTTCTTCCAGGCTGAATTTCTTCTATCCTCTCAAATAAACAACTTTTATTGATCTTTGCTATCATTTCCTTCATTTCTTTTTCATTTATTTCTGATCTGACCTTTATTATTTCTTTCCTTCTGCTTTGTTTTTTTTTTTAAATTCTTCTTTCTCTAATTGCTTTAGGTGTAATGTTAGGTTGTTTATTTGAGATGTTTCTTATTTCTTGAGGTAGGATTGTATTTCTATAAACTCCCCTCTCATTACTGCTTTTACTGAATCGCATAGGTTTGGGGTTGTCATGTTTTCATTGTTATGTGTTTCTAAGTATTTTTTGATTTCCTCTTTGATTTCTTCAGTGATCTCTTGGTTATTTAGTAACATGTTGTTTAGCGTCCATGTGTTTGTATTTTTTACAGATTTTTTTTCCTGTAAATGATATCTAGTGTCATATCATTGTGGTTGGAAAAGATAATTGATACGATTTCAATTTTCTTAAATTTACTAAGGCTTGATTTGTGTCCACAGCATGTGGGATCTTCCCGGACCGGGGCACAAACCCGTGTCCCCTGCATCGGCAGGCGGATTCTCAACCACTGCGCCACCAGGGAAGCCCTAGTATCCTTCTTTGTCTCTTATAATAGTCTTTATTTTAAAATCTATTTTGTCTGATATGAGAATTGCTACTCCAGCTTTCTTTTGATTTCCATTTGCATGGAATATCTTTTTCCATGCCCTCACTTTCAGTCTGTATGTGTCCCTAGATCTGAAGTCGGTCTCTTGTAGACAGCATATATATGGGTCTTGCTCTGTATTCATTCAGCCAGTCTATGTCTTTTGGTTGGAGCATTTAATTCATTTACATTTAAGATAGTTATCGATATGTGTGTTCGTATTACTTTTTTCTTAATTGTTTTGGGTTTGTTATTGTAGGTCTTTTCATTCTATTGGTTTTCCTGCCTAGAGAAATTCCTTTAGCATTTTTTGTAAAGCTGGCCTGGTGGTGCTGAATTCTCTTAGCTTTTGCTTGTCTGTAAAGGTTTTAATTTCTCCATCGAATCTGAATGAGATCCTTGTTGGGTAGAGTAATCATGGTTGTAGGGTTTTCCCTTTCATCACTTTAAATATGTCCTGCCACTCCCTTCTGGCTTGCAGTATTTCTGCTGAAAGATCAGCTTTTAAACTTATGGGGATTCCCTTGTATGTTTTTTGTTTTCTTTCCCTTGCTGCTTTTAATAGTTTTTCTGTGTATTTAATTTTTGATAATTTGATTAATATGTGTCTTGGCATGTTTCTCTTTGGATTTATCTT
>NC_041229.1:52194915-52292861 GCF_002837175.3 Physeter macrocephalus
TTGTATTTTCTCCATTCTATTTCCAAGATTTTGGATCATCCTTACTATCATTACTCTGAATTCTTTTTCAGGTAGACTGCCTATTTCCTCTTCATTTGTTTGGTCTGGTGGGTTTTTACCTTGCTCCTTCTTCTGCTGTGTGTTTCTCTGTCTTCTCATTTTGGTTAACTTACTGTGTTTTGGGTCTACTTTTTCCAGGTTTGATGTTTGTAGTTCCCGTTGTTTTTGGTGTTTGCCAGTGGCTAAAGTTGGTTCAGTGGGTTATGTAGGCTTCCTGGTTGAGGGGACTCATGCCTGTGTTCTGGTGGAAGAGGCTGGATCTTGACTTTCCGGTGGGCAGGACCACATCTGGTGGTGTGTTTTGGGATGTCTTTCACCTTATTATGATTTTAGGCAGCCTGACTGCTAATGGGTGGGGTTGTGTTCCTGTTTTGCTAGTTGTTTGGCATAGGGTATCCAGCATTGTAGCCTGCTGGTCGTTGGGTGAAGCTGGGTCTTAGCGTTGAGATGGAGATCTCTGGGAGAACTTTTGCCATTTGATTTTACGTGGAGCTGGCAGGTCTCTGGTGGGCCAAATTCCTGAACTCGGCTCTCACACCTCAGATGCAGAGGCCTGACACCCAGCCGGAGCATGAAGAACCTGTCAGCCACATGGCTCAGAAGAAAAGAGAGAAAAAAAGAAAGAAAGAAAAAAATAAAATAAAATAAAGTTATTAAAATAAAAAATAAAAAAATTATTAAAAATTAAAAAATTAAAAAGTATTTAAAAAGGAAGAAAGAAGAGATCAGCCAAACCAGAAAAGAAATCCACCAATGATAACAAGTGCTAAAAACTATACTAAAGAAAAAAAAGGCCTGACAGAACCCTAGGACAATTGGTAAAAGCAAAGCTATACAATACAGACAAAATCGCACAAAGAATCATACACATACACACTCAGAAAAAGAGAAAAAGCAAAATACTATATATATATATCTATATATTTAAAAAAGGAGAGAAACTAAATCAATAAACAAAGCTACCAATGATAATAAACTCTAAATACTAAGCTAAGATAAACATAAAACCAGGAACAAATTAGATGCAGAAAGCAAACCTCAAGTGTACAGTTGCTCCCAAAGTCCACTGCCTGAATTTTGGGATGATTCATTGTCTATTCAGGTATTCCACAGATGCAGGGTACATCAAATTGATTGTGAAGATTTAATCCACTGCTTCTGAGGCTGCTGGGAGAGATTTCCCTTTCTCTTCTTTGTTCACACAGCTCCCAGGGTTCAGCTTTGGATTTGGCCCCGCCTCTGTGTGTAAGTCACCTGATGGCATCTGTTCTTCCCTCAGACAGGATGGGGTTAAAGGAGCAATTGATTAGATGGCTCTGGCTCGCTTAGGTCAGGGGGTAGGCAGGGGTACGGAATGCAGGGCGAGCCTGCAGTGGGAGAGCCTGGCATGACGTTGCACCAGCCTGAGGTGCACCGTGCGTTCTCCCGGGGAAGTTGTCCTTGGATCACGGGACCCTGGCAGTGGCGGGCTGCACAGGCTCCTGGGTGGGGAGGTGTGGATAGTGACCTGTGCTTGCACACACGCTTCTTGGTGGCTACAGCAGCAGCCTTAGCGTTTCATGCCCTTTTCTGGTGTCCACTCTGATTGCCGCGGCTCGCGCCCATCTCTGGAGCTCTTTTAGGCAATGCTCTGAATCTCCTCTCCTCGCGCACCCCGAAACAATGCTCTCTTACCTCTTATGCAGTTCCAGACTTTTTCCAGGACTCCCTCCCTACTAGCTGTGGTGTTCTAGCCCCCTACAGGCTGTGTTCACTCAGCGAACCCCAGTCCTCTCCCTGGGATCTGACCTCCGAAGCCCAAGCCTCGGCTCCCAGCCCCCACACGTCCCAGCAGGTGAGCAGACAAGCCTCTCAAGCTGGTGAGTTCTGGTGGCACCAATCCTGTGCGGGAATCTCTCCGCTTTGCCCTCCACACCTCTGTTGCTGCGCTCTCCTCCATGGCTCCAGAGCTTCTCCCCGCCGCCACCACTAGTCTCCACCAGTGAAGGGGCTTCCTAGTATGTGGAAACTTTTCCTCCTTCACAGCTCCCTTCCAGAGGTGCAGGTCCCGTCCATATTCTTTTGTCTCTGTTTTTTCTTTTTTCTTTTGCCCCAGGTATGTGGGGAGTTTCTTGCCTTTTGGGTGGTCTGAGGTCTTCTGTCAGCGTTCAGTAGGTGTTCTGTAGGAGTTGTTCCACATGTAGATGTATTTCTGACGTATTTGTGGGGAGGAAGGTGATCTCCATGTCTTACTCCTCTGCCATCTTGAAGGTCTCTCCATAGATTTTCTTCTGATATTGCCCAACAACCTCAAGGTAGCTATTTTTGCTCAATAAACAAGACTCTATTCTACTGTTCCACTCACCTATTGTTGTGTAGCAAACCACCTTAAATCCTAATGGCTGAAGACAACACCAGTCATTTATTTGCTCACAAATAGGGTAGAGACAGCTTGTCTCTGATCCACTAGACCTCAGATGAGATGGTTTACCTGGAACTTGGAGGGTCTTCTTTGAACATGGTTCACTCACGTGGCCAAGGACGTACACCATGTTTCTCACCATGTGGGCCTCTCCAAGGGCTGCTTCGGCTTCTTCAGAGAATGGTAGCTGGATACCATGAGTGAATAACCCAAAAGACAGAAAAATGGAGACTATCAGTTAGTTATAGCCTGAGCCAGAAACTGGCACAGCACCACTTCCACCGTATTCTATTTGTCAAGTATCCGTGGAGCCCAGACTCAAGGAGAGAGACATAGGTCCCGACTGTTTGATAGAAACAGTGTCAATGAAGTTGGGGGACAAGACTTAAAAAGGCTACATCTCGTTTAAATCTCTCAGTAATCAGTGCTGGAGCCAGGATGTAACTGTCGGTTAATCTTATGCCAAAGCCCATTTCACAAATGCTAAGGCTTAATTAAGGAGAAATACAGCAAGTTTAAGCAATTTGCACAGGGAGAAAGGGAAAGTTGACTCCAAAATTCTTAAATTAGCTGCCACAGTATGGTTCACAAGATGAAATATACCAGTGTGTGGCAGTGCACTTGTAAATGATGATGCTTTCTATCAATGAACTGGTATGTATAAGAATATAAGTACATTCTGATATAGATCATAGTTTTAGCATTGTGAACTATTATGAGCTAGAGAGGCACTTGGTAAGGTTAGTCAAATGGTAAAAAATCACAGTTTAAATGGCTAAATGGTATTCAAGTTAAATCATTTCAGAACCATCTTTTTCTATGCAAACAATGCATCTTTTGCGTACATGCATGTTATTTGGATTTAGACTGGTTATCTGCTTGTACTATTTCTACAATGACAGCATACTGCTTCTCAGTCATAAAATGGACTTTTCAGGGTTTCAGAGGTTATGTGTCGATGGAGAGTAATAACCAAGGATCCGTACGGGATGCCTTTAAGGATATCAGGCTAGTGTGTTTGGCAACTTATACAAAGAATAATTTTCAGTAATGTCTGTAAAATTGTACAAGGAAAAGGAAGCTGGGAATTTGGTAATAGTTAATGAAGTTGGTGGCTTTGCTTTTGAGTTTCCTAGAAGTTAAGGTAGGAAAAAAATATTTTAAACATTGGGTCACTATTCTGTATGCTCTAATCAAACTGTTTTTCCTTATCTCGTCCTCTAAAATAATAATAAGAAAACTCTAGGAATCAAGAAATTATCCAATTATGCAGGTTATTAAATAGACTTGCTATTGATTTTGTTTAAAAAGTGTGAAATATTCTGGTCAGCTTTAGATCTTCTATACAAAATATAAAATTTGAAGTGAGTAAGGAGAAGGTTTTACTATAGTTTTGTATGTAAAAAGAATGTTACTGTAAAGCATTTTAGGAATGTCTCCCTGCCACCCAGCAGGGTCTGTGTAGTAGAGCTACCAATAATTAGTAATATTTATTGAGGTATCTATTGAGTACCTATTATAAGCTGAAGGAGTATGTCAATTTGTTAAGCACCTCTTCTAGAAGCATTCCCTGCCTTTTACAGCCTGGTAAATGTCATCCCCCTTATGCAAAAACAGAGGTGTAAGTGGTTTAAGAGGATTACTCAGTATGTTGTAGTAAGTTTAGAAGGGTAAGCTATAAAGTAAGCTAAGTCTAACAGTAGAACCCACAACTACGTATGTTTTTCTCTACTTAACACTGCTTTTTAATCACAAGGCAGAGAATACATGAGAGCAAAGAAGGAGAATGATGGGGGGCACGGACAGAGGGTGACTTAGGGTAGAGAGGAGGAATGAGTATTATAGATGCAGGGGAAACAGAGTCTCCTTCTGATCTTGACCTCTTAGAGGACTGTGTTTCCCTCACCCCTTTAGTTCAGAGGCTTCTGAACTATGATTATTTCCTGTATCTTACCTTGGGGGTACTTATCAGGGAGAGCAGCCCAGGCCAAGTCAAGGGCTGGCTGTGCCACCTACCCATGAGTGCCCTGTGGAGACCATGTCCCCTTCAGTAACATGAGAGGCCAGGAAAGCAGTATTGCAGCCTTCCCCACATTGTCCTCCCTCTGAGTTCATATATTACTGCCTGCATCAATTATTTGACTCTTGGCTTGTGCTGCCTTAGATTGCTATCCCCCAGTACCCAAGTCTCCCTCTCCTCTCCCTTTCCCTTAGGAGAGCAATTATGACAGAATCCTTCTGTGCATTCTTGTGGCTCCCAGTGTACCTACCCCACAGAGTAAATGTTCCCTGGATGGAACTGTGTGAAGCACTGCATGATCAAGAGAGTTTCTGAAGACCTTTGAGGCTTCCCCATCTCACTATTCTGTCAGGATCAAAATGTGTGGATTTACATCATGTTTTAAAGTTTACAAGTGATTTCACTTTAATAATTTTCTTCGATCTTCACAACAACCCTGTGAGGCAAGCCATAATGATTATATTACACAGAGAGGAAACTGAGGAAACTGAATCGTAGTGTGGTTGATTAACTGGGACAAGGTCCCATAGCTAGCTTATACAATGTTTCTTGAATGAAAGAAGCAAGGATAGAATGAGGTACAATTAAGACTTGAGACCAAGTCTCTATAACTGCATGATCAGTGCTCTTTTCAATATGTCACTCCACAGTGACATCTGCTTAAATTAATTCCACAGAAGATGTTATTGTTTAAAATGATTTCAAATGGTATAACTCGGTGGATGGGGGGAGGAAACAAAGAAAAGAAAATATAGTGCTTTTTAAAAATTTTTGTAGGAGATAATATCTCTCAGGGAGCCTAGATCGGGCAAGCTGGAATGGGGCATATATATGGCAACTGGAAAATATATGCTGTCACAGCCTCAAAAGTAACACAGCATATTTTGCCACATCTTCCACTTTTTAAGTCAGCCTTTGTAGAACAAAATTTCCAATTTTCCCCACATTAAAGGCCTTGAAGAGTATAAGGTGAAAAGTGCCTATAAACCATTTCTGATCTTTCTCCCCATCTCAGCTCTATGAATAGAATTGTCTTTTCCCTAAGCTGTAATCAGTGTCTCACTGAGTAAGTAGTGATTATCAAACAGATTTTTATTACTTTAACCCATTATATTTAATTGGGCCCTTTAAGTTACAGGAATAAATAGAAATGGAGGAACCTTTAAATGCCCTGGCACTAAATGTTGTTTACCTGATTCACTTCAGTGAATCAACCTCCCCATCTAACTACCCTCTCCCCTCAGGAAAAAAAAAACAACAACCCTGCAATTAAATGTATGGTGCTGGATCATTTCTTACCAGGAATAATTATATGGGAGAATTTAGGATCTCATCAGAAGGTCTAATTTGGAGTAATAAACCTTCTAGCTAATCTTACACCTGAAGTCAACTGTCCCCTTCTAACGATGATGAGAATGTGGAAGCCTAAAATAACAGACTGAATGAAAGATAACCGTTACTCTAAATTATTTCAGGGCATGAGTCTAACACACATTTATGAGGAAGACTCTCTGTTCAGGGTTGGGGAAAGAGAATTTGTTTTATGTTTCGGATGTTAGAAATATCACTCAAGGCACCAGAGCAACCTGGAAGAGCTAGGATAAATGATAGGTAAATGATAGAACTTTAGCAGGCTGAGACTCATGGCATTCCACGTAGAAGAGACAGCAGAAGCCAAGTCAGTCAAGGAAACCACCTGGAAATAGCAATGAGTTCTATTTGATTCAAATATTTGAAGTGGAGATCGATGGAAGAGAAGGCAAGCCTTCTCACTCTCTACTTTTAACAGGTTGCCTGAGGTAAGTCACAGATTTGGCTCCAGGGCTGAAATGCCTTGCGTTGTATTCCTTTCTTTCTTTCCCTTTCTTTCTTTTCTTTCTTGCCTTTTCTTTCTTTCCTTTTCTTTCTTTCTTTCTTTCTTCCTTTCTTCCTTTCTTCCTTTCTTCCTTTCTTTCCCTTCCTTCCTTCCTTCCTTCCTTTCTTCTTTCACAGGAATAATTAAAAGTGGCCCAAGTGAATAATAGCATGAATAGATCTGTGCTTTATACAGAGCCACTGTAGCTATAGAATGTAACATGAGCTGGCGAAGATAGAGATTGAAAGCAGTGAGGAAACTTGCAATTATCGAAGAGAGGGGAAATGAGACTAGAGTGAGGCAGTGGTCTTTCAAGTAAGGATGTGGTAGAGTTTCTACTGTAGTGTAAAGTTGAAATTCCAGGAATTGTATTGTAGAGTTAAAAAGTATTTGGAACAGTAAAATGATTCAAATTTCAAACAGGAAGATAATGGCATTTCTTATACATACAGGAGAAAGACCAAATTGGAAAAGATGGGCAAAAAGAGGACCTATGTTAGCCGCTGTGATACAGGAGAATGTTCTAGCCCCAATATACAGATGTCCTACTGGCAGCTGGGCAGGTAGTGCTAGGGCTAGTTGTCAGTGACTATTAGGGGATTAGAACAAAGCTGTGAAACCAAGACTATGTAGAGTCATGAGAAGAGAAGGGAGGGAAAAGGATGCTGCTTTAAGAAGTGTGTATATTTAAGGGACGGACAGAAGAGGAGGGAACACTAAGCTTCCAGTTTTTCAAGAACTAGAAAGAGACCAGGAGGACAAAGTGCCTTAAAAAATAAAATTTAAGTAAAAAGAGAGAATGGAGTTCTTGCTAAGACTTCTGATAAGAGGTGAATGGATTAGGACATTAGGAGACCTGTCATAATTAAAAAAAAAAAATTCTAAGTAGAATTTTGGAGATAAAGACCTGAAGGATAAGTTTTGAAGTGTGGCATTTAATCAGTTCATCATGAACTTATTTTTACCAGATGTTCAACAGTGAAATGTTGAAGAGTGATAAACCAAGGTGGCTGAAGCTTGAGGGAGAAGCAGGGTAGCAAAGTGGACTTGACTGCTGTTTTTATTGCTTCCTCAGTTCTATTGTTTAATAGGATATTTGGGATTTATACATGAGAGTAAAAGAATTAAAAAAAAAGGATGGAAATAACATGTATTAACCATTAAACCTGTTTTATAGGCTAGTCATTTGCATTAAGACTGTCACATAAACTATCCCATTTAATCCTGATAGTATCAAGAGGAGGTTATCCCATTTTACAGTTGAAAATGAAGCTCAGAGATGTTAAGTCACTTTCCTGAGGTTCTACAGCTAATTTTTGCCAAATTTGTAATGATCGGAGATCAGTAACCAATTCTTCCTTTTCTTCATTCAATCCACAAATATTCAATGAGTACAGATTTTGAAACAGATAGTGTACTGGGTGCTGAAGGGGGGACCATCTTTGCCCTCACAGTACTTGCTTGTGGGACAGCTAGAAGGGAAAAGCTGCTTCTTGATTATACTGAGGAGAGTAATTCAAAAGACACGTTGAAACTTGAGATATGTGACAGAAATATGGTAGTGGAAGACTATGTTTTCCAAGAACCCTATTTCTAAATGAAACATTATTTACAGCTGTGGTTTTGTAGCCTCAGAACTGGAAACATTGCCCATCTTGTTCCACCTTCATTTTCAATTTTAATTTTCTGAACCCTTCTCCCCTTCACCTCTCCCTTCCCCTCCTACTCCCATCAACCCTGCACTGGAATACCTCTGTGCTCTGTGCCTTTGCAGATGTTTTCTTTGCCTGGGATGCCCTTTTCCCAGCTGTAAATCTGGCAAACTCCTACTCCTCCCTTCAGCCTCACCTGAGACCTTACCTAACATCACCAGGCAAATGTAGATGGGTCCTGTGAGCATAGCTTGCCCTCTTTGCAGAACACCGATTAAAAAATAATCCCATGGAATAAAGACACAGACCTACTAGAGAATGGACTTGAGGATATGGGGAGGGGTAAGGGTAAGCTGTGACGAAGTGAGAGAGTGGCATGGAAATATGTACACTACCAAACGTAGGGTGGATAGCTAGTGGAAAGCAGCCGCATAGCACAGGGAGATCAGCTTGGTGCTTTGTGACCACCTAGAGGGGTGGGATAGGGAGGGTGGGAGGGAGTTTTAGAGAAATGGCAAACATAAAAGATAGGCAAAAAAGAGTCAGGACAGCACTGAAAAGAGTAATATAAATAGGTATAAGAATCTATTATACCATAAAAGTGACATTTAAAATCAGTGGGACAGATTAGTCAATAAATTGTGATACATACATGTTGGGGTATAAATATTTCTCTGGAAGGATCCACAGCACGGCAAAAGCAGATGTCTCTGAGGAGGGAAATGTGTGGCTGGGGAACATGGTGAAAAGGGTGACTTTTCATTGAATACCCTTGTGTACCTTTTCTAATGTTCTGTCGTGTGAATCTTTTACCTCTGAAGTTCACCTGAGTTCAAACCCCAGTTCACCCAATTGCTTGCTCTTAATCTTGGGCAAACTCTTCACACTCTCCAAGCCTCTTTATCTGTGAAATAAGGTCAGTAACTTAGCCTGGTGCTGCCTGGCACAGAATAAACTCTCAATAAATGGAGATTATTAGTGAAAAAAAAAAAAAAGTCCCATGATAGAGTGTTTACTTTTCTTCCCTTTACCAGAGTCTTGAAGTCAGGAACCATGCATCTCCACCCTTGTATCACAATGCCTAGCACACTGGAAGCCCTGGGAAATATATGTGGAATAAATGGCTGGACATGTTGATAAAGAAGCTTATCTTTTTAATATCCATAGAGGTACAAATCTTTCCTTGGTAGCATTGTGAGAAAGTTTTTCCATGTGTTATGACCACATTTGTTTTGCATTTTAGCCCATTACCATAATAATATCTCTCCATTTGCAGATTATGCATTTGAAAATAAATTGCCTTACCTAGGAAATAGGGGGAGGGAATGCTATTAAGTGACCATAATTGTTATTACTTTAATAAACACCTGTATATTATAAAATCTGAACAGAAAAATTCAGCTAAAAGAGCCAAAATGCTTGGTCGTTTATTGAGTAGGCTTCCTTGGTGGAATGATATTTTTACAGAAAATATTTCCCTATTCCACTAAATTATATTTTATTTAACAAGAACATGAATGTATCCTGAGTTGGGCTTGAAAAGTAGCAGAGCTAGTCAAATGCCAAAAAATGCTCCCGGCTCTGGAGCTAAAACTACACAAAGAATAGAGGAATGGCATTGGGGACAAGGGCTGAATATGGCTGTGAGTCTCTTTTGTACACATCTGCACATAAAAGCAGTTCAGCATGTCAAAGATGCCCTCCTTTCCTCCAAAATCTTGGCTAACTCCCATCTCACTTATTCCTCAGGGCACACCTTCTCTGTGAAGTTTCCCTTCTATTCTGAGACAGTACTTCTACTATTTTTGCACCCATCTCATTTTACTATAATTACTTACAGGTCTATAATTTTTATTAATTGATAAACCTTTCAAAATCAAGGGCATTGTCTTCTTCATCCTTGTATTCCCCATTGCCTGGTACATTGCCTGTTCCATAAAAAGTACTCAATAAATATTAAAGTGACATATCCCAACCATGGTTCTAATGACTGGAAGTAACTCTACAGTTATAAGGTTTCTGATCTTATACTAGATTATATATTTGGTTAGTTATAAGGAAACAAGATATAATAAATTTTAAATTCCTTGGGAATAGGGACCATACTATATTCAGCAGTATACTGGTATTATTACTTTTGTAAGAAAAAGATGGTGCTCTTAGTGTTATATACCACTAAAAAAACTATAAAATACTGTCAATACTATAAAAGAACTTTGTTTCCTCCCATTTTCTGAACCTTCTGCTTCTCCATTTATTTGGTAAGTGGATTTTATTCTCACCTAATATATGCCAGGAAAGATAGAAGTTTTTTTTTCTTCTTTTTATTTTAGCAGTTAAGAATTATTGTCTTTTATTAAGTTATAAGGATTAAGTAGGTATACATATTACAGTATATACCTACTATACACTGGAAATTTTGCATAAATTATTTCTACTTTTCAAAACAACACTACAAGGCATGGGAATTATGGAATAGCATGAGAGTAAAACAGAAGATGAAGTTAGATTATAAAGCAACTTTTAAGCCCTTTGCATGGCCAAAGATATTGGGCTCTATCTTGATGATGATAAAAAGATAGTAAAGGATTTTAGGTAGAAAAGTAACAAAACATGGTTTTCAAAACTAAAACTACACAAGAAGAAACTGGTGTATCTATTCCATAAAGGTCATTTTTCTCCATTAATAGATAAAAAGACATTTTTGTGGTCTTACATAATTATATTTTTTGTATTTTTAACATTCGTGTGAAAAAAATCATTTATATTAATATTTAGGACTCAAAAGAGAGTTTCACAAATATCCCACCCAGAAGAATTCCAATTATTTTATGTAGATACTCTGTTTCTATTGAACCCACAGGGTCTCGATTACCTTTAGCTCAAAATAATCCTCATGCAATGGTGACATGTATTGGGGAGTCTAGTTCAGTTCCTCTGCAATAGTATGGGAATTATGGCATGAAGGGAAGCGTTATTTTACAGTGGAAGAAGCTGGCCAAACTACCTCAGCAGGGTGATCAAGGTCAACATCAACATTGATGAATGATGAACTGTGTTGATAAGCAGGTACCTTTGATATGATTTGGTGAGAATGGCACTTTACCTCTGTGGTCTTCCTTCACCAAACCCATAATTCATGCCTACCTGTGAAAACAGCAGAAAAATCCAAATCAAAGGACCTTCTATAAAGTAACTGACAGTACTCCTTAAAAATGTTCAGGTCATCAAAAACTAGGAGACACTGAGAAATTGGCATGGCCAAGAGGAACCTAAGGAGACATGACAATTAAATGTAATTTGGTGTTCTGGATGAGATCCCGGAACAGAAAAAAACAAAAACAAAACAAAACATCCAAAAAACAAGCAAACAAAGCAAAAAAACATTGGGTAAAAATTAAGGAACTCTGAATAAAATATAGATTTTTAGCTATTATTAAAGTATAAATATTGGTCCATTAGTTGTAGGAAATGTACCATACTGATCTAAAATTTTAATAATAAGGGAGACTGTGTGTGGGGTATATAGGAAGATTCTGTACTGTCTTTGCATCTTTTCTTTAAATCTAAAGCAATTCTAAAACTAAATCTAATTTTTAAAAGAGAGTTACAGTGGGAATAATTGTATTGAAACAAAGAGTAAATACTATTTAGTAATTCATTAATGGTTGACAGAAGGAAAATTACTACTAGGCAAAACAAAATTAGCTTTCTGAAGTTGGGCTACAGAATATGGTATTGGAATATTTCTTATTTCCTGAAATGAATTCAACTTTTCTTGATGCTAGAGGCTTTTCTTAGGGAGAACACTTTGGCTTTGGGAAAAGAGCACTAGGCCAGGAGTCCCTTCTCTTCTACTGTGTGACTTAGAGAAAGTTGAGTTTAGTTTATCTGTAAAATAGAGATGGTAAAATCTCTGCCCATTTGAAACTGGTATGTCAAAAAGTAGATGTGAGAAGCACCATGCCTATTTTGAAAGAGGATTTGAGGCAAATAATTTGAAAACATATGTAAGGAGTTTCAAACTGTACAACCCCATAGAGATTTTTTTTTTTTTTTTTTTTTTTTTTTTTTTTTTTTTTTTGTGGTATGCGGGCCTCCCTCTGCCGTGGCCTCTCCCGCTGCGGAGCACAGGCTCCGGACGCGCAGGCCCAGCGGCCACGGCTCACGGGCCCAGCCGCTCCGCGGCACGTGGGATCCTCCCGGACCGGGGCACGAACCCGGCTCCCCTGCATCGGCAGGCGGACGCGCAACCACTGCGCCACCAGGGAAGACCCCCCCCATAGAGATTTAAAAGGAGAGCTTCTAGACTTTACCATCTATATGTCTCACAGACACTTAATGAAGCATTCCTAATACCAAACCCATAATTGTCTTTCTAAATATCATTCTTTTTGGACTCAAACTACCTTATGTCTCTCATTTTCCTCATGTCAATTGCACACATCAGAATTTATTAAATTGTCATAGAAAATATCATATTTAATTCAAATTTAAGAAGACCATATAGTCTACTAGAAATTAGACCCCCTCCCCTCCAGGGTATTTCCCAGTTATTTCTGAAAGACACTCCTTGGGCCTCACATGTACTTAAAACCTCTTCACAGTTGAACTCATCATGTAGTGTTGCAACTATCTGCATATTTTCCCAAGTAGACTGTGAACTCCTTGAATGGGACTGTGTTTTATAAATCATGTAGCACCTGTGGCAGTGCCTAACACACAATAAGTATATAGTAGGTGCTTGGTGGGGTGATAACATTGCATTCCCTTAATGATTCATTCAACACACAAGTAATGAACATCAACTCATTGCTGGGCAGCATGATAAGTACAGGAGAAAAAGCAACTAATCAATGACCTGGCCTTAACAGTCACAATGCTCCTTCAGTCAGATCAACCAAAGATGAGCAGATAGGTACTGCTCCCCTCTTTTGTAGCTGTGTTTCCTCATAGAGTTAGAATTGTTGTAGATATCACAATCCAGTCTAAGTGGCATAAAGGACAGAGCTATGAAATTAGAACCAGGTGATTAGTTTACCTGTTCTAGCTCGATTACTAATTTTTCTCAATTCCAGTCTCTTCCCATTCAACTAAAGAAATGACCGTATTTTTGGTGGCTTCCTTCGTAGACATTCTATATTGTACAGTAAAGGTAGACATTATTATGAGGTCAAGTTCTTGAGCAATTACACATGTCACCTGACTGAGGTCCTGAATGCTAAACACACAATTGCAGAGTGATTCTTATAATAGACTAGTGCCCAGTAGTACACAGGTTTTGTTATTTATTTAATTGAAGTCATTTCACAATTTTAATGCAGTCATTTGTTTCATGCCTGAGTGATTTATAATAACTCTATTCGGTATTCCCAAAATAGGAATAGAAAAAGAGAAACAAACAAAATTTCCTCCTCTGCTCATCCTATTGAACAATCTGTTCCTATTTTATACCAGAAAGGATCAAAGTCTATTATTTTTAAGTTGCAGCCACAAATTTTATGATGCAGTTTTGCATAAAATGCCTATAATCTTTAAGGTGGAGCCGTGTAGCCCAGACTCCAAAATTTTCTTCATCAGATCCTCTAAATTTGGCCTGGGTTCCCTCCTTCAGATCACCGGGGCCAGATGTTCTGGAAGTCCTAGAGGGGCACCGTTCTGAACTGGCAAAACGCCTGCGGTGTTGCTGGCTGGTCTCAAAAGAGGTTCTGGGGCTTCCCTGGTGGCGCAGTGGTTGAGAGTCCACCTGTCGATGCAGGGGACACGGGTTCGTGCCCCGGTCTGGGAGGATCCCACATGCCGCGGAGCGGCTGGGCCCGTGAGCCATGGCCGCTGAGCCTGCGCGTCCGGAGCCTGTGCTCCGCAACGGGAGAGGCCACAACAGTGAGAGGCCCGCGTACCGCAAAAAAACCCCCAACAACCAAAGGTCATTAAAAAAAAAAAAAAAAAAAAAAAAAAGAGGTTCTCATGGGAGACATGCTGTATGAAACAGCATGGCATCAGGCAAAAAGCATGGGTTCTGAGGTTGGGGAGCTATGGTTTCAACTCTTAAAGAAGAAAGAGAAGTAAAAATACTTATGTTCTGAGAATATGAAGCAAGATTTTAGGCAGACAAGAATATTACCACTTAGGAAGTTTTACAAAGAATTCAACACCTGGTATTTCCATCCTGCCCCCATCTTACTCTCCATATAGCAGGTTGACCCAAAAAGGCCAGGTAAAAAAATCACTTGTCTGTGGTCTAGAGTCATTTTTTTAAAAAAGAATCTTTACCTTTTAATTTGGAAATAACTTTAAACTTATAGAAATGTTGCAAAAAAAAAATAGTACAACACTCAATAATCTAGGTTTACCTATTGTTAACATTTTACTCTAATTTATAATTTCTGCACACTTTCTGGGTCATTTAAGGATAAATTAGATAATTTATGGACATTTAAATGTAATAACATCATATTTCCTAAAAATAGGAAGATTCTCTGAGATAACTGAAGTACATTTAATAATGGTACAATATTTTATTCAATCTACTATCTGTTCTCCAACTTTGTCAGTTGACCCAAATATGTCCTTGATAGTGTTTTCCCCCCTCAATACAATAGTCAGTTGAGTTGGTATTATATTTAATTATCAAACCTCTTTAGCTTGCTTTAATCTAGAATATTTCCACTATACTTTTGTTTTCTTTTTTGACATTTACATTTTAAAAAATACACCCCCCCCTTTTAAGAAAAATAGAGTGTTCCCTATTTACGGTTTATTTGATGTTTCCTCATGATTAGATTCAGGTTGTTCGATGCTTTTTTCCTCTCAGAGTATCACATCTGGAGGCTTACTTCTTACTGGTGATATAAATTTTGATCACTTAGTCCAGGTGTTGTCGAATTTCCCCCATTGTTGATTACTGTTTTTTTCTCTTGCAACTAATACATGGTCTATGGGGAGATTTCTTAAGACCATGAAAATCCCCTGCTCCTCATCAGAATTTTCCTCTAGATTTAGCATCCTTTGCTGAGTCTTTCTGGATGAAGCAGGAAATAGATGGGCCCCCTGGAGCAAATGATTTGAGTTCGTTCCTGTGGACCGATACTCCCAGACAAGAATAACAGGACAATTGAGAGTAGGCCGGGCCCTGCCCAGATAGAAGATAAAGGACCACGTATTCCTCATTCTCAAAGTCAGGAGACCTCCCCAACTACACATGCACAGAACGGCTCCTTGGTGGTCAAAAGGGGAGTGATGCTAACTGATGCCAACTGATGCTCACTACCCACAAGCCTCTTCAGCAGAATCCATCTTGGCTAAGAGATGCGCCTGCACACATGGGAAAATCCTGAGATATACCAAATACGGACTTTGAACCAGGCAAATCAAAATGATTGGCCAAAGGAAACCCAGAAGAAATGCCCCATATAAGTGATTTAAGCTGCCACGAGGGCGTGACTCTCTCTCTGAGCCCGCCTGTGTGTCTATCCACAAGTACTCTACTTCTTTTTTCTCCTAATAAATACTTTGTTTCACTACTTTCCATCTTTGTGGGAATTCTTTTTCTGCAAAGCCGTAGGGCCAGGGCCTTGTCACTGACCACTGGTCTAGTGGCTAGGATTCAGTGCTCTTACCACTGCGACCTGACCTCAGTCACTGGCAGGGAACTGAAACTCTGCTTCAAGGGGCTGCAGGCCAAGGCCACCTGAGATCATGGAGAGATAGATAGCTAGATAGATTTTTTTTTTCCTATGATGGATACAAAATGCTGATTTTCTAACTCCAGCATTGCACCTGCATTTACCTGTTGGCATTCCGCATTCCACTGGGAGCAAAAGTCTTCCCTTCTCCCTTTATCTACCTCTTCACCTATCTATCATCTATCTACAAGCTAGCTATCTAAAATGGATATGAAATTAAGAGCTATCTCCTTCCAAAGTCTATATTATATTTTTCATTTATACCAAGTTACTGATTTATTTTTGAAAAAGGACAGAGCTTACTTTTCCTCTTACAAGAAAGACCTGATCAGGGACTTCCCTGGTGGTCCAGTTGTTAGGACTCCACGCTCCCACTGCAGGTGGCCCAGGTTTGATCCCTGGTCAGGGGGCTAGGATCCCATAGGCTGTGCAGCCTGGCCAAAAATAAATAAATAAAACAAAAGCTAACTTCCAACCTTTAAAAAAAAAAGACCTGATCAATTCATAAGCTAATTTTTTCATTCACCTGTTAATTAGCTCAGTATTATGTTAATTCATGTGTAATATGTGTCAGGAAGTGACTTTGTGCTGGAGATTGTGCTTTCAAAGAGTTCATATTCTAGGGAAGTACACATATAAGAGTTCTAGAAAATAATGTACTGTTATACTGTATTTTTATTAAAGATCAATTAAAATATATGACCTTTAGACTGTTATGGCTAACTTAACCCTGCATCGGCAGGCGGACTCCCAACCACTGCGCCACCAAGGAAGCCCGATACTATTGATATTTAAATATGAGTTGAGGATCACATCTATAATCTCAACAGATAAATAGCAAAATTACAATCACATCTCTCTTTAAGCTCATTTCTCCAAGAAGATGAGTTATGTTTGGTACTAAAAAGTTAAGAATAAAACTGTAGCTTAAATATAAAGCACAAGCCTCCCCATTTGGAAGCGCAGTATTTTCTATTTTAATCCTTCCTTCAAAAGCCTAATATGAGCAAGGTGCTAAGGAAGAGACAAAGCTCAGGGATGTCTTCCTGTCTCTCTCTTGAAATGCATTCAGAAAGAAGAAAAGTAATGAATAAGATACATGGATGGGGCCTTGGCACAGTGGGTGGGAATCTGCCTGCCAATGCAGGGGACACGGGTTCGATCCCTGGCCTGGGAAGATTCCCACATGCCGCGGAGCAACTAAGCCTGTGTGCCACATCTACTGAGCCTGCACTCTAGAGCCTGTGCTCTGCAGCAAGAGAAGCCACGACAATGAGAAGCCCGCGCAGGCGCACAGAACAAAGACCCAACACAACCAAAAATAAAAACAAATAAATAAATAAATTTCTATTAAAAAAAAAAAGATACATGGATGGTAAAACAGGTGTGCTTTAGTAGGCTTTATACTGATACATCAATAGAAACCTCATATTTATTTTGATACTTTGCATGTTAAGAATTCTTTTTATGAAAGGAGTAAATGAGCAAAGAATAGGATACATACATTTTATGGACACTTTCTAAGAAGTTGTAGTAGGAAGTCTCTAAGCTTTTACAGCTGTGACCTTTATTACTGCTCTGATCCCACTTGCCTGAAATTATCTAAGGGCTTAGAACACTGGCAGAATAGGATAGGATTTGTGGAATTGAGGAGCATATACTGAACAGTTTTTAAACACCAGACTTAAACGTGGTTTCTTCTATAACTGTGTGAGATAGACCTTTTTACCCATTATGTAGATGAGGAATCTGACGTTCAGGGAAAGAAGTGATTTGGCAAAGATTATAGAGTGGTAATTGACTTTTCTGAGGTCAGACTCAGCTCCTGCTAGAACTCTGGCTCTTTTTACTACCGAGGTGTCTGCTGCCTGGTGCATAAATCCAGGGTAACTTATCATGAACTCTTGCCAAGACTCCACGACCATCTGCAGAAAATAGCCTATATCTTGATGAAAACTGTCAAGGGCACCTGTACAATCCCAGAGAAGGGCCTAATCCAAGGCTTCAAAATTACAGTGTGCACTGTCTTTACAAACTGTCTTAGTGTCTTTTATCTAATGTGATCAGCAATGGATTTCATTAAAAAGAAAATGTTTTATTAAATAATTAACTTAATTTGCTTTCATTAAACTAATGGACAGGAATAGAGTATAGAGAGCATTGTATATCACCAGGCCAAAGCCCTAGCAGGCTAATTCATTCTGTTGCTTTTAAACGCCCTTTGAGTTCCCTCGAAGCAATCATAAAGTTGGGCTGTGTGATGTGTGGAGTCATTCACCCCAGGTGCCTCCTGCACTTGGTAATTGGGCGAGGGTTTGCATATGGGTCTTGACAGATTCATCTCATAACACTGTGACCCTTCATTTCAATGAACAAATAGACTGGCAACCAGTTTAGATATCCAAGGACCAATCTCTTTTTGGTAGCAGCTGCTTGGTAGGGCCTGTCAGGAAGTAGATGGCCTTGGCATTTGGAAGTTGAGTCACCTTCTGGAGAAGTGACTGTAATTTCTCCAAATATGTCCATAAAATACTGGCATACAGGAATGGTTTAAAGACTCCACTTACTTAATTTTTATGCAGATGATATTCGTGATTTAGCAAACTTTTTTTTTCTGAAATAGAGAGAGAGGAAAAAGAAAATGAAAAGGGAATGTGGATACTCTCTGTGGCTAGATATTTATTTTGGATACTTTACCCACATACCAAATGTCATAAAATCTGTTTTAAAATGCCCATTTAAAAGCCGTTTTAAAAAATATTTTATTTTATATTGGACTATAGTTGATTTACAATGTTGTGTTAGTTTCAGGTGTACAGCAAAGTGATTCAGTTATACGTATACATATATTTATTCTTTTTCAAATTCTTTTCCCTTTTAGGTTATTACAGAATATTCAGCAGAGTTCCCTATGCTGTACAGTGGGTCTTTGTTGGTTATCTGTTTTAAATGTAGTAGTGTGTATATGTCAGTCCCAATCTCCCAATCTATCCCTCCCTCCGCCACCTTTCCCCTTTGGTCATTTGGTTTTAAGATGATATTTCATAAAAAAAGATAGTAATGTCACAGCAGAAGATTGGCTAAGTGTTCTAACATGGATTTTATGATAGGTGGGCTCAATACAGTACAAGCCTGATGGGGGCAACATGATTTTGAGGCGAGATTCAACTTTGTGGAATCAGAGACTTGGCCAGTATGTCCAATGATGATTAAATTCATGAATATTTAAGTCACAGTAACCAAGTTTATTTTTGATAATGAAAAATTCATGTTTGCCAGCTGTACCTGGATCCACATAGGGATCACCTGCAAAGTGACCAGAATACTTGTGCTAGTTTGTCAGGGCACTGTAATTTCCTCTGAATAAAGTTGGAGATGTGCTGGCAATTTTTTTTTTTTTTTTTGTATTTGGCTTTCCTTTTAGTAAGTTCTTGGTAGAATACTTTTGTTACATTTTTTTCCCAATCGAGTAGAGTTGTAGTCTATTCCATCTACTGGCTGTGGAGCCAGAGAATATCTGAATTGTAGTCCCTGTTCTGACAGTTATTAGTTGTTTGACTCCCAGCAAGTCATTTAAGCTCCCTGAGCTTCAGTTTCCATAGAACGGGCATCTCCTATATAGGCATTGTCAAAACTTAGAGATAATGTGTATAAAATATTTACTATATAACCTAACACATAATAGGTATTCAATAAATGATGGCCATCACCACCATTATCGTCATCATCATCATGTAAAACCTTTACTCTAATTTTAGACATATCTTTATTAAATTTCCAAGTTCTACTTTCCTGATTTAATTTGGGTGGAATTCTGTCCCTTAAGCAACTTCTGCTAATCTAAAGCATTATGTATAGATTTTACAGACCTAAGTCTCAGAGAGAAATGCATCATCTAATTATAGGAAAAAAACTATATATATATATATATATATATATATATATATATGGCCAAAGACACAGGGAAAAGTAGAGCTCCCCAGTGTGAACTTATGCTGTATATTGATGTTCTTTTATCGTGTATCAAACTTGACCAGAATCTAGAGATTCACTTTGGAAAAAAGTAGAATAGCTACCATTTATGAACACCTCCTGCCTACTAAGCATGCCACCTCATTTTAGTCTTCTCAATAGCCCTGAAAGTTAGATTGTTATTTCAATTTTACAGATTAAAGAATGAAGTTAAGTGAAGTTACGGAATTTTTTAACTTCACACAATTAGAGAGTATTTGATCTGGGATTCAAACCCTAGGACAGTTGAATTGTAATGCCTGTGAACATTTACGATACTCCACCTCTTAGAAAACACAAACCATTAAGTGTTGAGGTCCTCATTTGAACACTGTAGTCCAAAGAGGCTTCATTTCTCTTTGATATTAAGATATGCTGAAACTTCACACATTTTGCATGTAATCTCCCTGTGGAATAGAAGACTCTGGGCTAAATCATGGACTCAGAGCAGAGATCCAGCTCTACAGGATTTACAACATAAGCTCTACTCGGAGACTAACCAAGCTAATAGCCTTCATACTATATTATTAATCAACTAATGGCAACAGATAGGGGAAACTATAATCCTTGTCAAATAATCATTGGATATGACTTTCTTGCAAAAGAGCTGATATTTCAGTTAACATAATGGCAACTCCTCCTATTCCTTATACTTACTCTTCTCATGCCAAAGAGCAAGAATTACAGTGGATCTTTTTATTTACCTGTGGCCTGGCAAACCAGTATTCTTTCACAAGTGGGAGTTTTCTTTTTCAGTCTTAAAATAAAAAAGAATTTTATAAATATAGCACCATTTTAATAATACATCCAGACTCTGAGGTGGATAGTCTAGTTTCTCAAACAGAATAGTTTGTAAAGTTACCGAATGCAAGATTTAAAGTAAATATGGCAGTTCTCCCTCTGGGACAACTAACAATGGTGTTTCTCTGAACTCACTAAGATTGAGCCACAAAACATGTTCTAGACAAATATCATCAAAATCATGTAATATTTTCAACCTGCAAGGCACTGTGCTAGGGACTGGAGATTCAAAAGATGAATAAAATGCAGCCCTTAATATTAAAGAAGTCATAGTGCAATGAGAGTAAAAATTAACTACAATAAGTGTAATAATTGATTTGACAAAGACGTCTCAAGCTGTAGTGGGAGAAGGCAGGGGAAAATCATGAGTTTGGAATTAGATATACAGTCTTTGTCTTGAGGCCCTTTGGAAATATACAAGTACATGAAACAGCTAACTTGACTATAAGAACATAGGCATAAGCAATACCTCAAGACTTTTTTTGGGTATTATTTATATTGAATAGTGTGTTGAGAAATAAACTGTTTATTTGGAGTAGCACCTAGCATTTGTTGAGCAATTAAGAGGGATTGTGTCAAGTGCTTTATGCACACAGTATTAAGACTTGGTAGCAGTCTTTTGGTGTAGGGCAGTAAAAGTTTCCACCTCAAAATGTCTCTGGGGGGCTTCCCTGGTGGCGCAGTGGTTAAGAATACGCCTGCCAATGCAGGGGACACGGGTTTGAGCCCTGGTCCGGGAAGATCCCACATGCCGCGGAGCAACTAAGCCCGTGCGCCAGAACTACTGAGCCTGCGCTCTAGAGCCCGCGAGCCACAACTACTGAGCCTTCGTGCCGCAACTACTGAAGCCCGTGTGCCTAGAGCCCGTGCTCCGCAACAAGAGAAGCCACCGCAATGAGAAGCCCATGCACCGCAACGAAGAGTAGCTCCCGCTCGCCGCAACTAGAGAAAGACAGCACGCAGCAACGAAGACCCAACGCAGCCAAAAATAAATAAATAAATTTATTTTTTTTAAAAATGTCTCTGGTATGAGGATTATTTCGAGCTGAAAACAACCAAGGCCAAAAAGACTCAGGAAGTCTTTCTTTTCATCTCGCTTTAGATAAACGACCTGTTCCAGGAATAGAGCTATCACCAGAGACTTCTGCAAAGAATAATGGCCAGGTGTGGTGGGCAAACTCAGCAAGGCCTAGAGATCAGAGTCCACTCTGTGTCCCATGGTCTCTGCATGGCCCCACAAACATTTGTTTACTAAGTATTTGCTTTTCGATCTTCATGTGAATTGCCTTCTCCCTCTTTGAGGTCCCAAACCACTGGCCCCAACATCCTCTTTTGTCTTTAGCTGAAGATGGTATTGAAGGTGAGAGTTTGGGCCATTTTGGTGAGTTACTCAGTTCTTCTGGGTCTCTCCCAAGTATACATGTTATTATACTTTTGTTTGATTCTGTCCTTTTAATCTGTCTCATGTTAATTTAATTCTTAGAAGAACCTAAAAGGTAGAGGAAAAAATTTTCCTCCTGAATAGTGTTATTTCTGTTTAGGTAAATGAATGCTAGGGATGCCTGGTGTTCCATAGAAATGAAGAAGGGAAGATGGAATTTTAACCCATTTCTGCCTAAATTGAAAGACTGAACATTAAGAAAGTTGTGTTCCAGGACTTCAGATAGAGGTAAAAGTGTATCTATAATGGTGCTAGAAAGGAGTTTTGGAGACTTGAGAGCAAGTTGACCAAAGCAGGGCTTGATGAGCTGGCTAGCAGCTTCCTATAAAAACTGGCTTTGAAGTAGAGTCATCAAGTCAAATTCAAACTTTGCCACTTGCTCATTGTGTTGGCTACATTATTTATCATCTTTGAGCATCAACAAAAAGAATGATAACAACACAAACTTTACGAAACTTCTGGGGGGATTAAAGTAAATTTCATATCAAAACACCGATTCTGAGCTCGGTACATAATAGGTGATCTGTAAACATCTGTTTCCTTCTTCTTCATCACATGCCTTTTCCTAAAGAGAGTCCAGAAAAAAGGGCTTGCTGCCTGCTCCATTTAGTGTGCCCAAGGATGTAGAACAGGTCTTCTCAAATGCAGTATGTGTAGGAATCACCTGAGGATTTGGTTAAAAATGCAGATTCTGACTCTGTAGGGCTGGGGTGGGACCTGAGGTTTTGCCTGTCTCATAAGATCCCAGGAGATGCTAATGCCATTCTTCTATGACCACTCTTTTGTCAGCAAGTTTTATATTGCTTGAATTTTTATTCTTCTGTGGTGTGTTAAATGCCTTCAAGTTGATTTCTTCCTACTTTGCTTTTGTAGCAAGCAAAGAGCAGCTGTTTTCATAGTCACAGGTATGGCAATATTGGACACCTTCCTAACACACAGAGTGCTTATTATTTGGAAGAATAATTGAACAGGAGCAAAAATCTATACAAACAACTACACTAATACTTGTGAGCATTCTTATACTGCTTTAGAGTTTACAGTGTGCTATCTGGATTTTTCTCAGTTGATTAAGCTGTTCTACAGGTATCCTTTGAGAGTCTACTGTGTCCAAGGCAATGAGGGAACAGAAAAGACTAATTTAGAACTTCATGGTGCTCATAGACTAGCAGGAAAGAAAGGCAGAAAATTTGGTGACAACAGGATCATGTAAATAATAAGATCCACAGTGGAGTATGTTCAAAGTCGTATAGTGACATGGAGGAGGGCATTCCTATCTCCAGGGATCAGGAAAGGGGAAGGGAAGGGAAGGCTTCCCAAAGCATATTACATCTTCACCACCTTAGGCATCATTATTATCACTGCCATTGTCTCTAGAGCACTGTTGCCATCATCGTTACAACCATCAAATAGCATTGATTGCAAACATGCTGCTTACCAGGTACTATGCATGGCACATAATATGCATTCTCTCAAACTATCCCCATAACTTCCTCATAAGTTGGGTACTATTATCACCCCATTTTACAGGTAAGGGAATGATTCTTAAAGAAGTGAAATAGCTTGCTTAGTATTAAATAGCAGGGCCTGAATTCAAACGTGGGCACTCATCACAAAGCTCATGTTCTTAACCTTTATGCCACTACTATCTCAATTCATTTTATTTAAGATAAAGGATCAGAACAATCTTTATAGATATGGAAGATAAGTTAATTGTTTCAGTTTTAAGGTTGAGGACCCGGAGGTTCATATAAAATATTTTCCCAAATAATGGGATAAGAGGTGAGGACAAGGCTCAAGTGAAGTTTCCAGGTTCCACATCTTTCTACCCCATTTTGCAGGTGCTGAGATAGAGGTAGGGTAGGTAAATTATTCAATCCACGTGCATCTACATTCATATTATACATCTGCACACGATGGAAAAAACTCTCTTCATTTCCCAGTCTGCAGGTCTATATATCTTCTGCTTTTGCTCCAAAGTCCTTGTGTTAGTAATATAATCTGCTTTTTATCTTTGGCTCTATTTTCCATTTGAGTTTTATTTCTCCTGCTTTTCTTGATTATTAACTATGCAGCTTTTAGTCACCCTTTGAAGAAGCCCTAACGTGTAATAATCTTCTTTCACCTTCCGGAGGCTGAATATTTTAATATTCTTAAAAGTATTATTGTCTGGGAAGGGATGCTTAGCTCAGGTGAGCATTATCTTCTGTATCTCTTAGTTCCTTTTTCTTCCTTCCCTCACTGCTTCTGCTTCTCTCTCCTACATTTTACTCTCAGTGTCTCTTTTATCCTTCCTTCCTGACTTCTTCCCTTCTCTCTCCTACCCTCTCTCTACCTCTCTTGAATTTCAGAGGTGAACAGTGCATTCCCATTTAACACTTAGGGATGAATTTTCTGCAGTTATAATTCCAATGTGAGCACAAGATGTCCTATGAAGAACTGGACTTTGCAACGGAAAGGAACCAGCTAATATTTCACCTTTACACATTTTTGACTTTGTGGTCCCAGGAAAATTAAATTAACTTTGCTTCATTTGCTCATCTCTAAATGGAGATAGTAATACCTTTGTCACAATATAGATGCAAACAAAATATTGCCTGAAACAGAATGAAAAGTGCAAGAAACTATAAAGAAATTAGGGGTGAGGCCTGGAGTTAGGCATTCGCTTTTGCATTCATCTTCATAAATTGGCATGGCTCTATCTTGCACAAGATTGTACAATTTCATTGGAAAAGATTGCTTCTCACTTATATTTTTATCCTAATTGCCCAGCCCATGCATTATATGATAGGTGCTCAGTAAGCAGGATCCTTGTTGAATGGAGCCAGGAGAGAAGCTGGATCAAACCAGGGATGAAGCCTTTATTGTCAGACAGTCCTGGTGTTCTCTTTCCCACTTTGCTCCCAAAGCAGCCTCTCCTAAAAGGAGAACATTCAGGTCAGTCCGTCTGCCAGCAAGACATTGTTGGCATTTCCCTCTAAACTGGAGAGTAGAAGAAAAGGCTGCTCCACCAGCTGCCACCAATATCTTCAAAAACTTGGATGTTTAGGCAATTATAGGTTTCCCATGGTGTTCTCCAATGCTCTTTTCAAGTATTCTTTTTTTTAATCATCTGAACAAAAGCCTCATAAAAATAGCACAGTACAGCATCTCCACCTCTCCAAAATGCAGGAGACCATGTTATGTATTTTCTCTCTGAAATCTTCTTCTATATTGCCTTTGAGGCCCTACTGCTCACTCCTGAACATGCTGATGTTCTCCAAGTTCCTGCCCTATCCACCCAGAGCCTTGTGGCTCTACATCTGCTTCTTGGGCAAATCTATCACTTTTCTGCACTTCAAAAATCATCCATATCTGTTGGCTCTCAAATCTCTGTGCCTCTGATCTGGCTGTTCAGCTCTGCCCTACATACCCACTATCTTTAAGTATTTCATGACTATCACCCAGGCACCAGAGCTTATCACAGGAATAAGTTTCTATTCCCCATGTAAACTTGTTTTCCTTCTATACTGACAGCCACAGCAATGGCATAAACAGCCAGTTAATTCTTACGACTGCGTTGTAAGTAAATATTATTGCCCTTATTAGGCTGATGAGAAAACTAAATTTGAAGAAATCATGTAGCTGGAAAGTGAAAGAGCTGGGCTGCAATCCCAGATCATCCTACTCCAAAGACTGTGTCTCTTCTGATAAGTTTTACCAGAAAGAATAGAGAGGAAGAAGCAAAAAATATTGACTTATTAAATAATAAGGAAATTATAATATCCTCCAACTATTGCCTCAAATACTAGTCAAATGAACCTAATCTTGCTTCCTTAGACCACCCACCCTGCTTGGTAAAAAATCATACATTGAATAACTTAATGGAATTTTTTCAAAAGTTGAATTTATTTTACAAAATGACCTGATAATGCTATGTGTATAATCTCTCCCTTGGCCATTGCAGCAACAAAATGTTCTTATTGACAGAAAATAATTGAATAAGTCTGGGATGGTGTCATTCAAATTACTTTTTATGAGCAAAACACTATTCTTGGCTCATATTCAAGACATAGATAAAATAGCTAAGAGATTTTAATGTTGTTTATAAAGATCAGGCACTTTAAAATATACACAGTACTCCCATTATTGTCTTTTTGTCATTGCCTACATCCCAAATGCTGTCGAGGCTCAATGTTCTAGAGTCAGCTTGATATGGTACACATACAAAGAAGGGAAAAAAATTGTTAGGAGCAGTTTTAGGGCTTGATTTTGGTTAAGGAGTTTGTCCACTGGAAGAGATTCTCTTGCCTTGTTGGGGTGGTGATTAACTTTTGGGAAATTTCTCTAATGTCAGGACTACTATAATAATATTTATTTAAAACACCAAGTATATCTGTTTTTTTATCTTGTATTGAAAAAGAGTCTTATGAAAATAACTCTCAAAGGTCCAAATGGGCTTTATGTAATACAGAAAGTATTTCTGGGCAATACTTGTCCTGTGTGATCTGTCATAAGTAGAAGGATGCCTGTTAAGAAGAGAAGAGCCACCAGGCAGCCAGATGGTTCTTTTTATAGACAGAACTATAAATGGATGCCCATTGCTAGAAAGTTGTTCTTAGTTTTACAGACTCAAAAGCATAGATCAATGATGCTATGGGCTGAATGTGTCTGTGTCTGTGTCTCCCACAGATTCATATTTGAAACTCAACCCCAATGTTAAGATATTTGGAAGTAAGGCCTATAGGAGATAATTAGGGATTAGTGCCCCTATAAAAAAGACTCCAGAGAGATCCTTTACCCATTTCCTACATGTGAGGACACAGTAAAAAGAAGACTGTCTATGAACCAGGAAGTCATTCCTCAGCAGACACCAAATCTGTTGATTTTGATATTGGACTACCCAGCTTCCAGAACTGTGAGAAATAAATTTCTGTTTTGATAAGCCACCTAGTCCATGGTATTCTGTGATAGCCACCCACTAAGCAAATGGGAAATGTATGGGATTGGAAATCAGGTAGATTTGGGTTTGAATGCCAGTCTGCATCCCTTCTTAACTGGTGACCTTAGGCAAATCTAATCATTTCTGTATCTTAGTTGCTACATGTTAAAAAATGATATGAAAATATCTCTGTGGTAGAGTTACTGAGGCTTAAATACTTGTCATTGCTGTTGTTACAACTGTAGCTCAGTGCTTAATACATGGAAGAAACTTAGCTGAGCATAGCTTTTATATTGCTATTTCTCTGTCAAGTTCACATTGGCCAAACTTGAGAGATTGCTTTATGTATAAAAGCAACTGAAATATTAAAGAGGGGCTTATCCCATTTCAGTAATCAACATTTATTTCCTTTTGTGCAAAGCACTTCCCTCCCCAATATGGAATCATAAAGGAAGTCAGATTAACAAACACATATAAATTAGCCAGCAACAATACAAAGCAAGGCTGGTACTGCAGTCCTATTCCTAGGTACTTACCTAAGAGAAATTAAGACATATGTCCACACAAAGACTTACACTCAAGTGTTCAGGGCAGATGTATTCATGTTAGCCAAAACCAGAATAACACAAATTTTCATCAACTTGTGAATAGTGTTCATAAATAAATTTGATATATCTCTACAATAGAATAAGCAACAAAAGGATGAACTATTGATATGCACAAAACATAGACAAATCTCAAAAGCATTTTGCCAAGTTAAAGAGGCCCGACATAAAAACAAACTTTATGATTTTATTAATATGACATTCTAGAAAAGGAAAAGCCATAGTGAGAGGAATCAGATCAATAGTTGTCAGGGATCAGAGGTGGAAGGGTAGGTACTGACTGCAAAAGACATGAGGGAAGATTTGGGTTAATTGAAATAGATGTAAATATTTTCTATTATGACTGCTGTTATACTGCTGTATATATTTGTCAAAATGTATCAAATTGCATGCTTAAAATTAGTAAATTTTATTGTATATAAAGTATATCTTTATATAGTTGATGAAAGGAAAAAAAAATCAAGAAGAAAAAACAAAAGATTGGAAATTTCAAGTAATTCTTTTCAATCAAAACCAAAGACATTATTCCCCACTTTTCTAGTGACCAGATTGTTCTAACATGAGCCGATGTGTCCAAAACACAGAATCACCCAACATCAGATCTCATCCCAGATTGGCCTTCCAGCAGCCTAGATATTATCCTCATTTTGCTGATGAGGAAACTAAAACTTGATGAGGTTATGTATCTGGAAAGCAAAAGAGCTGGCTTTCAATCTCAGATCATCTCACTCTAAAACTTGTATCTTTTCTAATAAGTTTTATCAGAGAGGAAAGAACAGGGAGATAAAGGGGAAAATGCCAGAACAGCAACAGACACCACACACACACACACACACACACACACACACACACACACACACACACACACACACACAAGAAACAATTTAGGAGTAACTGAGAAAATCATGTACTCAACCCCAGTTTAGTCCTTCTGTGATTTTAGCTGTTCCACGAGTAGAAATACTTTTGCCTAGTTGTCAGTGAATGGTGTTGGCAAAATCTTTTCTCCTCTTCTCCCTGGGCATAGAGCCAGACTACGTTTCCCATTGTCTTTTGCAGTTAGATTGGTCATGTGACTGAGTTATAGCTAATTAGACTATGAATGAAAGTAATATGTACCAATTATAACCATAATTATAAAATCCTTCCACATGTTCCTTTATGAGTTATTTTTCTTTTCAACCTGGGGAAGAAGATGGTTCCAAGGGCAATGTTGGGAGCTATGAATTAAAGATGTCAGAGCTGCCATAGTCTTGGTTCATGAATGACTATGTTGGGAAGAGACCACACACTGCCACCATATACAGACACTACCACCACCTGCTTCTACCAAACTGTAAACAGTCTTTACTGTAATATGAGCAACAAACGTCTGTTTTGTTGAGCTAACGACAGCTATAGGTTTATTTGTCACCATAATCTTGTCACCCTAGTTGATGTAATAGGCTAGCAGCAATGTAGAGCCTAGCATCAAAGTAGGTAGAGTGGTCTATTCTGGCCTTTTAATTAAATTTCTACCAAATCTCAGGTCATATTACTTCAATTTCAAAGTACAGATAATTTTGGATATACTACCCATAGTGAAGGAGACAGTTTTTCCTAAAGCCTAGAGATAGTTGGGACTTTGGTGCCCATTGAGGTAAATCAGTAGTCCCAGGACCCAGGACTGTCTTGCTAACTTTTTACAAAGAAAACTATTTCAAGGAAGTATAGAAGAGGCATTTACCCTGATAAAGACTTATTCTTAAACCAAAACTCTTATCTCCTAGAAAATCTGGTCAAATCAGTCTTCAAACTTGACCACTCTTAGTAATAATCCTCTTACTAGGAAGGGGCATATCTAACAAGAGGGTCTTGGACTGCAGAGGAGCACTGAGTTTCCCTGAGACAAGACTCACATGATCCAGATTCAATTTTTCTTTCCTTGGACACTGTCCAGATACACACCACTAACATTGGTTTTCCTCTCTCTGCATTTTTCTGAGCTTCCATTGCTGACAACTTATTTTCTCTTGACATTTTTTTTTTCTTCTTTAGCTTAGCTAATACCAATGAGTCAAGTCTTGTTCTAGATTAGGAACAATTCATTCTCCTTTACAAGGCTATTTATATTTCTAAACCCATCCATTATATGTTGACTTTATCAGTCAAACATTCAGAGTTCTCTGGAGACACTCAGGCATTACTCAGCCACTGATTCATTCCAGCTTACCAATACAAAGAAAAAAAAAAAACCAACAACTTAAAAAACAAAAGCCTTCCCTCATTCAGAGTCTGTGTGACAGAAGTAATCAGCAAAATGATTTGCTTATGTTTTGTTTTATTAGATAATGTGTTGTACAAGAGAGAGCCAGTTAGATCTAGGTTCAAACACTTGCACAAAACCTACTGAGATGTGCAACTTGCATCAATTTGTTTCGACTCTGTTAACGTATAAAATTAGAAAATCAATACCATATGGTTTTGGTATATGTATTAAATTCCCTCTCTTCCCAATCCAACAGAGGGTAGTCAGAATCACGGTTTCCATCCCTGTGAGTACATTCTATAGTGTAGATATTTACATTCACTTGTAAGGCATTTCTAGAAACTGCTCAAGAATCAGATGGGATGTCTGATGAAATGACCTATTAAAATCACTTGCAATCTCAAGGGCCTAATTGGCCCTTAATTAGCCCATAAAAATATGCTAAGTATGAGAGCAACATGTGGGGTTGAACTTGCCAGAGTTTTCACATTGTGAATAACACTCCTGTCATATGCCTATGACTGAAGAGCCAGTGGGTTAGGGCCATGACGCATTATGGCCTGGTTCAAGTCCACAATGCAAACAAAAATAGTTACCTTCTTACTTAGTGTATTTAATACTGTAGAGCTTTAATTCTCCTCATAGAATGATAGACTGTCTATGGAAGGGGGAATCTTTGGAAAAAATCATTGAATCTAACTAACGTGAAGCTGAAATTTTAATTAGCAGTAAAGAAACTGCTGATCAGATTATCTGACAGTTAATCAGACTAAGTCCACAGAAAGTTGTCTAACCCTGGAAATGTATAGGTAGAGGTAGGATGATAATCTCTCAGTGTAAAAATGTAGACATCTTGGTTAGAAAGCAGAACATTGACTTTTAGCAAGACTGAAACATATTAGTTCTATGACATTGTGAAAAGTCACTTAATCATTTTGAGTTTTAGGTTTGTTATAAATGAGGCTGACTCATAATACCTCCCATAGAGGATTATTATAAGGAATAGAAACATCTGTGAGGTACTTAGGCAATGAGTGACACATTGTGGAGAGAGTAAGATATAGTGGTGGTAGTTATTATTTAAAAAGAAATTTCTACACTGAGTTGGGCCATTCGGAAAATCACTAACTCTGGGATCGTCTTGTCTGAAATCAAAATATAAATAATATTTGTAACATAAATATTATTATTATTAGTAGTAGTAGTATTCCTTTAAAATCTATATTTGTAACCCTGAATATGAGGGAAACAGACAAATAAACAAAGAATCGTTGAGTCAAGGGTGAAAATGAGTAATTTTTTTTCTCCAAGATTAATCTTCTTTTATAAAAAATCATTTGTACTAAATATTAATTTACTTAAAACAGTAACAAGAACAACAACGTTATAGGCTTCTCTCACACCAGTTCTCAAGGAGTATTTTCTGCTCTAATCATCATGGTCATGTTAGGTGGGCATTCATCATATATTGAAAAAGTCTTCATTCAATAATCATATTACAAGTTCTCTTATAATTCATGTAATCAGTCCTCCTTTTACTGTCAATGCCTGGCAAACATATTTAATAGCCAACTCAGGCTCCACCCTGACCCAAATTAGCTATTCTTCTGTTCTAGACTTTGGCAGTTTATTCATAAATTTTAATTTGGTTTTTAGCATTTGTTTTTCATCAGTGTTTGAAGCTTATGTCTAATGTCTTATCTCCTGTTTATCAGAATCATTGTTGCCTTATATGGAGACAATATTCTCCATGTGGTCTCCTTGAAGCCTTAGGAGATATTATCATGAATACATTCAGTAGCAGTCAGTTTTATTTCCTATGGCATCTAGTGTATGTTCTATTCCCCAAAGCTTTAAAACGTGAATATTATAATAATGGGAATAATGGGAAAAAAAATACAACTTATTTCTGTTAAGAGTCTCAATACCTGGGCCCTATTATATTAGTTAAGCAACCAACTTATCAAATGAGTATTATAAAAAGAAATTTGGAGCAACCTTGCCCAGACTTCAGAGACCTCTTTCAATGAAGGACTGTTCTACAGATTCTCACTGACCCATAGTCATCTTTGCCATTTTTATCCCACAAGGGATAAGTAATCTTAAAAGAGCCAAACAGCTGTATGAAAAATTAAAAGAAAAAAATCCCTTGAGCTTAAGGAATTATTCTGAATACTGTGAAATATGAAGTCTCAAATGAGGAATTCACATCTTTGCATTAAAAAAAGGAGGAGGAGGAGTCAGCAGAGGCAAATTCTCCAGAGAGTAAAGTTTTTAAGACCAAAGCTGAATTGCTATCTCCCTCTTTTTCTCCAAAGGAAAGGCTCCAAATATGACCTCCTCATGGCTTCTGAATCCCTTCACTACTAGAAACCTCAGGTGTGAAGAGTCACTATTCCCTTGGGTAAAATGAAAACAGAACAGAAAGCCAGGGACACTTGCTATTGTATCTCTCCATGGACTGTTCTTTTAAGCAAAGTTAGGCTGTAAATCATTTCTGCCCCATTATCTAAAGTAAAACAAGATGACAGTCTATCTGTCAAGCAGTGTATCATTCATTAATCCATTCATCCATTCTGTCACCACACACTTATTGGGAATAGTGTATACCAGGCATTATAGGTTATGGGGATAAAGAGATACAGAAAGTATAGTAAAAAACACAATGGTGAGGCAACACAAAAAGAAGCTAAACACGTGTATGTAGACCTGGTCATAAGAAACTTATACCAAGCAGAATTAAGTAGGTTTCTGTATGGCTCAGTTTTTCAATGCTTTTGAAATACCAATTTTTAAAAGAGATAAATCTACAGCATTTCCAAATTTATTGGACAATGGAAACCTGCTTTGTTTTGAGTTTACTTTTTTTGTTGTAGAGCAATGACTAGTATCTCATGGGACATGCTTTGGAAATTAAACTTCAGATGATGGAAAGTTGTTTAATGATTATAAACTGGGGTAGTTTGTGAAAAGATTTAACTTAAAAAAAGTTTACATCAGTAGCAGAATAATTGTATGAAAAAAAATGTGTGGGTTGGAAAGAAGTAGAAGAATCTGTATATTAGTCCAGATAAAGTTCAAGGAAGTCCTGCACTAAAGTAGTGGTGGTTGGAAGAAAGGATAATACCTAAAGAGGCTGTTGATTTCTAGAATGTCTGGTAGGGTTAGACTATGTATTAGAAACTATAGAAGGACCAGATGGAAAACTGGGGGTAGGGGGAATGTGTGCATTTGGACACATTGGATTTGAGGGGCCTTGGGTATGAATGTGTAGTAGGTTATCCTGTCACTGTGCCTATGGTCTCTTCCAAGTGAAAAATATGGAAATAGATGATACTTTCCAGAGCTATAAAGGCAAGAAACCAAGCTACTTTATGATTTTGCAAAAAGCGAGTTCTGATTAAGGGTCTACCTTGTTACGTGTTGGGCATTTAGGACATACATAGTGTCTCCAGCTGGTCCTTGGTACATGCACTTTATCAAACTCACCTACCTCTCCTTTCAAAGACTCAGAAGGAAAAAGAGTTACTACATCACCTAACTCCTCACTCAAAAAAGAAAAAAAAAAAAAAGAGAGAAAATATTCAATGGAAAAATCCTTTTATGAGGTTTATAACATTTCATGCCTAAGGGTTCAGATTCTACTAAAATGTTTCTTATAAGACCATCTTAGAAATAATTTATGCAATCTATAAAGTTTAGGAAGGAAACAAAAATGAGAAAAATATGTCTACTGGCCAAGGCTCCTTAGAGGCTTATTTTTTCATTGACATGTAAAACCTGTTTTGTAAACGTCATATTTTGCTGTGAATTCAGATTTCAAACAACTGTTTCATGTTAACTATAAAGATTTTTTTTCCTTAATCTTTCACCTGTGGAATGAGATAAGTAAAACTGGGCATCAAAAAGTAACAGGAATATTTGACTTTTAATTTAGCTTCCTTACTCTTGTTTTTCAGTGAATACATCCTACTACAATTTACTGTGGTGATGGAGGAAGGAGGAGGATGGGGTATATGTCACAGGAGCAGGCTGGATGAGTAGACAAAAGAGCATTCCAAGCCTTTAAAAGTCTTTTTGCGGTAATGAAATTAGGTCCATTTCTCTTCTGGTTTTGCCACCAACTGTCTCCATGACCTTAGTAATGTTACCTCATTTCTCTAAATCTCATTCCCCTTATCTGTAAAATTAAAAAATCTCCTTTCAGGTTTATGCTATATAATTTTAATTGATCATATTTTACTTGAGACTTACACAAATATCTCAGAAAGTTGGTTTAGAAAAGAATCTGATAAAAAAGAACACACTTAACAATAAGGAGAAAAAAAAAACCTTTTTAATTTCTAACATTTTTCAATCAAAACGCAGAGCTTTTCCCTACTTGAAACTATAGATTGCATATTTTTTTCATAATAGTAATACTATTAATCCAAAGTGGTAGTGACATTCAAAATACTCATCCCATTTGTATTTATCCTTAAATGTCAATTAGCATATTTCTGATAATAATTATTGAATGGTATCTTTCTAAAGCCAGAGTATAGGGATCTTTATTCCCAAGCCCCTACTTATTTTTTCTGCTTCTGTCATTAATTCTAATTCTAGCTGAATTAAAACAAACTGACTTACTGTCAATTCCTAAATCTTACTGTCAGATTCCTAATTCTTATCTTAAAATTGCCTTGGTTTAGCTTTTGATAGCATCAGAAATCACACTGTGGCCTTAGAAAGTACTACAGACACCCTCCAAGATTTTCTTTCCTTCTTTTCTGTCCTCTCTTGAGTGCATGCTTATCATTTATGGCAGAATAGAAGGTTCACAGTGAGATTCTTGATAGTATTGTATCAATATGTAAGGGCAGTTGAAAATTTCAATGTTCTTAAAATCCTTTGGAATTATATCTGTCACATCAGAGGAGAATTACTTGAGAAGACTTGATAATAGCTATAAATAAGCACCAACATTCAATCCCCTTCTAAGAATTTTACTTCAAAATTTCCAAGCAAAATTTATTCTGCTTTTAATACCAGAACATAACTACTGAGTCAGGATAGTAGACATAGGAGGAATAAAATCACTGGAGAGTAGGAGGAGAGAGAGTAGAAAGATAAAATGTCTTGTAAGTTCTGATTGGCATTATAACCAGCAAAACAGGTAAAAGTTGGGGAATTGTGGGAGTGGGTATTGAGAGAAATGACCATTCTCTTTTCCAAGAACCCCGACCAACTAGGTAATAAACAAATCATAGCTAGTGGCTGGAAGGAATGTTCTCATATATATTTTACTGAGAGTTCTGTCTATATGAGAGAGCATATATTATTGAAAGTAATATTTTTATAAAATCTGCAGCTCCCCCCGTCAAAGCTAAGTGGGTATAAAAAAAAAGAAGTCAGATTTTTATAAAATCTGCAGCTCCCCCCGTCAAAGCTAAGTGGGTATAAAAAAAAGTCAGTCTTAATCCTGGGTAAAGACAGACAAAATAAGAAAAAATTAAGTTTGAGAAAACAATAACTGTCTCTCAGATCACAGTACTTTCATGTCTTTCAGATGCAGCTTTTACTTGGTGTTAATGGAATTTATTCATGCTCTCTGGTCTGAAAATATTTCTTCCACACAGGCTGAATTTCTTGATGGTGCTGAACCGCATCAAATATTTAGTCTGAATTCATTCACTATTAAGTATCCTCTAGCAACAGGTTTTCTGGATGCATTAATGGAGGTTGTACACCCAGTGGAGATTTTGTAAGAAACTCTTATTCTGAATTTTTATTCTAGTTTGGTACCTAATGCTCTGTGATTAGTTATTTCCTTTTAGTTGATTGTGCGTTGTCTGAGGATGGGGCCCTTTTTTCAGCTGTTCCTTTGTCTCCGAGGTGAACCACAGTGCCTGGCACCTAGGAAGGACTCACTAAGCATTAGCCCTAACCATGAAATCCAAGAATACTGTACCCAACAGTTGTATTTCTACCCCTTCCTGTCATAGGTAGGAAAAAAATATTTCCTTGGAATTGGTGACCAAAAATCTGTAAGATTTTCCCCAGGAAGGTGAAAGAAAACAGCAACAGAAACATACTGAGTACATACTGTCTGTTAGATTGCGCCAGGGGTTATCAAATAAATAGTTTTTAAAAATCCTCACAGCAACCTTGATCGAAAGGTACTATCACCCCCTTTTATAAGTGAGGAAAAATAAGGGCTCAAAAGATGGGGTCAACTTGCTGTTGGTATTTTAAGTTTATAAAGTTTGTAAATGTAGAATCAAGATACAAATCACAAATTCTTTTCAGACTTTGCTAAAACAGTTGTAGATGCAACGTAGAGTGAATGTTTATGTGTGTGTCTGTGTGTGTGTGTGCGTCTGTGTATGTGCAGAGAGAGAGAGGAAGTACAGCTATCCTTTGTGAACGTCCTTTACATGATTCTGTTCCACTGGGAGCCGGTCACCCAGTACATCCCATTACTAATACTGATCCACTGGGCTAGAAGAGAAATGAAGCCTTCATCATGTCTGTCTTTCTGAATATTCTTTGAAGTAATCTCCCTCTGCTCAACTTCTGTAATACCAGGGAGGAAAGAATCAGATGCTACATAGCAGTAAAGTCATTCCTATAATAATGTCTTACTTCCAATTAGACTGTAAGCTGCTCAGCAACAGGATCGTGGCTGACCTGTCTGAATGAAATAATCGTCTTTCTCTTTTTTCCTCTGCGTTTTCTTGGACTCATAGCGCTCGTTATTGTTCCTTTTAATTAGATTCCTAACTGGCCTCTGACCTCTCTTCCAACCCATTCACCCAAATACAGGTCTGATAATAGCAATATTTTGATTAAAACCCACCTAACATAACATTTAGGGCATTCTCAATCCTGCTGTCTTCCTCTGCTGTCACATATGCTGCTTCCTACCATGCATGCTCTACATTCCAAACATAGAGGGCCCCTTACTCAAAACACCCAGCTCTCTTTATTTATGAGGTTCACTCAGCCTAAAATGTGTCTCTTTCCCCCTCCAATTGGAAAAATGCCTACTTATCCTTCAAAAACCGTCTTAAATAGAACCTCTCCATGATGCCGTCTCTAACACTCACATAGGGTGTTGTTTCCTCAAGTCGTCATTGTATCACTGTTTAAATTCTCTGAGAATATTTCCTTCTTCATCCCTCATACTACATGATATCCTGGTTTGAAGTCTGAGAATATTTTTTTTTCTCCTTAGTAATGTTTATTTTTGCAAAAAGGAAAGGACTGGCTAGGTTCTGGACCAGATAAGGAACGGTCGGTTGTCAGCATTTCATTACCTTTGTCCTCAGGTATGATTAATTCTTATATAAGTGTTTTCCTTGGTTCTTAAAGAGAAACAGGGAAATAAGTATGGGAAATTACAATTCCATTCTTAATGCTAGAAAAAAATTAAGACTTTTATACTTGTTTCTTATTACATGTCTGGAAGAAGAAGGAAGTAGCAGAGTCGGAAAGGGAACATTAATTTTAAGAAAAATAGAAGCAAGAGAGATTAAAGTGGAATAGAGCTCTAATCCTGACAGCACCATTTAGTGCTTTTGAGTCTCTGTTGAGTCATTCATTAAAAAAAGAAAAATAAAAGAATAGGGGGACAAAATAATAAAAGATGTATATTATATTTGTAATGATCATCATTTACAAAAGCTATTGTATTCAAAAGGAGTTAGTAGAGCAGTGCCTCAAAATTTGACCTAATAAATGTCTATCTTTCCTTTGAATCACCTCTTCATTCTTCGTCTCCTTGTCCCTGTGATTTAGTTGCCTTCTCCTTCTTTAAGACACAGCTCAAGGATCACCTTCTTCAAAAAAGCCTTTCCTATATGGACAGATAGGGATGGTGTGAATGTGTGTGTGTGTTGGGAGGAGAAGGGTTTCCTCTGTACTCCCATAGACCTTGTGATTCCTTCTGTAATAGCATTTTGTGCAGTCCTAATAGCACATCATTTATTTTCTCCCACTTCTCTCTGTCTTCCTTATGGGTTGGGGGATGTATTCTAAATGTGTAGCACAATTCTTAGTGAAAGGTAACCACTTAGTGAATAGATGTCACACAATTAAAATCTAAGCTCACACAATGGATTTTATCTTTATAGAGACATTTACAGACTATGTCAGATTCAACCTCTTTTAGTATCTTGTCCCTCCCACAGTATTTCCCTGCAGTACTTACCAAAGGTTTGTAAACAGTGGCTACCAGACAGTGTTTCCTGATGGAAAGGAATCTAGGGAGCTATCATGAAATTAGTCTATTTATAAAACTACCTAAACCGATTTCATTATTAATCATTTTATGCCATGTCTCTGAATGTTTTTCCATTTTACAAATAGTAATAGAAGACTCCAAAAGGTTGAAATTTTTCCTCAAAAGGATTGTGATAAAACAATAATTTAAAACTTTCAAATTCTCCCCCCACCCCCATAACACACAATTCAATACAACAATCATTCATTGCAGTGACAAGAGGCAATTGCCATCATCCATAATCAATTATGATTTCAAAGAATTAGGGGATGCTTAACCTAAAATAACAAAAGTAAATAGTTTATCGATACAGAAATTATTTTTTTCTCCAAAACAACCTACTGCTTTATTAAGTTTCATCATGACTAGCATATCTTTTTCTCATATAAATAATATGCTGTAATATTCCTCTAATGTCACAATTATTCATGTTTGTATCCTTCTTAGTTGTTAGCAGAGCACTTCCATGTGTGTTCAGTCTTTGAAAGGAGGTAAGCAATTTCTCTAGCTCCATTTCATAGATGAGGAAGATGAGTCTGAGGTAAATTTATTTCAAGAAAACCACAATGAATTTAAAGGGCAAAGGCAGGCTGGAAATCTGTTTTTAAATTGTCTTGAGGAGGTCATAATCTATTTTTGCCAATAAGTACATGTCCCATTGTTTCTTTTGTGGTAATGATATCATGGCCACACAAGTTTGAGATATGTGTCCATGTCCGATCTTTCACTCTACTTTAGAAGCTTAAAATATCCTTTTACTGTCTTATTTCCCTGACAGAATCATTGGCATATGTGAACAATTAATTTTTTATTTAATTATTCCCTAATACCACTATTTTGTAATCTTATGAAAACATTGTTCACATTATAATCTTAATACAATATTCATTTATTTTGTAAACATTTGGGTAAAATTTTGCTAATGCAATACAGATGCAGAGATAAAAATCCAGGGCGAGGGGGCTTCCCTGGTGGCGCAGTGGTTGAGAGTCCACCTGCCGATGCAGGGGACGCGGGTTCGTGCCCCGGTCCGGGAAGATCCCACATGCAGCGGAGCGGCTGGGCCCGTGAGCCATGGCCACTGAGCCTGCGCGTCCGGAGCCTGTGCTCCGCAACGGGAGAGGCCACAACAGTGAGAGGCCCGCGTACCGCAAAAAAAAAAAAAAAAAAAAAAAAAAAAAAAAAAAATCCAGGGCTATACCTTCAAGGAAATGAAGTTAAGCCTTGATGGCAAATTGATTTCATCCAGTGTGATCACCTTTCATCATTTAGAAAAGGCTTCTGTTGCACTGTATGAGAAGGATCATGAGGCTGTGTCCAACCTTGATAAATAAGAGTGCTGAGATCAACTAGTAATGTCTGCAATAAGAAAAGGATAGGAAATGACTGAACATAGGTCAGACATACCTGGAGTGATGGATAACATTCCACTGGATTTAGTTAGTGATTTTGTTTTGTTTTTTACAATAAAAATATGTGTGTATTTTAGATTTTATAAATAATATGTGCTCATTTAGCAAAATTAAAACAATACAGAACACGTTTAGGAAAAAAGTAGGAACACTGTGCTTTACTCTGAGATGTTTACCATTAATGTTTTGGTGATCATCCTTGTGTAGTTCACTGTATGTCTACAACATGCACACAAATATTTATACACTATAAATTTACATAGACTCTATCATACACATATATTTATTTTGGATATAAACATTTTTATTTTTCTTTATTTTCTTAAAATATTTTTGTCAGTTTATTGGTTTGTTTGCTGATCCACTGCCAACATTCTTCTTTCTTCCCCACCCCAATACTAAGTAGCCCATGTAAGGCAATGTGATAATATTTATCCATGCTGATGTAATCACACAAATCTCTCTCCCTCTCTCTCTCTCTCTTTGACATACCCACACATACAAAACATATCTACACACATATGATTTTGTCATCATTTGTTTAAAATGTGATTATCTTTTACATACTTCCCCACATCTTGCCTCTTCTCATTTAACAGCCTGGAAATCCCTCCAAGTAAACTGCCCAGCTATTTTCTTTGAATACTTTTCCATAGTTAACAAATCATTTCAATATCTAGTTTCTAATTCAGCTTCAATAAGCCCCTGAGGTAGTTATACCAGATATTATTTCTTTTTCATTCTTATAATGAGTAAACTACAATTCAGAGAGATTAAGTGACTTGTTCATGTCTGACAAGCATTAAATGATAAGGGAAAAAAAAAGTTTACCTAGATCTTCCTGGTCCTAGGCTCAGCACCTTCCACTCTGCTAGTAACTGCCACAGTTAAGTTTAGGATTGTTCCAGAAAAGCTCAAGGGAAAGAGTGAAAGGTTCTGTACTAGGAGCTTCAAAATTCACTTATCCAATGTCACTGTTGTGATAATAACATTCAAAGTATTATGATACTTATTTTCCAGAATAAGGATCTGAGATCAGAGTTCATAGATCATGCACAAAGTGCATCAGAGATGGAGATTTTCTCTGACTAATTGGTACTTAGTGCCGTAGAAGCAATAATGAGATGAGAGAGGGTGTCATTCATTGTTACAATGCACCTGTACTGAACTAACAAGTGAATATTTGGGGTCTAGAATTTGGACTCCTGTGTCTGAAAAGATTACATTTTATCTATGGCTTCTCAATTTTTAAGGACAAGGCTGAGTGGGACTAAGGCAAAATCCTTGGGCAGACGCAATAATGCCATTTCTTTATAATGTATGAGGAATGAAAAAAAGTCACATGCGTTTTATATAATCCTATCCATTACACATAAGTTATACAAAGTGCCATAAGTTTTTTTTCTCAGATAAGCAATGCTACTATGTCAATTTTTCAAGGACATGGTAAGATGTATGTATCTGTGTGTGTATGTGTTTAATACTGATAGACATTCTTGCTGTGCATTAGATGCCCAGCATTTGGCTTTGTGTGGAATTTACAAAACTCAGATAAATAGTGGATGGGTGGCAAAAATAAATAAAGTGCTGCTTTGTCAAGAGAAAAAAAAAGAATGCTCTGAAACTCAGGATAGGGATAATAACATATGTCACTATAGATTGCACATTCTGTTTGACTAGTTGATTTGAGGAGTCATAAGATATTTTTAGACCTAGAAATAACATAAGATGTGCTCTGTTGTGTTTAGCGTTTACCATCAACAGCGTACTCTACTCTGTAAAGAACATAATATTGGAACAGACTGTCCAGGTTTACACAAAAAAATGTGGAAGCCAAGAATAAGCAATTGTGGAAGCCAAGAATAAGCAATTGTTCTAGGCATTTTGACTGTGTAAATAGGTCAGTGATGTGGTGTCCAAATGTATTATTTCCTTTACCTATGTATTACACAGCCTATGTCCACAAAAAGATTGAAAGTGGCTTGTATATGGTGCATGTACTATTTAAAACATTGGTCACTCTCTGTTACTTCCTTTGTCGAAGGCATTTAACTTGGTGTTGTCACATGTATCATCTCATTTGATGCTCATATTAACTGTATGAAGTGATCTTTGTTACCCTCACATTACTAAAGAGGTTAACTTACTCTTCCAATACATTGTGGCAGAGTTAGAATGGGAACCAATTCTATCAAAGTCCAGTCTTCTGCACTACACTTTCAGATGCCATTCAAAACAGTCCTCATTGCCACATAAATGAATGCTCATATGAAATGTTTATGAATTATTCTAAATCATGGAAGGTTAGACCTTTTCAGATGAAAATGCACTATTAGTTGCAATTGGTTACAGTAGTATTAGTAGGTCTGATGTTTTACATGGCTCCAAATTACTGGAAAAAAATCAGCATGACCCGCATACACTACTGTGTAGAAGTGAATTATAAATAATTTTGTACAAGTTTCCATAGAATCTAGCATAAATTGAATCATTTCAGTGTGTGTAGTGGTCTAAGAGTGTACTCAGGACCATAAAATATTTTCTTTAATATACTTTATTAAAAGTTACCCAAGATCCAGGAATTTTTAAAAAATTCCATTAGATTTTCCATTAAAATCTAACTGATGAGGCTAATTAAAAGGTACCATCTATTAAACACTTAAATGTATTAAATAATACTATAGTAGATGGATGAGATACGTAATTTTATAAATCTTCATTCTCACTGTTTAATGTGGTATGTATTATTCCCATTTTGTAGCTGAGAAACTGATGTTCAGAGACATTAAGTACTTTTTCCAAGGAGACATACTCCTAAATGGCATAGCATGGATCAGACTCAGGTTTTTCAGTTCCAAAGACTCATCTGCACTACAACAAGATTTGTAATATCTTCCTTTACAATAACAAAATTTGAACTTGATGAAAACAGTCCAAAATGACCAATTGAAGGCATTTCTCTCACATAATGTGTGTGTGTTGGGAGCTGGGGGAGCAGGGTTAGATGTCACTTCAATTTCCTTAATGATCTTTTAAATCTCTCACTTCAAATTGATCACATGGTCACTACTCTCATGCAATCCTGTCAGAAAGTGATTGAAGCCTGATATACATCCATAAACAGAAAGAAAACCTGCTTCTTAGTTGGATGATCCATTATCACAAGTAACTTTCACTAAGACATAAACTTAGTGTAAGGATAAACTTAGGTGTAGGGATAGAACACAGATCTTGGTTTTCTTAAACTAATATTTTTGGTACAGAACTTCCCAGCAATGCATTTTAAATTTGGTTAAGCAACCACTTAACTATATATACTTTTCAATATCACTCACTTACTTGATTATTATTGCCGATCAACAGAACGGATCTTACTTACCCAGGTGTCAGAGGCTACTTGAAAGGACTTTAACATTCCTAGATTCTCAGAAGCCCAGAGCTGAAGGCAAAATTATGACTTTGTCCAATCAGCACATTTGATGAGGAAACTGAAGCACAGTCTTTCAGGAAAAGCTTTAGACACTTCAGTATTTCACTCATGACCTGACTCTGCCTACAGTTCTCGTGTCATCTCCCCATGTTCTCATTCTTACCATTTAACTCTTCTGAAATATTAAACTGCATAAAGTCCTCTTTCCACATAGCCTTTTTCACCAGGCTGATTCTTTCTCCACTTTCCCAGAACTCAGTCTAGTTTTCTCTCTTTGGAGGCTTTCCTTGTCTGCCCCAGGACCCCACGTCCATCCACCTCCCAGGTTGCTGTATTTCCCCATAACACCTCGTATTGGCCACTGGCATAACAATTTTCAGGCTGTTTTTAGTTTCTAATTGCATGGCTCAATTCCTAATGCATATGTGTCTATCTTTTGAACCATTGTTATCCCAACCCAAATACAGTGTAGTTACGCATCTCAGATACATGTCTAGCTGTATCATAGCATACAGAAATGAAATAATAAAAGTACAGGGAAGGTGTATGTTTCCTCTAGGGCTTCTGTAACAAAATAACACAAATTCCATGGCTTAAAACAACAGATATTTATTTTCTCACAGTTCAGGAAACCAGAAGCCTGAAATCAAGATGTCAACAAGGTCCTTTTCTTCTGATGGCTCTAAAAGAGAAACTGTCCCATGCCTCTTTCTTAATTTCTGGTGGTTACCAGCAATCTTTGGTATTCCTTGACTTCTATGTGCAAAACTCCAATTTCTGCCTCTGTATTTATATGGCCTTCTTCTCTCAGGATCTCTCTGTGTCCCCTCCTCTTCTTATAAGAATACCAGTAATTGGATGTATGGTCCACCCTGAATCCGGGATGACTTCATATCAAGATCCTTAACTAAGTACATCAGCAAAGACCTTATTTCCAAATGAGATCACATCCTGAGGTTCTGTGTATATGTGAAGTTTGGGGAACACTATTAAACCCATTACAGAGGGCTAAATGTTTTCTCTAGTCACTTGCTTTTTTAATGATAGAGCTGAGACTAGACATTTCTATTTCCATAGAGCACACTATCTTGTAAATGTTTCATTTATTTGATTTTGTAACTGAAAACCACCAACCTCTTCACTTTGCTGTAGGGATTTGAAAGACAGAGACCCTCTTCAACATGTATTCTATTCTCTAAAAGAAATTAATGAAAATTAATTTCCCATACCTCTACCTGTGTTCACTTCACCGTGTTTTTTCTAGGATAGGAAAGTTTGTAATTAACCAGGCATGTAATTAACCAGGCATGCAAACCAGAAGTTTGTAATTAACCAGGCATAACCAGGATGGATGGAGTTAGAGAAGACTCATACCCTGTAGGTTTGTGTATGGCTGTATATACATCTTAATGCTTTTAATTTTCTAGGGTTGTAATTATTTAAAGATAAGCAAAATTATTTTTAGGAAACTTTTTTTTTCTTTTCTGCTGGGAGAAACTCTTCCTTCCCTAGGCTGTTTGCTATGCCACAAGACTTGATATCAGCCTGGGATCTCTCCTCTCCTCTTCTCTCTTCTCCCCTTCTCTCTCATTAAATAGAAGTATAGGAATTGAGTCAATCTTACAGTTTTTCTTTCTATCCTGAAGGGAAAATTATCAAAAAGATCAAGCCAACAGACCAAATAAACCACCTCAAGTCAAAATACTTCCAAATGTTAACTCTTGATTCATTTGTTTTCTGTGATGGAATTTTTTCTCCCAATTTTCTGGTCACTTTGATTTTTATTTACATTAGCTTTGTCCCACATAAGCAACATATATATTATCATGCCCATTTTACAGATGAGGAAAGTGAGATTCAGAGAGCTGCTCTGTCTGTTCAGAATCCCATAGCTAGCAAGTAGCAGTGTTGGGTTTCCAACAAATTCCTCTGATTCTCAGTTCCAGGCTCTCCCCTGATCCCATGTCTATGTTGAGCTCATCTCATGTAGAAGCCTTGATCTTTCTAAATTTTTATACTATTACAAGCTGAGACAAGAGTGAAGAGGCCAGATTTGGTCTTGGGATATCCGTGCTCCTCCACTCATGGACCTTAGACTTTTCTTTAACATGACATAAGGATGGTTAATAATGGAAATTAAATGACCATTGGCCAAGAATGTCAAAGGGGGTATTTTTTTTTTTCCTCAGGGAGAGGCCAGAGGGAGATTCCTTGATTTTCTGGGCCAAATTGGTCATTGCAAAAGAATTTATATCACTCACTTGCACTTGATTAAAAGTTTAAGCAACATACATCCCTTGAATTTTTATAAAGATATTTTCACTTGAAATAAACTTCCTAATGTTCAGATAAAAGTTTCTGTGTTCTGTTATATGAATTTGATTCATTGGTGAGCACCTGTAGGAAGAATTTTGTTTAGTGTGGATGGCCCTAAAAAGATAAGAAATTATGGCTGCTTATATAACCTGTCTATCATTGTGGCTTCTGGTTATATTGGTAGTATAATTTTTTTTAAAAGGAGAGAAAAGAAAAGGAAAGCAATGAAAAGGAAGGGAGGAAGAAAGAAAGAAAAGGAAGGAAAATTAACCAATACATTGGACAACATAGATTCACCAAATAAGTCGTTCATGTGACAATTGTTTATCACTTGTTACTATATATCAGATACTGGGCTAGAAAGTTGTGAACAAACAACTTATTATAATACTGTATGTTAAAGGATGACAAAGAAGTCAGTATATGGACTAGTGGAAATCCTTAACTGGATATTCAACACAAACTTGAGAAGTAAGGAGTCACCCCTCCTTTTACAGGTAAGGAAACTGGGCTTTAGAGAAGGACACAGAGAGTTAGTGAGCTTACCAATAGCATAAGATGTCTAGTATTTATTTTACTCAACTGTGAGCTTTGTAGATGTTAATGCTAGGAACTGGGATTTTCACTTTTTTCTCTGGTGCCTGAAAGATCAGGTCTTGCTTTATAAACACAGGGAATTATCTAAAATTTCTTATAAATCCCGTTAGAAGAGCTCTATAACCATATGCATCATTCTCTAAATTCTGTTCCTGGTTAAATAAATGCAGAAAATAGTCAGTGGAAAAAGCCAGATTTCAATCCTAGGTCTTTTTTCTCCCAGTCCACTGCTTTATTATTATTTTTTAACATCTTTATTGGAGTATAATTGCTTTACAATGTAGTGTTAGTTTCTGCTGTACAACAAAGTGAATCAGCTATATGTACACATATAACCCCTCCCTCTTGAGCCTCTCTCCCACCCTCCCTATCCCACCACTCTAGGTCATCACAGAGCACCGAGCTGATCTTCCTGTGCTATACAGCAGCTTCCCACTAGCTATCTGTTTTACACATGGTAGTGTATATACATCAATACTACTCTCTCATTTTGTCCCAGCCTCCCCTTCCCTCCCATGTCCACAAGTCCGTTCTCTACGTCTGAGCCTCTATTCCTGTCCTGCCAATAAGTTCGTCAGTAACATTTTTCTAGATTCCATATATATGCGTTAATATACAGTATTTGTTTTTTTCTTTCTGACTTACTTCACTCTGTATGACAGACTCTAGGTCCATCTACATCACTACAAATGGCTGAATTTCGTTCCTTTTTATGGCTGAGGATATATTCATGGCCATCATCAAAAATAACAATAAATCCTGGAGAGGGTGTGGAGAAAAGGGAACCCTCCTGCACTGTTGGCGGGAATGTACATTGATACAGCCACTATGGAGAACAGTATGGAGGTTCCTTAAAAAACGAAAAATAGAAATACCATATGACCCAGTGCTCTTTTAATTCTACTATTTCTTCTAACCCAGTGACCCTCAACTGTAGGTACTTTTGCCCTTTAAGGAAATTTAGCAATGTCTGGTGACATCTTTTGATTGTCATCACATGGCTGGTGGTGCCATTGGCACGTAGGGAACAGAAGCTAGGGATGCCATCAAACATGCTGCAATGCACAGGGCAGCCCTGACAATAAAGATTTATCAGCCCAAAATATGTGGTTAGTGAAAAGCAAGTTCTATCTTGTTAATGTATACTTTATGATAACTAGAACATTATACCAATATTCAAATCAGCACATCTGCTGGAAGATTTAGGAGGAAAAAAATATATATATATTATATATGTAATAGATAAATTCTGTTTTAGTTTGTTTTATTTGTTGGATTATTTTTCTCTTATAATATGTATATCCAAGTGCCTATCATAGTGCCCACCCAACACATATAAGGCCCTCAATAAATATTTGTTAAATTTAAAAAAATTATTTATTATTGAGAGTTATCTTTTGGTCGATTTCTACACATACCCTCTAATTTTAAAAATAATCCTCAAAGAAGGTGTTATCATCTCCACTATTTAAATTTAGTTTCAAATCTCTAAAAATGACTAAGTTGTGCTTGGAATCCCTCCAAAACTTTAGGAGCTGACAAAAGAGTCGCTGCTGCTTTCCTGGAAGCTTATTTTGTATATATTAACCATTTTAAAACGTTTTTGTGCCCACAAAATATAGAAAGTTGTACAATGTTTCTGTCTTTTATTAAAATATATAAGTTTGCTAATGCATAAATATTTGTAACTTTTGAAATTTACATAAGATTGGACTTTTATCACACTTACTGTAGTTTGGAGAACATCCCCATTGTGATTTGGGCTCAGGGGCTGCCCCAATGAGGGTGGCTAAAAACACAACACAGACAAATAAACAAAACTGCTTCTATTTCCCACACACTTCTTTTTTTTTTACTTTTACTGAAATATTGATTAACAATGCTGTGTTAGTTTCAGGTGTACAGTAAAGTGCTTAAGATATATATATATATATATATTCTTTTTCTACATTCCCTTCCATTATAGGTTATCACAAGATATTGAGTATAGTTCTCTGTGCTATATAGTAGGTCCTTGTTGGTTACCTATTTTATATATAGTAGTGTGTCTTTGGAATAAATTCCTCATTAGCTAGGTCATTTAATTCTAGGCTCTTTCTCTTTGTTAAGTTTAAATGCAAACATGAATATAATAAGACAATTTAAATTCAGCTTTTTACAGAAATGCCTTCAGTGAATTAGGTGAGTACGCATGTGTGTGAGAGTGTATATACATGTGTGCTAAAGAAGCATTTATTTGAACAATATGAACAATATTTTGGTATGTTTTAAAAACCTTAGAGGAAATTATTACTTGTTATTTCATCAAGTAGCTCTTAGTTGTGTAAAGGGTGAAGGCTAAGGGTGGTTATTGTCCAGCTCTGTACCAGGACTTTTGCTGGGTATTTTGGTATATAATCTCTTTTCATCATTTTAATAAATATGTATAAAATATTTCACTGAGCTTTAAAGATAAAGTTAAGAGAGCTGACTAGGCAATAAACATATAAAAATATACTCATCTTCACTAGAAATAAAATGAAGTCACATTACCATGACAATGAGATAATATAATATCTCATACACCAGATTTGGAGAAATTAAAATATCTATTGGCTGTAATGTGAAGCAACAGGTTCTGCTGGTAAAAATGTAACCACTCTGGAAAACAATTTGAAATTAACTAAATAAGTAAAAAATGTGAATGCTTGCATGGAACTTTTTTTATTAGTGTTTCATTAATCAAGTATTGTGATTAATCAAATATGAGCACCTGATGCCCATTAGGCCAGAATGGTGGTGATAGGCTCTATATACTTTTGACCAGTAATGAAAATCAATGAACTACAGCTAAATGTATCCAAAGAGATGAATCTCAAACATATATTTGGGTGAAAAAAGCAATTTGCGGAAAAAAATCATTCACTACCATTACATGTATATGAATTTTAAAAACACAAACAATTAAACAATATCTTGTTTAGAGATACACAGACATAAGGGAAGAACTTTAAAGTACCCTAAGGGATTGGCTACTCTAAACATTCATGAGCTTGATTATTTCTGAGAGTAGGTGGAGAGAAGGGGATGGGTCCCGGAAGGGCCATCCAGGGATCTCCAGAGGTATTGGTCATACTTTTTTCCTAACCATGGGTATACATAGATTTAATTTGTCATTTTTCTTTTTCAATTCAAATGAGTATATATATATATATATATATATATATATATTTGAATTAATTAAATGTTAAACAAAAATTATGTTTACTGAGGTAAATCTTAGAAGGGTTATGTAACCTATCCAAGTTTATGCACAGAGAAGTCCCCATTCAAGACTGTGTAATCCAGAGCCCGTGCTCACCCGTTTCAGTTTTGGCTCTGCTCAAGGTGAAATCCTCCTAGTGCAGTGCCCAGGAAGAAACTGCCTCTTCTGATAATCATCTTATTTTCTCGTATCCGTGAACGCTATGTACCACCAAGTGTCTTCCTTCATTAACTTAGCTGCCAGAAAATTTAATGTACATATTCAACTACAGTAATTAACTTATCATAAACACTTAGTCCATATATTTTCTTTCTTGCAATGATTTCTGATTTCTCATTCACCTTTAAAATTAATTCATTGCAGCAATCCTATTTCATATAGTCTCATATTATAAATAATCTAAAAGCTTTTCTTATGAGTAGTGAATAAGTAGCTTTTCATAAGAAAATATATAATTTAGAACCATTACATTTTCTTCAAAGATCTAAATTATTGCCTTTAAGGCAGAATCCATTAGTTTTTTTTTTTTTTCTTCTTTTTTCTCATTTCCTAACCCTTTGAGGTTATCATGGTCCTAAAACTGATGAGTTCTCATACAAAGGAAACAATCAACAGATTGAAGAGAAAGCCTATGAAATGGGAGAAAATATTTGCAAATGATACATCTATTAAGGGATTAATATTCAAAATATATAAGGAACTCAAATAACTCAATAGCAAAAGAAGCCGAATAACCCAATTAAGAAATAGGCAAAGGACTTGAATAGACATTTCTCCAAAGAAGACATACAAATGGTTGACAGGTATATGAAAGGTATTCAACATCACTAATCATCAGAGAAATGAAAATTGAAACTATAATGAGATAGCATCTTACATCTATTAAAATGGCTATTATCAACAAGACAAAAGATTAGAAGTGTTGATGAGGATATAGAGAAAAGGAAATCCTTGTACACTCTTGGTGGAAATGTAAATTGGTACAGTCATTATAGAAAATAGTTCATCAAAAAGTTTGAAATAGAACTACCATATGATCCAGTAATCCCACTTCTGGGTATATATCCAAAAGGAAGTAGAGTCAGTATCTTGAAGAGATATCTACATCTCTAAGTTCATTGCAGCATTATTCACAATAGCCGAGATATGGAAACAACCTACATATCTGCTGATGGATGAATGGATAAAGAAAATATGGTATATATATATACAATGAAAACATATACAATAGAATATTTTTGAGTCAAAAAAAAAGAAAATCGTATCATTTGTGCCAACATGGGTGAAACTAAAGAACATTATGCTAAGTGAAATAAACCCAACACAGAAAGACGCATACTGTATGATCTCACTTACATATGGAATCTAAAATAGTTGAAATCATAAAAGCAGTTGGAAGAGTGATTGCCAGAGCTCAGGGGTTGGCAGAAGTGGGGAGATGTTGGTCAAAAGGTATAAAGTTTCAGTTATTCAGGATGAAAAGTTCTGGAGGTCTAGTTTACAGCATGGTGACTATAGTTAATAATACTGTATATTGGAAATTCGCTAAAAGAGTATATCTGTATAACTGATTCACTTTGTTATAAAGCAGAAACTAGCACACCATTGTAAAGCAATTATACTCCAATAAAGATGTTTAAAAAAAACAAACAAAAATAACTAGTAGATCAGAAAAAGATCCCCAGACTACTATCTGGTAAGGGGGAATACAACAAGAATCAGGAAAAGTTTATTAGGTTTATAATTTTTTCCAAGTATATCAAAAAAGCCATTCCTATTTGCCTTTAGTGCATTTTCTGACATCCTTTGTAAGGTTTTACTTCAGATGATACTAACAATCACACCAACTGTAATTGGGGTGGTGCCCCAAAATGTGGGTACATTCTTGGTAGCATGAGTAAACTGGCTTCCTTAAAAATCTCTGGGACTGCCTTCTCTTAACAAAATAAAATAAAACAAATAAAAATAAAGTCTATTGAATTTGTGAAAAAAAAAAAGAGTATAGCTGAAATGTTCTCACCACAAAAATATCCAAACAGTAACTATGGGAGGTGAGAGATATATTAATTAGTTTAATTGTGGTAATAATATCACAATGTATACATCTATCAAAACATCATGCTGTACACCTAAACATATACAATTTTTATTTGTGAATTATAATTCAGTAAAGCTGGAGAAAAATTAGCTATTAAAAGAAAAAATAAAATAAAATCAATGAGTTCTCAGTTTGGGATAAAACAGGTGTATAGCATTGTCCTGGGAAAATGTATGTACTCCAGGTGCAGTTTTATTTTGGAGAATATGCCAAGTCAGTAATCACAAGAAAGCTTCTCCAGAATGAATCACCTTTTGAAAAATATGTTGAGCCATAAAAGGCCTTACATAAAATCATGATTATCTTTCTATGTACGGAGAAGGCAAGGGGAGGAAAGGAGCAGAAGATAGATCGTACTGAGTTATTTAGGGGAAGTACTAGGTTCTCTTTTACACAGCTTCTCAGAAGGCAGCTGAGGCCAATGTGATGAAGAATGTTATCTGTAATTGAGTATTCAGCTTTTCTCATAGTTTTGTCTTTTTCAGGATGAAGGTTGGTAACTATAGTAATATATCAGACAGTAAACCTCAGTGTCATTAGGAAAGTGGGTATAATTGTATTAACATTGCGAACCAAATTTATATAACTTTCAAAGGCGTTCTATAGTCCACGTACAAAGAAAAGTGCAGGCAATAAAGAATCAGAATGATATGGTTTGAATCTGAGTTCTGCTACTTCATACGTGCTTGGCTTCTTAATGCATCAAATGTAAGGTCTCTGAGCCTTTACAAATATCTGAGATGGGAATGAAAACATTTTACACGGCTATTATGAGGATTATGTGATTCAGTATGCATAAGAGCTTACCATCACAGAGTCACAGAATACCTCTCACAGAGTCATATTTGGGTAGTAACTGTTAGGTCTCTTGGCCACAGTGTGAAATTAACATGAGTTTGTAGCTTAATCCAATTTCTATATTCAAGCATTGATGAGGCGCTTGATTAATTGATTCCTTAATGCATTCATTTCGATTAATTTATTCATATAAAAAGCACTTATTAGTCACATACTCAATGGTGAATAAAACCTATTTTTTGCAAAATATTACTTCAGAAAATATTACATGTATTATCTTGAAGAATGCATGAGAAATTAAAGCACTACTCAAATATCAGCAATATATTCTATAAGCACTCCCAGAAATGAAAATTAGTATATATTAACAACAATAGGTGAAAAATAGTCAGGATGTATTAGCATTCATGAATGGTTGTATAGGCAGATAAGCCAGGGCAGAGGATGGGGAAGGAGACACAAGAAGTAAATCTTATCACAGTGTCAGACCAAAAGCCAACCCGCAGGCATTCGATCTTTTCATTTATTTCAGCCGTTCATTCAGTCATTTGTCTATCCTCCAGTCTGCATATTCTTTCTTTCTTCCATCTCTCTCTATCCACCAACTCATCAATCCATCCCATAAATACTTACTAAACCCCTAGTTCTGGGCATTAAAAATGTAATGATAGGTCCATTTCCTCAAAGACCTAAGTATGTAGCTGCAGAATGAGCATAGAATAGGTAATTATAGAGCACTGAGTTAGTTTTAATAGCATTTTATATAGATTGATGGCTATGAACTCAGGATTTGGAGTCATGAAGACCTATATTTGAATCCCACCTCCTCTACATAGTAAATTTAAGCAAACAAACTAACTTTTCTTAGCCACCATTTGTTTAGCCATTAGCTTGTGATTGTAATAGTGCATATTTCACAGGACCATTGTGCAGATGAAATGAAATAATGTGTGAGAAATTTGATTCAATATTTGAAATGTCATCATGATGTTAGATGATGTAGAGAAACTAAATTGATCTTGGTGTGGAGATGCCAGAGATATTCTCCAGAATGACCCTTTAGAGCTGTGTCCTGGAAGGGAGTAGACTTCTCCAGGTAGCCAACCACAATATAGGAAGAGATGGTTGTGGGCAGATAGAATGGCATTTGCAAAGCATTGTTGAGACTAAAGTGTTGGGTGTAAAATTCTGTTGCCACTTTAGCCCTTCATTTTTCAAAGCCATCTGTGGGAAAGCAAGTTAAGGAAGAAAGGATCTAAAATAAAGAAAGCACAGTCCAGGGGCTTCCCTGGTGGCGCAGTGGTTGTGAGTCTGCCTGCCGATGCAGGGGAAACGGGCTCACGCCCCGGTCTGGGAGGATCCCACGCTGGGAGGATCCCACATGCCGCGGAGCGGCTGGGCCCGTGAGCCATGGCCCCTGGGCCTGCGCGCCCGGAGCCTGTGCTCCGCAAGGGGAGAGGCCACAACAGAGGGAGGCCCGCATACCACCAAAAAAAAAAAAAAAGAAAGCACAGTCCAGAGAGAGAGAGAGGAGAATGATAGTGTGCACTAGAGAGAGCTTAGAAATAGGGACTTAACAGAGTTCTTCTGGCTGAGTCTGTGTAGTCTTTCGGAGCTTCACAGGTTTAAAAGCTAACACATAAGATTAATGGCAATTATTACTAAAAGGAGAATAAACTTTTATTTCAAGCAATGAATTATCTGATTTGCTAAATGGAGTAAGAAAACATTAGATCTAATTAAAAGTTTTAGTAGGTTTAATTTCTTTTAATTTTTTGCCCAAGTACATCAGTACTTTTCTTCAAATATCTGATTAAATATAAGGTTTCTGATATTTAGTGAACTGCAAAAAAAAATATGTTAGCTCTTCTCTGTGGGATATATTGCACAGAATATATTGTACACAGACAAGCAGAATATATCATTTGCTATTAAAATGAGGTTATTTTGATGGATCATAAAAATATATTTAAAATGTAGTTAAAGGAGAAGGATGACATCAAACACTTGTAAGTTCCTTGAGAGCAAATGTCTAATCCTGAGTATTTACTACCAAATCTCTACCATAAGGCAGTGAAGTCTATAAATACTCACCAAGTGCTTAACTGTTCTGTTGAATTAAGATTTTAGAGGTTGGGAATATATTTTGATTTTTATAGTGTCTGGAATTGTAATAGAAATTTATGAAGTTATATTTTATAATTATAAGTTTTCTTACTTCTGAGGATATTAACAGTGATTCATGGTCACAGAGTCCAATTTGAAGAAGAACAATTCAAGTTAACCCTTTATAGTATCAGGCTTACTGTTTCTTTTAATTCCTTATAGATTTTCATGTAGCAAACATTTGAGGTTCTATTATGCATCAAGGTAACATACTAGGCACTAAAAAGGTAAGATACAAATGAAGATATGGGCCCAACTTGCTCAGGGAAGATATAAAACAGGAATACCAGAGAACTCTATCACAAGGTGAAAAGTGGTAAGTACTATGGGAGGTCCAGATAAAATACAGGGCAGTTCATTTATTTCTTGAACACAGGTATTCTCCACTCTTTTAGAAATCTGGACCCTCAATATTTTCTTTTCTTTTTTTAATTAGGGGAGAAAATAAGATCTAAAGGAATGAAGTCATGTTGGTTAATCAAGGTCTCTTGACATAGGTAGACAAATCGGTCAGCTCAGTTAACACTGAGATCCTTTTATGTGCCAGCTATCTTTTTAATCACTTCACATGAATTGGCAAAATTAACTTATAAAGTAGTTATTTTGATGATTCCCATTTATAGATAAGGACACTGAGGCACAGGGAAGTGGAGTAATTTCCATGAGTCCTCTCAGATAGTAAAAGGTAGAGCCAGGACTGGTTCCTGCGTCAACATTCTTACTTATTATGTAACACTATCACTAAAAACAAACAGACAAAAAAAGGCATGTTTCTTCCACTGGAAGACAGACAATTTATGTACAATGTGGAAATGCCATCATAGACACATCTACAAGGTGCTGTAGATGATCTGAGAAGGGAAACCTGTTCCAGAATGTGTGTGGTCATGGGAGAGAAGGTATGATCACACCTAAGTTAACCTCCAAGGACAAGTAGGAGTTAGAGAAGAACAAAAAGAAATATACTCTATGCCCAAGGGGAGGCAGCAGCATAAACAAAGCCAGAGTTACAAAAAAAAAAACAAAACAAAAAAAACCACTCGTGTCTTTAGGAAGCAACAAATATAGCAGACTCCATCCCCACCGCTCTGCAAAACTTCATAGTTACAATCCTGAAAAACCTCCAAGGTTGGAGGATTTGCATCTGGGAAAATCTAGAATGGAGGGAGACCACTGTGATATGCTAATATATAAAGGTCCTTATAAATACTTTTTCTATGTTTGTTAAAGTAAGTGAATAATAACAGCATACCAAATAAAGACTATGATAAAAAATTTAAAGTCTTTGAGAATAATAAGTGAATAGTTGATACTTATTTACCATCCCTTACTTCTTGGAACTTGCTAAAAAAAAAAAATAGGATATCTCTTTCTCTCTCTTTCTCTCTCTCTCTCCCCCCACCTCAATTCTCTCCAGCCTAGAGAATTTGAGAGTGTTGTTCAAAGATTTTCCACTGCTTTCTTTATCTTTCTTTAGACTTCATTTAAATTCTCCTCCTACACTGTCATGATTTTGTCTCATATTCCTATTTCAAATATTGTTTTCTCTCTTTTTAAAAACTTCCTGCAAAAAATAGAAATGACTTAGTTTCTTTGCTGTGGAATAAAAATACTCAGCTACTAAAGCTCTGTTTTAGAAGAAAATGCACTTATGCTCCCAGTATAAATGAGGAAGCTCACAAATGGAGAGAAAATGGAGATTGGAGTCACAAAACCATGCTAAGTGAAGCAGGAGTGGCTCCAGAGAGAAAGATATTGATCTTGAACCCCTAGCTTCACCACTTAGTAATACTTTAACTTTGGTAAAACTACCCTCTCTGAACCTCAGTTTCTCATCTATAAAATGTGGATCATAGTAGTACTAACAGGAGATTGTGCTGAGTTTTAAAGGTATAATTCACATCAAAGACTTAGGGCAGTGCCAGGCACATTATAAATGGTTACAAAATGTTAGTCTGGACAGTTGGAGAAAAGCCAGGTCATAGCCGATCTTGTATAACTTGCTAAGAATTTGTGGTTCATTCTGTGAGCTGCGTGACTCCATCTAAAGGGACTAAAGCAGTGGAAAGACTGGGTCAGGTATTTATTTAAGATGGATGACTCTGCCAACTAAGCTGAAGATGGTTCGGAAGTGTGCAAACCAGAAGCAGAAATGGAGAGAAAACATGGATCCAGCCATACAGTGCATTTGTTCCAAATGCATATCCTCTGGCTTACCACCTAAGGAATGCCAGTTTATGGCAAAGACGATGGAAATTTTAAAATGCCAGGGCCCCGTCTTAATAAATTGTTGCTTTTAGCAGTTACTCTGAAAGACAGGTTTTAGTAATTCCATGGCTTCCCTTAGGACCATAGGTATGATGAAGTCTTTTACTTGTAAATGTACAAGGTGTAGTTTTTAACTGAAGTGAATATAAAATTTTGCATGTCACTGAAGGCCAAGCTATTACTCTCTAAGGCCACATAGAGACTCTGCCAGGAATTGATACCCTTTTCCCATCCAAGCCATCTGTGCAGGGATGCACCACCAGTATTTTAATCTTGGGATATGAATTCAAGAGGTATATATCGATGTGATTTTCTCCACATTAACCAACATGCTTGGGGCATAGCCTTCATCACAAGTCCTTATGGTAAAAGTTCAATGAAATGTGTGTACCTTTTGCTCTTTAGAACAGAGGAATTGTAGGTCACAAATGCCATGGATAGCTGAGACAAAAATATATTATTCATCATTCTAGTGCATTTTGAAGTCAATGGACACAATGCCATTTAAGTCTGGCTTTTCCAATGCACATGTAGCTTTTTTAAAATTGAAGTGTAATTGACATACAATATCAGTTTCAGGTATACATCATATGATTCAATATATTCTTAAGGACAATAAGTCTAGTTACCATGTTACCCTCCAAAGTAATTACAATATTATTGGCTATATTCCCTGTGCTGTACAGGACCACTTGCACTTGCCAGTCCCAGCCAAGGAGTAAGGTGCTGTAACTGCGGGACTTCTTTGGCTTCAGCAACGTGGAAGGAGTGTGCCACTATCGCTTGCCCCATGTTCAAGCTCACCAGCCTGTGCTGGCAGGTTAGGTTGGGAATGCAACATTGGCATCTGCCAGTGCCTCCATCTCTGGGGAATCTTTCCACCATCTCCTGCCCCTCTAGCCAATGCTTTTCAATTTGCAAATTTCTAACTGCTGTTATTTCACTGGGTCTCAAGGAGACTGTGACCACATATGAGCCCTTTAAGAGGGAAGTCTCTGTTTCCTATAGCGCTGTGGGATCCTTGGATGTCAGCCTCCTTGGATTTCTAAGCCGATCTTTTGGGGACTCATCTTTCTGATGTAGATCCTAGGGGCTGGGGTGCCTAATGTGAGGTGGCAACCCCTTGCTCCTCTAGGAGAAATGCCTGTCTGGTGAGATCCCTCCCTATTATTTGCTGGCATTCTGGGTGAGAGCAGTTCTCTGCCTCTCCTATTCATCTTCATGTGGTCCTTTTTATCCTTTGTCATGAAGCAGGTGTTCAGTTTGTTCTCGGGTTCTTTTCAGAGGGAATTGATCCATAGGCAGCTATATATTTGTTGTGTCAGCGGGAGGAGGTAAGTTCAGGCTGTTTTTATGCTGCCATCTTGAACCACTCTCTCAGATGTGTATCTTTATCTTAACTATTAAGTACTTTCCGCTTTGTACAACATGATCTAACAATCACAGTAAGTATATTAGTAGAACTATGATTATATCTCAAGAATCTTCTAATGTCAACAGAAGTTGTTTATGTCCCATGTATAAATTCTTTCAATAGAGCTCTACTCTATTTGATAGGGAGGGTAAAAAATTACATGTATTATATAGATAAATATAATAGTCAACCTGTTATATAGATTTTTTAAATTGGGAGTTTTGGTAAAGTCACCTTGAAGCTAGTAAAAGACACCTTGTCTAGGGCTCATTCTAATGCATTGTGATTTAAGTTTTATTTATTTATTTTTAATTTTTAAAGTTTAAATATTTAAAGATGTGTCTCCCCATACTCAGTATTGCTGCTTAGAAGGAACCACTTTAACTCTATTAATTTATCTTATTATTTACTGTGGTCATTAATTTCATATTGCCAAATGAAATAATTACACTGCTAATTCTTGAGTTATAAGTTTTTGACATTATTTATTGACTTGTGTTGTGATAGATGAGGACTTATCACACTTATACCATCCCCATATCTCAAGATTAAGGAGGTTCCCATGTGGACAGGTCTCATCCTGGGTCTCTTATCCCTACTTGGTTACTTTCTCATTTTGAATTCTTAATCAAGTTATTCATTTTCCTGCTTCTCTCTTTTCTTATCAATAAAATGAGGCTAACACTACACTAAACTCTATTTCTCAGTACTTCAATTCTCTTAAACTTATGATTTTTGATGTAGTGCCAAATCATGTATAATCTTCCCAAATTCAAGTCCTCTCATTTTTATTGTGATCCACGAAAGACTAAACGTTGGCTGGGACTTAGAATTTCTTTTATCTCCCTTTACTCTGGATTCCACAACCGCAGTGCTCTGCTCTCCAATGGTAGTGGTACCTCCTAAGTAGAAATCAAATCTGTTCAGTTGTCCCTTTTCACTACCTTCTCCTGTTTCTTTAGACTCCTCAACTTCAGTTCTTTGATGGATGTGGCACTGATTCTGTGGAAATCTCATGATGCCTAGTAGTGACCCCTTGGGAGATTAAACTAAGTAATGTCAGTGAAAGTGCTTTTTAAATTGAGAAGTTATTCATCATAGGCCAGCAGTGATGGAGCTAGTAATATTGTTAGTTTCGTAGTTTGGTCCAGGTCTTCTTGGGCCTGTCTTAAAATTAAAAGCTCACACTCCAGCATAGGAACCAATCTTCATACTTTCCTGAGGGCAAAGACATGGATTGTAATACTACATTGAAGCCAAGTTCATGTCAACTTCAAATTTTCTACCCCAGGTTAAAATTATGTATTGTATTTTTTCTGCTTCCTTTGAAGACTCAGTAGCATAATGTGTCCCTATCTTCTTAAAACATTATGAGGAAAAACAGAGGATTGGATAACATCTTCAATAAGTCAGTATTGGCTGTTGTATATCATCTGATCTTCCGCTTAGAAATGGGGTGATTTCCTGGGGGAAAATTCATGAAGATTTGCTTGGTTTGCTTTTAAATGGTTCAAAGGCTTGTTCTAAGTAAATCTCTCTGGAGAAAACTCTAGCTTGAAATCTTTCCACCAATGGCTGGATTTGCTGTGATTTTTCTGAGAAAATATCCCTTTACAAATAATAAATTCAATGCTACAGAGTTTTGAAGAATAACCAGGGAATTACAGTTGCTATTGCTCAGTTCTTATAATCCTCAAATCTCTGGTTTTCTGTCTGTCATATTCTCAGTAGCTGGGTCAGTCACTGCTTCCTACAAATGACCTAAGCTTTCAGCAAAGCCCTGGGGTGCCTGCACTGCTTTGGAGCTACCATCAACTTTCTCCTTCCAAGGTATCTGCTGCCTATGTCCCCACAAGCATTAGACCATAACCAAAACTGCAGAGGAATGGTACAGCTTCCCTCCTTTGTAAGAAATATTATCAGTACTAACAACCTTCTCTAGTATTCTACCAAGTAAGACTGCTCTGCTTTTTTCCACAGTTTCTATGGAGAAATATAGATTTTTGACTTATAATTATGAAAATAATTCTTATCCACACCATATTCATGCCTAGAATATTTGCAAGCCATGGTTATATGATTTATATACATTATCTCTAGTCCTTATAATAATTATTATCCCGATCTACAGATGAAGAAATTGAAACTTGTAAAGGAAAAATGATTTTCCCAAGGTCACATAGTCAGAAGCAGTCTTTGAGAATGGGTCAGTCTGATCTCACTTGCTGTCCTTTTTCTATTATTCCTATTGATTTTAATTTGGTTAAGGAAAAACCAGTACAGGACAGGGGACTTTGGTGTTGTTTGGGAGTAAGTCTCATTTTAGAAAGAATTTGGATATCATTGTAATTATCCATCCATTCTCATGACACCTTATATATCAGCCATTGTACTAGGGGATGAGGATATAAAATTGAATCAGCCATGACCTTTGCCCTTAAGGAACTCATAGTTTAGTTGAGCATGGGGCGAGGGGTCACATGTTCTCACTAAATGATTTGTATGACTCAGGATAGGGTAAATTGCTATCACAATTACTCCTCAAACCCCAATGACTTAATGAAATAAAAGTTTATCACTCAGATCACACTTCAGTGTGGGTGCTGTATGGAGGGCAGAGACTCCACTCTCATCAGTACTTCGGGGACACAGGCTTCTTCCATCTTGTGCCTCCCTCTTATGCAGATCCCCAGAGACCCATTCTCATTCAGCCCCTGACTGAAGAATAAGAGCAATGATTGTGTATGGGAGATTTAAACGGGTTAGAACAGGGCAAGAAGCAGTCAACATCACTTCTGTTCATCGTATTACACTGGCCAGAAAATAGTCATATGACCGTATCTAACTGCAAGGGAAGCTGGAAAATGTAGTCTAACTCTGTGGTCAGGAAGAAAAGGACATAAATATTGGTGAGTAATCTCTGTTATATCCTTCTGTAGTCTATTACACTGAGAATTAAAAGACAAATACCAGTTGGCCAATTAGAAGGAGTATAGGTCATTGGAGAGGAAATCATTCATTTACTTATTTAACACAAAATTTGTAGCACTTAACATTTTCCAGGTAATTTTGTAGATTCCAGGATAGCATGACTGAACAAAACAGGATCACTGTTCTTATATGATTTATATTAGGGCAGGAGGGGATAATATATAAATAAATAAGTGAGAAAATATCAGTTGGAGATACATGTTGTAACGGAAATAAAACATAGTGATGTGATAGAGCATCTGAACAGTTACTTTGGGCTGGCTGGTCAGGGAGTTACATATGCAAAGAGGAGGTGAAGGATACATCAGAAAGTGTAGCAGGTTCAAAGAGAAGAGTTGTGACTAGGGTATAGTATCTGGAACTTAGTGATGGGTGATGGGAAATGTGACTGCCTAGGTAGGTTAGGACTAGATGTTAAAGGAGCTTAAATGATAGGTTAAGGTTTTGATTTACTTTTATAAAATTTATTTTACTGAAGTATAGTTGATGTACAATGATGTGTTAATTTCTGCCGTACAGCAAAGTGATTCATTTATATATACATTTTTTCATATTCTTTTCCATTATGTTTTATTATAGGATATTGAATATAGTTCCCTGTGCTATACAGTAGGACCTTATTGTTTATGCATTCTGTATATAATAGTTTGCATCTGCCAACCTCAAACTCCCAGTCCATCCCTCCCCTATCCCCCTTCCCCTGAGCAACCACAAGTCTGTTCTCTATGTCTCTGAGTCTGTTTCTGTTTCATAGATAGGTTCATTTGTGTCATATTTTAGATTCCACAAGTGAGTGATATCATTCGGTATTTGTCTTTCTTTTTCTGACTTACTTCACTTAGTATGATAATCTCTAGGTCCATCCACATTGCTGCAAATGGCATTATTTCATTCTTTTTTATGGTTGAGTAGTATTCCATTGTATATATGTACCACATCTTCTTTATCCATTCATCTGTCAACAGACATTTAGGTTGCTTTCATGCCTTGGCTATTATGAATAGTGTGGCTATGAACATAGCAGGGCATACATCTTTTGATTTACACTTATGTCCAGATATATGCTCAGGAGTGGGATTACTGGATCATATGGCCACTCTATTTTTAGTTTTTTGAGGAACCTCCATACTGTTTTCCATAGTGGCTGCACCAATTTACATTCCCACCAACAGGATAGGAGGGTTCCCTTTTCTCCACACCCTCTCCAGCATTTGTTGTTTGTAGACTTTTTAATGATTGCCATTCTGACCAGTGTGAGGTGGTACCTCATTGTAGCTTTGATTTGCATTTCTCTAATAATTAACAATGATGAGCATCTTCCCATGTGCATGTTGGCCATGTGTATGTCTTCTTTGGAGAAATGTCTATTTAGGTCTTTTGCCCATTATTCAACTGGCTTGTTTGGTTTTTTGTTATTGAGTTGTATGAGCTGTTTGTATATTTTGGAAATTAAGCCCTTGTTGGTCTCATCATTTGCAAATATTTTCTCCCAGTCCATAGGTTGTCTTTTCGTTTTGTTTATGTTCTCTGCTGTACAAAAGCTTGTAAGTTTGATTAGGTCCCATTTGTTTATTTTTGCTGTTATTTCTATTGCATTTGTTTTACTTTTTTTTTCTTTTTAAATTTATCCTTTATTCAACAAGAATCCATTGCTGTAGGGAGCAACTCAATAAGATTTTGAAAAGCACTGACAATTTTAATGCAACTGGATTGGAAAGAAGCTAAGATTAGAAGGAGGAAGGCCAAGCAAGCTAGTTAATAAGAAGTCGTGGAGCTTCCCTGGTGGTGCAGTGGTTGAGAGTCCGCCTGCCAATGCTAGGGGACATGGGTTCGTTCCCCGGTCCAGGAAGATCCCACATGCCGTGGAGAGGCTAGGCCCGTGAGCCATGGCCACTGAGCCTGCACGTCCAGAGCCTGTGCTCCACAACGGGAGAGGCCACAACAGGGAGAGGCCTGCGTACCAAAAAAAAAAAAAAAAAAAAAAAAAGAAATCATGAAATGCTGAACTGAGGAGGAAGTAGTGTGGGTTTAGGAGCAGGGTGGGGTAGAGTGCAGAGACATTTCTGGGATAAAATGAGCAGGTCTTTTTCACTAACAATCTGAGTGATGAAGAAGAGAAATCAAACACCTCTTAGGTTTCTAGTTTGAGCATCTACTGCTCTTATTCACTAGGCAGATGATACACAGGGTTAGAGGGAGCTGGTTGGGAGTGCAGTAGAGAAAACTTGAGTTCACTATTCACTTTTATCATTTGTCTATTTTACATAGAAGTGGAGAATTCTTGAGAGCATTAGAGATAGAAATTCATGCCCAATTTTTACTTAGGCATTGTGTCTACTAACTTTTAATACTCTTTTCATTCTGTGTCCTGGAGAAAGAGAAAGGACAGAAGTAATAGTACAATATTTAATGTGCTTTGTACACTTTGCATACAACCTCTCATTTTGTCTTCATTATACACATTTGAAGTTAGCAATGTGTCCTTGTCTTTAGAAATGGGGAAACAGAGGCCCAGAGAAAAACTTGCCCTTAATCCCACAGTAAGAAACAGAATTGGGATCTGAACACAGGTCAGGTGAAAGTAGGGGGGTGCCGTCATTTGTAGCACCACAAACAACGCCATCAGGCAATTTGCCCAAAAGTGAAGAAAGCATTAGATCAAGACTCCAGCACTGATTTCCAACCTCAGTGTCTATTCTCTCTCCGTTGTATATTTCAAATACTCACCAGAAACAAACTAATAACATGAATGAAACCTGCACTCACAGGTATTTGGTTTTCATTCCTCATTGTCATCACTAAAAATCAAATGCCACAAAGGTCATTTTTATTGCTTATTTAAAAGGCACTTTTATTTAAATAAAAGTGCTATTTAGCTATTTATAAGTCTTTCAAGCTACTACTGCTGTTTTTCAAACTGTTCTCAGACTGAAAATTTTACCTACGTAGAAAGAGATTTAATAACCTTTCAGGGAAAAAAGAAGTTTGACCAGCAATTATTTTTAGTAGCAAATCGATTTTGCAAATCAAATTTTGCCAGCCTTAAAAATAGGGAAGGTACAGGGACTTCCCTGGCGGTCCAGTGGTTAAGACTCTGCGCTTCCACCGCAGGGAGCACAGGTTCTATCCCTGGTGGAAGAACTAAGATCCCACATGCCGTAGGACCAGAAAAAAAAAAAAAAAAATTAGGGATGGTACATAGTTAAATAGGTGAGACATATAGTTGTGTGGGCTACCAGAAAGTGCACTGGAATGAGAGTCAGTAATCTAGAACTGTATGAATGGCTCTTTGCTAATTTTTTTTACTCATTTGTTTATTCATTTCCTCACTCCTTCAATACAAATTCATTAACTAGGCACTATAGAAGGCCCTGGAGTAACAAAAGGATGAGAGATATAGATAACCTACAAGTTTTCACAATTTAATACTGGCTATAATGCCATCAAATACTAAAATCATTAATACATTCATTCATTTTTTAAAAAAAAATTCAACACATACTTAATTAGCCCCAGCTATGTTTCAAGCACTGTTCTGGGCACTGGAAATACAATGGTATAGAAGAAAAAACACTGACTTGCCTTTACTGTGCACACATTTTCAATGGAAATAACAGACAATGAATTGTTGATAGATATATAAGTTCAGGTCAGAGAGTGACAAAATGATATGAAGAAAAATAGTGAGCTTCTATTTTTAGGTAAAGTGGTGTGATAAGGAATACTATGTGCCAACTTGACTTGGTCATGGGGCACCCAAATATTTAGTTAAATGTCATGCTGGATGTGTCTGTGAGGGTGTCTCTGGATGAGTTTAACATTTATATTGATAGACAGAGTAGATGGCCTTCCCCATGTGGGTGGCCTCATCCAATCCATCTGCTGCCTGGAGAGAACAAAAATGATAGAGTGAAGGAGAATTGGCTCTCTGTCTGTCTTCCACATGAGATATTAGACTTTTGCCTTTGGACTCAGACTTGGAATGAAGCTTAAATCTTTCAGCTCTGCTGCTTCTCAGGCCCTCAGATTAGTACCCCTCCCCCTCTCTCTCCCCCTCCCTCCCCTCTCCTCCTCCCCCTCCCCCCTCCTTTTGCTTTTTCTTCTTCTCCTCTTTCTTCACCTCTTCCTCCTTTTTCTTGTTCTTCTTTCCCCTCCCTCCTCTCTCTCTCTCTTTCATATATATAAATATATGAAAGAGAGACAGAGAAACAGAGACACAGAGACAGAGAGGCAGGGAGAGAGATTGGTTCTTTTCCCCCAGAGAACCCTGACTAATAAAAGTCGTCAGGAAAGAAACCAAAATGAAGTGCAGGAGTGAGAGTGAGCCCCATGGATATTTAAGGGAGGAATATCCCATGCAGGCAGAACTGCAAGTACAATGGCTCTGAGGTGGGAGACGCAGCAGGGATGCCAGTGTGGCTGGAGCGGATTTAGCAAATGACGAGTGATTAGAGGGACATTCTGTGGCCAATTCCTTAGAACCTTATTGCCATAGTAAAGATATTAGGTTTTATTCTAGGTAGAATTGTCAACCAGCCATTAGAAGGTTTTTGGTAGCTCACTCTCAAATGGTTCACAAAAACACTAACAGTAATGGGGCTATGCAGAGAGAGAGAGACGAGAGGAGAGAAGAGGAGAACAAATGCCACAGAGCAAATGCAGCAAAACCTTAACAGTTCGGGAAACTGGTTTCAAGGATACGGGAGTTCTATGTACTGTACTTACAACTTTTCTATACATTTTAATTATTTCAAAATAAACTATTGACACGTTTTTGAAAATTGTGGCTCATTTGAACACTCATATCTTTGGAATAAGAACTGAAGTCAGTTGTCACTTACAAATGTTTACCTTGGCCAAGTCACTTAATTTCTGAGCATCTTCATTTTTCTTACCTGCCAATTAGTACACACTTAGATTTTTTTGTGAGATTTCAATGTTATAGAAATAAATAAATAAATAAATATATATATATATATATATATATATATATATACACACATAGAGAGAGAGAGAGAGAGAGAGATTAACTGGCACATAGTATCAACTAACACTGGCTATTATTATAATGGAAAATAATATGTGCAAATTACCAGAGGAATTTATACATATTTCAGATATCAACATCAAGAGATAGCAAGTAGGGGCTTCCCTGGTGGCGCAGTGATTGAGAGTCCGCCTGCCAATGCAGGGGATACGGGTTTGTGCCCCCGGCCAGGAAGATCCCACATGCCGCAGAGCAGCTGGACCCGTGAGCCATGGCCGCTGAGCCTGCGCGTCCGGAGCCTGTGCTCCGCAACGGGACAGGCCACAGCAGTGAGAGGCTCGCGTACTGCAAAAAAAAAAAAAAAGAGAGAGAGAGATAACAAGTAAAATATAATGTATAAATTTACAGAATATAATTTCAGGCATCTGAATAGTGGCATAGGGAGAATTTGGAGATTTTATTCAGACCAACAAGTATCTATTAAGTATTGCCTATGTTACAGGAACAGTGCTTGGGATCAGAGATTCAGAGATAAAGAAAACACTTTTAATCCAAAGAGATTTTCCAGTCTAGTGCATAAGAGAGATAAGAAAGCAGTTAATTGTTCTATAGTGTGAAATAAGATATGACAGAGGTAAACACAAAGTGCTATGAAAGCAAAATCAATGTCCACCTAACCCATTTATTGGTAATGGCAACAGTATAAATGAATAATATGAGTTTACCAAATTTACCCGAAAAAAAGAAATATTTGCAAGGGATTTTATAATTCAAACTTCTGTTTGGTTATTTTTATTGACACTAAAATTTATTTCCCTCATATCCACTGTATGTGTTACTTTACTTTTTTTGATTTTTCTAGTTGTCTTTTTCTTATCTCCTCAGACTAAAAGAACACTTTAGATAGAAGGAATTCTATTGCCACCTAAAATTTCAGTGAAGAAGGAGGTGATTGTACATAAGTTCAAACAAATGAACTTATATACACAACAGAAATAGACCTGCAGATGTAGAAAACAAACTTATGATTACCAAAGGGGGAAGGCTGGGGTGGGGGGAGGGATAAATTAGGAGTTTGGGATTAACACATACACACTACTATATGTAAAATGGATAACCGAAAAGGACCTACTATGTAGCACAGAGAGCTATACTCCATATTTTATAATAACCTATAAAGGAAAAGAATCTGAAAAAGAATATATATACGTATAACTGAATCACTTTGCTGTACACTTGAAACGAACACAACATTGTAAGTCAACTATACTTCATTAAAAATAAAAAAAAAGGAGGTCATTGTTAAAGAAGTGCCTAACCTAAAAGATCTGTTTTCTAAACTAAATTCTTAGTATATTTCTTTCTTTTTTCTGAACATTATTTGAAACGCTTGGTGTACCAGCCTGGTTTGTTTCCTCCTCTGCTGATCGTTCTATTTCCACCATCCAGCCATCCAAGCAGCCACTCACCTGTTCACCTGTTCTTTCTCATTCCAGAAAAGCTTGATATGGCTTACTTTATGTTAAATCTTTTGCTTTTCAGATCTTACAGGGCATGATTAGAAAGTGAAACTGATTAAAAAAGAAATGGGTCATGTCTCACATGTCCTTCATAAAAGTCAGCTTGGGAAGACTGTGATTACTCTAAAAAGGCTGCCAGGGCTCCAGATCTTTTTAGATAATGCACTATGGAAACTGCCATTAATGTTTCCTGAGCTTCCAGTCACAACAAAAATCAGAGAGTCAGGCTGCTACATGTAGAGTTACACCCTATGGCTTTTATTCACTGGCAAATCTTAGTATTAGAAGGGGTTTTAGCAGTTGCGGTAGATAACCTCCTCCACCACATTCTCACAACCTTGTTGTCCATCACAAACTTGACAGGATGGCCCCTCGCTTCTAGTACAAGACCTCACGTGGGTGCCCTGTCAAATTTGTGTAGGCCGAGGTCTGTCAATATCTCTCCATATGTTGATCCATATATGTGCATATGTATAGTAGTTTCTGCTCATCATCCTAATCCTGTCCTCTACAACTGCACGCACTGCACATAATTCCTTTCACAGGACAACTATTCAAACATGTGGAGACTGTTGCTATCTAAAAGACTGGCAGACTACATCAGCTCCACCAATCCCACTAATCACCTCGACTACCTCTGTGTTTCTCTTACCTTACGTTAAATATCCATAGATCCTTTGTTTAGTTCCTATGACATGGTTTCAAGGTTACTATTACTATGCTTCCTCAGAATGATCTCTAGGTTATTAGTGACGCTCTTCAGTAATAGGGAACCTTCTTTAAATATGAATCCCCAAAACTGAAGACTATTAAATTGGTTTTCAACCAATATTTGGTAAATTACAACACCTACCTTGATCTGAACACTGTGTTGTAGAATCAAATTCTAAATAAACAGAAAAATGGTGAGTCATTTTGTGAAGCTAAGTTTATTTGGAAGTCCCTCAAATATGCAAATCTGATAAATTAATATTTTTTACATATTGGTTTTACTTAATTTAAGGCAAACTTTCTTGTTTTTATTTTGAAGATTGAAATTTGTGTACCCACTCTTTTCTGCAAGGTAGGTACTTCCAAGTCAATTAAGGCACAGAATCAAAGGAAATAAGGAAAATAAGACTTGTTGATATGCTATATTCATACTATTAGTCTTTATAATGTTCTAGAAGCTTTTTAGTTCAGTAAATACAAGTAACATATTGTTAATATTATTACAGTTTCTTTAGTGAATAGAAATATTGATTCTCCATAATTTTCTTTGGAATGACATTCAAATACTTTGGTATACTTAAAAATTTTAAGAAAGCATCAACTTAGGTAACCATTTATTATACCATAGTCATTTTCTTCTCTGTATTTGCCAATCTATTTCACTGTGTCATATTAGCAAATCTTATATATGGCAAACATCATTTTAAGATTTGGAGGGATATGAATAAGGTTCCTTGTTCATAACAGTGGCCATTGGCAATCTACAAATATTGTCAAGACACCTGAACTGGATGCCTCTCTTAGTCTTGAAATTTCCATGAGAAATTTATAGATCAAAAGTATTTCCAGGATCACAACTGTTGCCTTGTCAAAGTGTACCTGCGGAATCATTTCCTTTCTGAATGAATACTCTCCCTCATTAATTCATCCTCCCACCTACTGACTCTCTGATTTTTGAAACTTTAGTTATATCATGGATTTCTCTTTTGAATATCCTCTAATACCTAAAGGAAATAATAATACTAGTAATAGTAATAATAACAATGGCATATATCATCAAGAGCTTACTACGAATAGTTACTATGTTAGACACGTTTTCTGTGTAATTGCTGAGCCTCATAACAGCTCTACAAAGTAGGTATTAGAATCCCCATTATACGTATCAAGAAAGTGAGACTCAAAGATATTAAGTAACTTTCCCAGGGAAGTCCATAAAGTAAGTGATTGAGATAAATTTGAATCTGCATCATGTACCCCATGTTCCATGGCATTCAAGGGCCTTCGTAGTTCATTCAGTAAATACACCCTGAGTGTCCAGTATGTCTCAGGCACTGTTCCAGGCACTAGAAGTAGAATGATCATCAAGACTAATGGCATACACATTCAAGAAGCTAAGACATTTGCAGGGGTTGGAAGTGAGATCATACAGGCAATCAAGTAGATAAATGGACAAGATAATTTCAGGTAGTGATGGATACCAGGATTAACATAAAACGTGGTGGTAGGATATGGAGTGTCTGAGTATCATATCCAAATAGTCAAGGAAGACCACCATAATAAAGTGAGACCTGACCAACAAATAGGGTAAACCATGTGGACATCAGGGACTTAAGTGTTACAAGCAGAAGGAATAGCAAGGGCAAAAGCCATAAAGAAGAAATATTTGGGAGTGTTTAAAATAAAGAAAGAGGAAGAATAGGGCCAGAACGGATGGAGCATAGCAAGGAATGGGGACTCCTGAAGGGTTGTCATACATGATAACGTTGCTTGGAATAGGGTGGGAACTGTAGAGATGGGGAGCAGTATATATATCAGGGATCAGTTTTGGAGCTTCTCAATTCAACTCAAAGTTTATTATCCTAATTTTAACATTTACCCTTCATGCACTCTAATTTCCACTTATGCCAAGTAACTTGTCAATCCCCACAATGTCCTTGTGCTGATTTTCACACTCATTTCTTCCTAAAGTCTGATTCCCTGCTTTCAGATCTTTCTCTAGGATACTTCTACTTTTCAGTTAAGTCACAAATTATAGGTTAGTTTTATATTCATTTTTATTTCCCAAGCCTCTCCATTCCCCCTAATCAGAATGAACTGCTTCTTTACTCTTTTGACATTTTTAAGCCAATCTGGATGGCTTCATGTCTTTAGTTTTACACTTTGATCTGTCCCCTGCTAGACTCAACTTCTTGAGGGAAAAATTATCTCATACATTTTTTCCACCTACCAATTTGCTTACAGTGGGATGCAGGAATTATACATTTTGTTAAACTAGGAACTCAAAAGAAGGGATGACATCACTAATGATCTCTGACTGAGTCCTCCACTCCATTCCTTTATATACCACTCTGTCATAATCCTTTATCTCTTGGCTTTTGCAATCATAACTCTTCTAAATCTACTCTTTATAAAATTGCTAGTGATCTCCTAGTAAGCATGTTGTATTATTTTGGATTGAAGCTGTAACAAATTGTCACAAATTTAGTAGCTTGAAAACAAAAAATTATCATCTTACCCTTTTGGAGTTCAAAAGTCCAAAACTAGTCTCACTGAGTTCAAGTCAAGGTGTTAGCTGGATTGGTTTCTTCTGGAGACTCTCAGGAGGTTCTGTTTCCTTGCCTTTTCCAGCTTCTAGAAGCTACCTATATTCCTTGATTCATGGCTCCATAGTATCACCTCTTCTTCTTTTGCTTCCCTTGTCACATTAACTTCTTCTCTGATGTTGAAGCTCTTGTCTGTCTCTTATAAGCACCCTGTGATTAAATTGGACTCACACAGATAATCAGGATAATCTCCCCATCTCAAGATTCTTAGTTAATTCATATTTGCAAAGACATGTTTACCATGTAAGGTGGCATATTTACAGGTTCCAGAGATTAGGATGTAGACATCTTTGAAGAGTCATTAATTAGCCCACCACATGTGTCTCATGGTGTATCATCAGTATTTGATCTCATTGAAATATTTAACTAGAAAGCAATACTCCCTACTTTGTGAGAGTCACTCTCCTGCTGGCTGTTGTGACATAGCCCAGATAGTCTTAATAGATTGTTTCTTCCCACTCCTTTGCAAGTGTCTGTCCATCCTTTAGCATGATAAAAGTCAATTTTCATCAAATTTTCTCTACCAATTGCTTACATAAAGAAAATTCCAATAAATACTTGATAATTAAGTAAAGATAATACCTAACCCTTACTGAGTGCTTAATGAGGGTCTAAATGTTTCACATATGTAATTGCATTGAATTAATGCAATAATCCTATGAGCTAGGTTCTTTCATTAATTGCGTTTGTGACAAAGGTGAACAAATGGAGGCTTGGTTTCCTATGATGCCTTGTATGAGGTATAGAGGAGGGTCTGAGAGCTTTAGCGACCCCTATGGGAATGCAAAATACGTAGTTTTCAGGCCCTCCTCAAACTCAAAGTTGTAAAGCTACGCGTTATCCCCTAAACAGAATATAAGTTCTTTTTTCTTTAATCCCTCACTGTACTTTCTTTTTTGTAGTTCTTATGGCCAAGACATGACCTTCCTTCCTGAGAGAGAAAAAGAAACTGAGAGTAGTATGGTAGCCCAAAGCACAGTGGCTAAAGAGGGGAGGATAATGCAGACATACTTCAGGGAGGTATTAAAACCTGGAGAACCCTTTCCTAGTGATTGGAAACAGATTTGGTCTTGCCACCGTGAGGTGATTGAAGTTTGATAGGCAGGGGTGTTCTGGTTCTGGATCATCTGTCTGTCACTAAAAATATCATTAGATGTGACACTGAAATGTTGTAAAAATTTTCAAGGTCCCGGTTAAACAAGTCTGAGTATTGCTCCAAAAATATAAGGAAACCAGGGAATTAGTGACTTCAAGAACTAAACAAGACTGGAATACAAAGAGGTGATTTTAATTTAATCGGGGTTCAGGTACCCAAGTCTCATGCTAAAAACCAGGCACTGTATCTTTGGTGGTAAGATTAATATTAGGTCCTATCTTTTGTGATATGAGCATGCAATCCACAAGTGTTAATTAAAAGTTTAATTAAACAATGAACAAATGTTGAATAGACATTTCACCAAAGTAGATATAAATGGCCCATAAGCATATGTATAAATCTCAACATCATTAGTAATCAGGGAAATTCAAATCAAACCACAATAATATAGCACTTAATACCCACTAAGATAGCTATAATCAAAAAGTCAAATAATTACAAGTGTTAGCAAGGGTGTGGAGAAAGTGGTACCCTCCTACATTGCTGGTGGAAATGTAAATGCTGCAGCTGCTTTGGAATCTTTGGCAGTGTCTTTAAAATGTTAAATATAAATTTACCATATCATCCTGCAATTCCACTCCTAGAAACCTACCCAAGAGAAATGAAAACATGTACACACAAACACTTGTATATGAATGTTCATAGAAGTATCATTCATAATAATCAACAATTTAAAATATCCCAAATGCCCATCAGCTGGTAAATAGATAAACAAAATGTATTATATCATACAATAGACTATTATTCATCAAAAAAGGAAATAGTGGCACATGCTAAAACATGGGTGAACCTCAAAAGAAGCTAGACACACAAGACCACAAACTGCATGATTCCATTTATATGGACGATCCAAAGCCATCAAATTTATAAAGATTGAAAGTAGATTAGTGGTTGCCTGAGGCTGGAGATGGGAACAAGAGTGGCTGCAAAGTGCAAGAGAGAATTTTTTTGGAGTAATTGAAATGTTCTAAAATTAGATTATGCTGATGGTTGCAAAATTGAATTTACTGAACAATCATTTAATTGTATGGTTAAAATGGTAAGTTTTATTGAATGCAAATTATGCAATTATTTCTCAATAAACTATATATGTGTATAAATATATATCTATATATTTTTTTCAATAGTCTAAATTTTACAGACAATCGGTTGCAGGATAAAGACTCACACTCAGTGTGCTTGATGCAAATTCCAGATTCTATAAATAGGAGTGGAGTCCCATTAGTATATGCATTGTTAATACAAAATCATGTCAAACGCAAGAAAGTAAACAGCAACAAACATACAAGTAAAACAGAGGGAGTGATAAAATTTCTTGGCTTACTTTATCACTCTTCTAGACCTTGGCTCTCACTGTACTGTTTGGAGGCAGGGGGGTGGTTTGAACTGCAGCCAGAATGCAAGAAAAAGCAAAATAAATTAAACAATTTTTAAGAATAACTTTGATTATGCAGTATTTTCACTTTTTGTATGAATTTAGAACTTAACCCCCATATAAATGTGATTGTGTTGTACTAAAAATTCTTCAAGCCTTAGGACAAGCTTGTGACAACTATAAATATTCACCTTTAAGTTAAAAACAAAAGAGTTTTCTATCTAACAAACAATAGAATACATATGTGGAGGTATATTAAATATAGTTACTTAAAACTATTTCCACCACTGTAGAGAAAAGAAATGTGCTTTTAAATGTTGTTTATGGGCTTCCCTGGTGGCACAGTGGTTGAGAGTCCACCTGCCGATGCAGGGGATACGGGTTCATGCCCCGGTCCAGGAAGATCCCACATGCCGCGGAGCGACTGGGCCCGTGAGCCATGGCCACTGAGCCTGCGCACAGTGAGAGGCCCGCGTACGGCAAAAAAAAAAAAAAAAAAAAAAAAATTGTGTTTATACCTGTGGTAGATGAAATAATGGTCCCCCATAGATGTCCACACCCTAATCCTCAGAACCTGTTTACATATTACCTTATAAAAAGGACTTTTCACGTGTGATTATGCTAAGGGTCTTGAAATGGGCAGATTAAAAGGACAAGGGTCTTTATAAAGGAAAGCGGGGGCAGGAGATTCAGAGACAGGAAAGGAGATGTGATGATGTAAGCAGAGATCAGAGAGAGTGAGAGAGAGAGGTTTGAAATTGAAGACACTTCAATGTTGACCTTGGAGATGGAGGATGTAGCCATGAGCCAAGGAATGCAGGTGTCCTCCAGAAGCTGGAAAAGGCAAGGAAACAAGATTCTCCCTAGAGCCTCCAGAAGAAACACAACTCTTCTGACCCCTTGATTTTAGCCCATTTCAGACTTGCCTCCAGAACTCTGAAATAATAAATTTGCATTATTTTAAGCCACTAAATTTGTGGCAATTTGTTACAGCAACAATAAGAAGCTAATACAACACCTAATCTGGTTTTCCTCACAAGCCCCCACCAAATATTTAGTAAGGGGAAAAATGAAAAAAAAACAAAACAAAAAAGAGACTAAGAAATTCTAATTCAGATTAAAATTCATCTCCCGTGGTAAATTAAAAAGAGATTTCAGGTCATGCTAAAAGATGCTCTCCAGGAAAAAAAAATGCTGAGTCTCTCAAGTTGATCTCCTCTCACTTGCTCTTCTGCTTAATACAACATCCACAGGTTTGTCTTAGGACGTCTTCAGCTCCAAGTGTTCAATTAGCGTAGAATTAAATATTAAGCAAGGAGATAGGAGGTTGACACCTTTTGTCTTTTGATAAGTCTCTAAATAATGTCAGTATCTCTGAATTTCTTTTGCTCCTGGGTTCATGGTCGCAGGACGGCTGGGCACATTTTCAAAATAGGAAGAATGAAGATGGGGGTGAGTTGGAGGCATAAGCATCTGTCTCTTGTATCAAGAAATGCAAAAGCTTTTCTAGAAAATACCATCATGGGCCATTACTTGCAGTTGTGTCCATTTATATTTGGAAAAAAAGAAAAAAAAGAAAATGGAGGGAGGGCATAAATAACAGGAGGGAAAAGATGCCAGGCTTATGTGAAATAATGGCAGAGGGGAACTTCAGGCTCCCTAGGTGAAAGCCTGCTGGCCTCTGGCAAGGTACGCGTAGTCCACTTGTTGCTTGCCTTGCTGACTGGCCTTTAACATTGAAACCTGGGCTGGTGCACCTCATTGTTTGGTCTCTTTTCTGGCCAGACCATACCAGGGCCCACATCTGCAGCTCTTCAATTGAAAACCACCCTTGGAATACTAGAGTGTCTTTGCCACCAGTCACAGAAATGGAAGTCCCTGAGAGTGTCCTAGGTGGCGCACAGCTAAAGAGTGACAATTTCAGGAGTAAGAAAGCCCATTACTCACCTTGGCACTGGGTGACAGAATAATTTACACTCTAGAATTTCTCTGTGGGCTCCAGCTGAAGCACCCTGCTGTTCTAAGGAATAATTATGTTACTTAATTTTTTTTTTTTTTAATGATCAGTCAGGTGTGGACATGGGATAGGACCACAGAGAGGTGCATGAAATTGAAAGACATTTGTTATACTCACAAGTCCTGGAAGAGGGAGATAGGGCATGCCAAGTTGGGGATCACATGGGAGGAGAGCCAAGAAAGTGGGCTTCACCAAGTAGGTGGGAAGCTGGGAGAGGATGAGGACCAGTGGGCCGGTGCTTTTATTAAGGGTCAGGGTGATAAACACAAACAAGAGGTGTGAAGCGATTTTATTGGTGTGTTTGAATGTCATTAGGTCACACTCAGGAGAGGGCAAGAAGGGGTACTCACAGCCTGTTTGTGGGGAGCTTAAAGCATCAGAAAATAAGAAGTTTTAAAAACTTACAATTTACACCCCCTGTAGAACTTTGTCTGAAATCCCACCTTTGCTCTACTTCCTTTCCTCCCTTTTGGTGCTTCCCTACCCCCTTAAGGGTTTCTCCTAGGAGTGCTTCTTAAATACGTCATTTCCCCAAGAATCCATGTGTTTGAATCTACTAGGAGCACAATGATTTCAAATATTGCTCTTTTAGAAAGATCTGCCATGTTGACCTGTATTCCTCTTTACCACTCTTTTGGTCATGTTGTCAAGTCTGTGCAAGAGAGAACCCCGGATATCTACGCAGTTACCCAAATTATATTATCAGTGTGAGCAATCTGAAAATATTTGTTAGAAAAATGTCAAAAATATAATTTTGTAGATGTCGTTAAAAACCCAGGTTTTCCCAAATATGAAGCATCTTTTTTTCAAGTAACTGTATCTACAGACAAGCATATTTATGGACAAAGTAAAGTTACTAAATTATCCCTTTATTTACAGTGGAATTGAAAAATGAGTCAGCATGAAGTAAAGCCAGTTGTTTAATATATTTTGGCAGGGCTTTTGTTGTTGTTGTTTTCCTTCAGAGGGGAAGAAAAGACAACAAAACTTGTCTTTGTCAAAGCCTGTCCCTAAAACATCTCATTTTTAGGCTTAGAGAAAAGGTTACACAAAAGTGCAAAGGTGTTTCTCCTTGTTCATTCCCTTATCCTCAAAGCCAACGTGGGAACTATCAGAAGTGTGAAAAGTTCATGCTTATCAAAGAACATTCATGACAATTACTGAAAAATGATTTTTTGAGAAATTAAAACAAAATGGTTTTTCTTCCCCTTTTCTCCCTCAACTGACAATCATAGGTGACAGTTACCCATGTCAAAAAATATTTTCTTACTAGAAAGAAAACTGGTAAGGAGGGCCTGTCATTTTCTCTTTGTTCACTATTTACAGTTAGGAGAAAAAATAATTTATGATTACTGTAGTTATATCTCTCTTTAGGAAAGCTGTACTAATTACGTAATTTTTTTAGCCATTTTTCTTTCTACAAGCTCTTCGTTAACCTAAGAAGTGTATTAACAATTTTGTACCTCATTACTTTTCAAACCCCTGTGTGGGTCACAAATTGAATGGTCCAGGATCACTTAACGCATCAAGTCTGTTCAATGTGTTCATGATGCTTGTGGGCTGACATATTCACAACTGTGATATAGACTTTCCCTCAATAGATAGTATCTTCATAGATGTTTTGAAGGAGTTTATAGGAAATGAGTTTGGGCAAAATGTTTTGTAATCTGTAGTTTCACCATAATGACAATGAACCTTAGGAGTCAGCCTAGGATGTGTTATCTGAGCTAATATTACCAGCTACCTATGCCTTTCATTTTATAACTTTATATCACATGTATAACTCTGGTTTTCTCTATTGTCGTTTGTGATTCATCCTTTTTTTTTTTTTTTTAATGGTTCCATTCTGCTGTTGCCTTCTCTCCTGCAAAACTGCTTTGGGCCATAGAGATAATAGAATATTGTTTTGAATTAACATTTCATTGAAGTGAAATTTCTGTGTGTTTACAGAATATTTTTTTAAGTACTACTTTTCTAAGATAGTTTTATTTAGGTAGCATCAGAGCGGTTGCATCTAAAAATTTTTGATTTTTAGTGTAGTAGGTAATATTGAGTTAGGAAATAAAATGCCATCCCCTCATACACCTCCAAATATAAGAAGTAACCCTTATTGAAGAAACTGCGTTTATGTTTTCTAAATGCTGCCATTTACTTAGTATTTAAATGATCTGATATTCTTGGAAAACATTAAAGTGTCTTCTTTGTCATCTTACTCAATCGTCCCAACTCTGAAGTGGGTACTGTTATTTTTCACTTTAAGTATGAGGAAACTGAGACTCAGAGAAGTCAGTGGTCTTCCCAGGAAACAAATGGCTATAAAGTAGAAGAAGCAATTCAACTGACATCTTCTTGCCTCTGTAATACTCAAGTTCTTCCCTTTAATCCTCCTAAGATCCATATGAAGTTGGTATTATTCCCCATTTACAAATTAGAAAACTAGGTATGAGAGATTAAGTTAAATTCCAGTAAACAACAGAACCAATACATGTAATCTCCTTTTTCCAATAAATGATAGTAACCATCATTAAAGTATACCTTAAAGAAAATGCTCATATGTGTTCTGAATTTAAAAACTAGTAATAAACCCATGCAAAAATTTTTAAAGAGCTCCCTCCATGCAGAGGCTCAGGATTGTATCTAATTTAATGAATGGTTAAAAAAAAAAAGAGGGGAGGGAGAAGACAGCATGAATTATCTCCAATAAATGAATTGTTTAGTTTGCTCAAAGTAAATGAAGACAAACAAGGGGATAGGTCCACAGCTAGGTCCCACTGTTGTCAAATCAAACAATAACAGCCAAAGTAAGGTTGTTTCATCGTGTTGTCTAAAATAAATTACCATGTCACCTTGAGTGACTCATTTGAGAATAACAAAATCACATGCTCATGAATATATTCATCCAAATGAATTAAATGTTGAAAAGTATGAAGGCTACCACAATATTTCATTCTAAGAAACAATGAGAAAAGCAGCATTTTTTCTTTTTTCTGGTTTTTACATTACCTTCCTGTGTTTTTATTTGTATTGCCTTATGAGCTTGTGACCCCCACCAAATGAATGGATTGAAATACTATTGTAACTTTTCTTTAAGATTGGGAGGATGGCAGAAACAAGACCAGTGGAGTATTTTATGTCCATCATTACATAGCAAGAGCTTTATACACAGTAGTTATTTCTTACATTTTTCTTATACACAAAAGTTATCTCAAAGAAATATAAGAAACTTAACAGAAAGCAATTTATTTAGGGCAGTTTTCATTGCAAATAAATAACGATTTTGACTATTCATGTTGGAAAAGGGTAAAAGGACATTTAGCATGTATAAAAAGAAATTTAAAAATCAATAAGAAAATGGGTTAACAACTAGAAAAGAATTCTAAAACTTGTGGAAAAAAATATTCCTATCCATATGTGTTAACAGAGTTTTTTAAAACACTGAATTTAGGAAATTAGTAATCCAATTCCATTTCACAAAATATGAGCTCCCAAAATAGGTAAAGCTTTATTATAGGCATTAGTAAAATGCTCTGCAGAAAGGGTTAAAAAAGGAAGAAGAAGCCTGAGAGAGACATGGTACTCATTCTCAAGTCATTTACAATCTAGGGAGGAAACAATAATTTGCTTCAAAATAATTCAAATACATACATCACTTAACCTTTCAAAATTACTTCCTCATATGTCATGTCATACTGCCCTCTCAACAACCCCGAATAATAGGCCAGAAACTTGCTATTTCCCCTGATTTACATACAAAAAGGGAGGGGCAAAGGTGGGAGAAATTAAATGACTTGCTTAAGTCACTTAGTAGAACCACATGATAGAACAAAGACTGACATTAATTGTTCTCCTTGCAAAGGTTATAGAATGGTGCAGAGGAACTCAGCACATGTGGATGGCTCACAGCCTCAGATCCTCCTTTCCATCTTATAATAAAAATCTCTCATCTTTATTCTCTCTCCTGGCATGCATGACCTTCAAGAAACATAAGTACAACTGGGTCAGAGTGATAATAATTTTCTTTGATGAAAAGAATGAAAACCCTGAGAGAGGAGTAAAAAGAGAAAATTTAATTATTGACCAAGTCAACACCATCAGGGGGATGACTTATTGGAATCTGCAGTGTGTCTTAAGTAGAAGGAGCTGCTCTGTTGGGAAGTTGGCTTGGGATACACATGATAAGTGGGACAGTGGGTTGAATAGCATCCCCCCACAATGCATATCCAACTGGAAACGCTTAATGGGGCCTTATTTAGAAATAGGATCTTTGCAGATGTAATTAGTTAAGTCATTTTGGATTCTAATGATCCCCAAATCGAATGTCCGTTGTCCTTATAAGAAGGAAAGAGTACATATAGAGATACATGGGGATAAAGGCCATGTGAAGATGGAGAGAGAGATAGGAGCCAACCAGCTACCAGATGAAGAATGCAAAGAATTGCTGGGAGCCCCTAGAAACTAGGTAAAAGCAAAAAAGGATTCTTGCCTAGAATTTTCAGAGGGGGCCCTGGCCCTGAACATTTTCATTCCAGGTTTCTAGCCTCTAGAACAGTGAGAAGATACATATCTGTTGTTTTCAGCCACCCAGTTTGTGGCATCTTGTGGTAGCCCTGGGAAGCTAATGCACATGAAGGTCTAGAAAGAAGAAAAGCAGCAATATCCTCTCCCAGAAATTCAGGAAGTATACTTTCCTTGGGAAGAGTGTTGGCGGAAGGAGGGACTATGGGAGGAGCACGTGAGGAAGCTGTTGGTAGTGAGGGTTGTCAAGGAGAGAAATTGTCCTTATCAGGTGACTGTAATATTCTAAGCTGTGTGTCTGTAATTTTACATGTGTTTTCTCTCTTCCTTCTCACCACAGTCCTGTGACGTTAAGTTTGACATCACTTTTTTTTTTTTTTTTTTTTTTTTTTTGGTATGCGGGCCTCCCTCTGCTGCGGCCTCTCCCGTTGCGGAGCACAGGCTCCGGACGCGCAGGCTCAGCGGCCATGGCTCACGGGCCCAGCCGCTCCGCGGCACGTGGGATCTTCCCGGACCGGGGCGCGAACCCGGCTCCCCTGCATCGGCAGGCGGACGCGCAACCACTGCGCCACCAGGGAAGCCCCCCGACATCACTTTTTAAAGTGAGGCTTAGATAGCCTAGGTTCCTAGCTCAAAGTCACAAAATAATAAATGACAAAATCAGGAACCAAATTCATTCTTCCTGATTCCTAGACAGGTGTTCCTTAAGCCTGTAATTAAATAGCCCTCCAAGAATATAGTAAATATTTCTTTCCTGGAGACTTTTTTTTTTTTTTTTTTTTGCGGTATGCGGGCCTCTCACTGTTGTGGCCTCTACCGTTGTGGAGCACAGGCTCCGGACCCGCAGGCTCAGCGGCCATGGCTCACAGGCCTAGCTGCTCCGCGGCATATGGGATCTTCCCGGACCGGGGCACGAACCCGTGTCCCCTGCATCGGTAGGCGGATTCTCAACCACTGCGCCACCAGGGAAGCCCCTTTCCTGGAGACTTTTAAAACTAGTCAGGACACAGCAATAAGGAACTCTCAGGAAAAAATTGTCCTCTTGGGGCAGAGAGAGATGAAATTGGATATCCTAATAGTTCTTTTCCAAGTCTAATTATTCTCAATCTGTGTAAGGCGTTGACTAAATGCAAGTTCATTATCATTTTTTTCTACATTAACTGAAAAACAAGATTGATTGACATTTTGGAGGTATTCAACCTTTATATGCAGGAAATTTAGGAGACTTTAAACACATTCAAAAAAGCTTTTCTTAAGATAGCTCGTACTGTTTTTGTTTTGTTTTTGTTTTTTACAGTGAAACACTCTGCACAAAAACAGATGCTTTCTAAAATTTCTTACTGCTGTTCTTCCCAAGCTGATGACCTTGGTGTACTCAGGACCTTGTAGGCAGTATGCAGTCTTCCTCAGCTGGAAAAGAAAATAAATACTGTGCTTCTTACCTAAATTCCTCTGTGTTCACACACAAATTCTGGCTTACTCTCTTTGCCTCTCAAATGTACTGATTCTGACCTCTATTCACAACAGATAATAAGAATATTATAAATTATTATTATATTTAAAAGTGTCTTCATATATTTTGTTTCATCCAATGCACACTATGATATATAGTACTCACGTTTCAAAAAAGAAAGAACATCTGACAATGAAAGTGACGTTGCATAAAAGCACAGGTGATGAGTGTCAGTGTTGAACTCATACCTTGGTAATATTACTTTAATCTTTTAAAAAATCATCCCTCAATTTTAACCAGAATAAGTTTGATGTTTACATTGGCCATTTCTATGCTAAAAAGAAAAAAGAAAAACAAAATAAAATAAAACAAAACAACTTAGTAAAATTATGAAGGCTACCATTTGTGTTTCTTATCCCATTTTGGTATCCTAAGCATGCTGATCTCCTATAAAAGAAAACACATCTCAAGAAGAATAGATTCTTTTAAGACTTATCTCCCTAAAAGAGAGGTATATCTCTCACCTGTTCATCCAGGATAATGATGTTTTGCAAAAATAATTTTTGTTCACTTAGATTAAATGTCTCCTTAACCAATATAATTAATTCCTAAATAATACCTAAAATACATTTTCTTCTTGGGACTTTTTAGAGTTGATAAAATAGTTAATTATGAAATTGACATCATTCCCCACCCCTCATCTTGACATGTTAAAAAATTTTATATTAATATGTAGGTATACTTCAAGTATGCTTTGAACACTAACTTCTGATTCCTATCCACTAGAACATGGAGACCTTACCTAAGAGTGAGCGGGACATGTACTGTGCTGACCCAACCAATCTTCTTAAGACAAGGGCAGATCAAGCCGTTATCCCTGGAACCATCCTTGTTTTCTCTCATCTGCCTTCTAACACCAAATCATTCAGTCCTAGCTTTTCTACTGCATCAATATAAGTCAAATATGCTAATTCTGTCCATCTCTTCTGTCCCCACCCTCATCTGCCACTATCTCTCACTTGGACCACAGAAACTTGTCTCTAACCCTCTTGTTTGTCACCTGTCCTCCACGGTCAGGAAAGTCTCTCTAAAGCTCAAATATGATCACGTCACTCAGGTGGCTAAAGCCCTTCGATTGCTTCCAAGTGCTCTCAGGATAAAGCCCATGCTCTCTAACATGATGTGTGGGTCCTGTCACAATCTGGCCCCATCCTACCTCCCTATTTTCCATCCTCCCTTACCTTTCTCTCTCTCTCTCCCCCCACATATATCCCCTTCCACCTGTTGCTCTAGCAATGGTGAACTATTTCCAGCTTAAAGAAGGCTCTGGGCTCTCACATCTCTAGACTTTTCTACATAACGATTCCTTTGCCTGAAATATTTGTTTAGCTGTAAAATTTCTACTCTTTATTCATGTTTTGGAAAAAGACCATTTCCTCTATGCAGCATTCTCTGAATTCTGACTCAACCCTGACTACATCATGAAGCATTAGTTGACTGTCCTCCTATGCTATCCCACACTACCTTAGTTACTAACAGTGACCAGTTCTTATCTCAATTATGGATTGGAATACAATAATCTAAATTCTAGAGATGTGTCTTGCTCTCACATTCATTGTAGCTTCAAGATACTCAATATTTCATGTACATATGTATGAATGAATGAAAGGATATATAGCATATCTCAGACACAAACTGTTTGACATACAATATAAGACATAAAACATATAACATATGTATGTTTATAAGACATATAAACTTACAATATAAGACATCCACCTTAATATGAATATAATTCTGTACTCTAGACAGAAAAATGTTCTCCTACACTATGTTCTTTTAAGTAGGTCTCCCCAACTATTCTTCATTGATTCCTCCTTCACAATTTCACCCAACCACCCTAATAACACTTTTTCAGTCTCTGTACAATTAGGAAAAATGTCCTCTGAAGCTGGGGTATGGTATTTGAATAGGTGAGGCTGTCATTACATAGATGCAGTTAGATTCATTGAGAGGAGCCATTGGCTCACCCTGAATCAAGATGCTTCCAAAGTTTGACAGATGCGGTCAAAGGACTACCTGGCACTTTAAAAGGTCAGAGAAGTTAGGCATGACCGACTTCTTCACAGATGGCTGAGGCTGTCAACTCTACTTGAAATAATCTAACCTGAAGGTGATGGAGATGAGTTGGCCTGCGTTAGCCCCGAGGAATTCTGTATTTCTAATGACTTGTGTGTCACTCCCTGCCTCTGCTTGCCCCAGACATCTCTCTGTGAAGACACCCACACGGTCACTTGGGGCCCCACCTAGACCTTTTCAGGAATCTTATAGGACAAGCCTAGCTTTGAAACTCAACTTCTCAGTGTAAGGAAAGGTCATGAGAAAAGAAGTCTTTCAGTGTTTAAAATCTTGTTTCTATATACCTTCTCTTTAAACTGAGGAGGGAAGAAATGAGCACAAAAGAAGCTATGACTTGATTTGACTGAATTTAAACATTAATGAAAAAGCTCTTTGCACTATTCATTACTTCATTCAACATGTATGTACTAATCACCTACTCCCTCCTAGATTCTGGGCTAGATACTAGGATTACAGAAAAGTATGGCACATATCCTTTGAGGATCTCACAGTCTGGGTGGGGATGAGGTAGACAGGAAGTCATGGAAAACTAAATATTAAACAGCATGATAAGTGACTGCAATTATTGGACCTAATTTATTCATTTAATCAATAAGCATTTCCTCAGCATCAATAATGGGTTGGGCTCCACGCTGGATAGTGGTATATAGAAGTTGTAAAGAAAACATTTGTGCTCTCAAAGGACTTTCAACTCTCAGTGAAAAAAAAAAAAAAAGGCAATAAGATAATGATATTATGAAGAGAAATATACTATGAAGGGAGGGATTCTAGGGTGCCCATTTCTGATCCTTCTTATCTCTGGGATAATCATTTCCCTATACACATTAAAATAATTTGATGACATCCCTCATTGGCAGGTCATGTTTTGCTCATATCAGTGACTCAAGGCAAAGGGAAAAAAGAAAAGGTAAAAATATGGACTGGATTTCAGGAGTATTGGATGCCCTCCATTCGTTTCCTGAACACCTCTGTGGCTTTGGAAAGCACCTTGCATGGAGAGCACTTCATTGTCTTTGGGGCTGGCATTCAGGGTCAGAATGTCATTCCCTGAAGGGAACTGATAAGAATAAGCCAAACTCTTTGCCTTGTCAGAACTATGTTATGAATGCAACTTTACCTATCCCAGTGGGTCTGAGACCCAGCTGCAAATCAGTATCACTAGAGAGCTACTGAGTACACCTCAGGAATACTGACCCAGTGCCTGTGGTGAGACCGGGAATCTGTATTGAATATATTTCCCAGGTAATTTTGATGTACGGCTTGTTTGGAATCACCAACCTCACTTTTAACACCAAACTTGGGCATGGCATTAAAGACCCTTCACAATTTGGCCCCAGCCTATCTCCCTAGAGAGATCTCTTGTTATGACCATGCTATCATCCCATCCCAGTGTCAGAAACAGCCTGTACTGCAGGTTCACCTTTGTTTCCCACTGCGTTTATACATGCTATGTTTACTCTATTTTCCCTTTAAGACACATCAAACTATGGCTCCTCCTTTAAAGGCACAACCCAAGTTTCTCTTGCCTGAAAAGTCATTCCTGACCTTCCGAGCCAGCCTAAGCTGCTTCCTTCTCTATGTTCCCAGAGAACACACTCTATTTAAACCTGGATTGTAAACACATATTTCTCCCAACTGGATCATAAGCACCATGGGTATTTCCATGTCCTTGTATTAAAATGCCTAATAATTATTCTGGCAATATAGTAGATAGTTAATAAATGATTATTAGATGAATGATTAGGACTTAGGAGCAGGTGAGCCATTATCAAAATCAGGGCATAATATCACGTAGGAATTTGGTCACAGGACTGATTTAGTACCAATGTTGGAGAAACTGGGGAGTTGGATAGCTTATTAAGAGAAGAAATAACCAGTTATAAACTGAGTCTCTTAACATGTGGGTCAAAAAGATTTAATAAAATGTTAGATCTGATGTTGAGCTATCCCAACCCAACTAATGCTTTGCACATATAACCTATTCTATGTAGGATTGTTCTAGATTCTGGGGTAGTCTAGGTGCAAACGTAGCAGTAAGATGGCCCCAGAATGTGAAAAAAAATGAGAACAGGAAGATATCCAGGTCATGAAATGGAAAATGTGTCATCTATACTTGTAAGTTTTCTAGTTCTTATTGAATATTTTTCCTCATCTCCTTTCTCAACCAGGTTTGGGTTGCCCCTTTCCTCTCCATAAAGTATCTCCTAACACTGGGATGAATATAAAATTGCTCGTAGCTCTTTGCTATGAGAATCTTATATCCAGGTAATTGTGGACTCCATGGTGTCCCTGGAAACCATGGCAAAGAGCAAACATTACCTTTATAAAGTTATTGTCTTTTTTTTTCTTTTCTTCAATGTTTCACACTACAAGGTTAAGAGAAAATGTGGTATTGTATGGAATGGATTAATTAATATCTAGAGCCAATAACGATTTTAGTGACAGGTTACTTCTTTGGTGGAACTATCTCCAGAATCATAAAAACATTTTTATTTTTTTTGCTCATGTTATATACTTAAGTAGCACATTCACTCTAGGTGTACACAATCATATAGACATATCAAAGAGAGAAGGGCTGGCTGGGATGCAGGGGGTCTAGGCATGCATTCTAAAGCCACCACCAGGGCCTTATACAAAATTAAGCTCTATGGTTAAATACTGCCAGTGTTCTATACTGATAACTTTGGCTCTTCTCTCTCTTATCATCAGTCTAAGGGTCCATTTGTTTCAGAATAAACGCATCATACATGTAGAATTCTTTCTCTTTTCATCTAGTATAAATTATTATATCCATAAGCCTATGTGAGAAGATATATTTCATTTCATAACTCGTTATGACCAATTTATGATCCAAGCTCTGCATCGAAAAGTTAAAATGTAGGCTCAGAGAGAGATTCACAATTGATCAGCAATGCCTTTTCTGTGTGCAAGAGGTGGGGAATGATGGCTCCTCTTCTAGATACTTGCTATCCCTGACACAAACCAATCCATAACACAATTTATAAATATATATTTGCTCTATAGCATAAGCCCTTGTTGTTACCGGGCATCACCAAATTCAGTTTTGGAGACAAAATGGTAGACTGGGAAAATCCCAGTTTGCCTTTTACTAGTTGTTCTTGGACTCAAAAGTTTACCCCCTTTAAAAAAAAGAGAACAAAAAGGAAAAAAAATCATTCATTCAATCAAGCAGTTGATGTGGGCATAAGTGAGAAATGCAATGTTATAAAATCTTAAAAATCAGGTAGCATATGAAGAAAGGTTTCATAGTTTCAAATGCATTATGAATATAATGGGAATTTGAGGTAGTTCTAAAAGAAAAGAATGAAGCAAAAGAGATTTTTTTTTTATAATAAATATATAAAATGGAAGGATTTTGCAATTTGAACCATACCATTTTCTACTAAAAGGGATTGAATGATCACAGAGTATTGAATGTGATCAGGTGACAGTTTTTGTGAGCACAGTTTTGTTTTTAATTATTACTATGTTGTTTTCTATAATTTTTAAAAACTATTATCAATAAACAATAGTGATCCTATTCTTGCAGAGCAATACAAAGCATAGTTAGAATTAATGTAGGTAATGAATTAATTACTTCCAAAATAAAAAACCAGCAATAAGCATGCTTTGCTTAGACATGCTGGATTTCAACATTTGATAGAAAATATTTACATATATTATTTATTTTTATTTTACTAGTAGCCCTGAAAATAGATATTAGAATTTCACCCATTTTGCAGATGAGTAAAATAAGAAGTAGATTCTTAAATGTTCTAAGATTGCTCAGCAAATGTATGAGACAAGACTTGACCCAGAACTTTGATTCCAAAGCCCAGGCATTGTCTATTTCACATTGGTTTTCAGAACGTTTTATCCACATACTTATCTCAGGGAGTAGATCTCCTTAGCATTATACCCTAGAAAATCCACTGTAAGGCACCTTTGGATGACAAGTCTTTAAGATATAATTAAGTCGTACTGTTTGTTTTCAACGATTGAAATAGTAGAGTTGAAGATAGGTAAAGCTTTTATTAAATGTCTTTTGTTAATGCATAATAAGTTAAAGCAAGTGGAAATACACAATTTGATTCAAGCACTGTTTTTTCCATAATTTTATTTAACAAATAATGTGCTATCTAAAACCATTTCCTCAAGACTCTTCTGTCTCCTACCATCAGAGTTGTATTCCCCAGACACAGGGCCAGCTAACTCTTCCTTCATGTTTAACACCCTTCCTGTGTCTTGAACCAGTCTTTTCCTTAGTAAGGACATAATGATAGCCCTAGCTGAGCAATCCTGGTAATACAGCAACAAGTCACCCTTTTAGAGCGGAAATATATGTAGTTGAGCCTAATAAACTTGTGTTTAAAGACCAACTTAGCAGTTAGAAACTGTACATCTTTGGACAAGTTATTTTTTATCTCATCCAATCTATTTTCTTCTAATGTAACTCATATGTAAGTTAAGAAGACATCACACATCAAGTACTAAATAATGTTAGTTTTCTTCTCTAGGTCCTTGCACCATGATTTTCAAACAAAATTGCGATGAAACGTTATTGTCCCATAGTTACTCCTATATGGTCTGCTTTTGTATTTCCCAATGACCCCACATTTGGGATCTAAAGAAGCCTCAGTAGAATTCCAGAGCAGAACTCTCCAGAATTTCTGCATGGAGTCTGTGCCTCCCTGTCTCCTGAATACCCCAGGTGTGTTTTGCCCCAGGATTCTGTGGGTCAGCTGCCTCTGTGTCCTCACACCATATGTGGGGCCTGAGTCAGGAAAGAGCTGAGAAGCTAATTTCCTTTGAAGGAAAGCTTATGTCATGGGAGCATGATGAGCAAGGGAGAGAATGGCCTAAAGTGAGGTTAGATGAGGAGCAAGCTCCTGCTGGTGGTCATGGAAAGGAGCTCAGAGCTCTCACTGTGAACGCAGGAGAGCCTGGGAAGCCATGGTAGGTGTTAAGCAAGAGACAAGATTTGTTGAAATTGTTCCTCTGCCCATTGTTACGTGATTTGAGTCAGTTCATGTAAAAGCTTCAAGCCTCAGTTTCCACATCAAGAAAGAGAGAGTCTGACACCTCAGCAACTTAACCCACAGGGTGATGGTAAGGATCACATCAGAGAATATACATGGAAAGCCTTTGCAACTTGTAAAGTCATATGAGCAAAATGTCGTAATGGCCGTGGTTATCTCCTGGCAAAATGTTATCAGCCTGAAAGTAAAGATGGAAAATGGACTCCTTGATTAATTATTTGTCTTCATTTCACTTTCTTTTATATCACATGATGTTGGGAGGAATAGATTCCTGCCACTTCAACACTCCTTAGCCATGGCTGGCGGTCCAGCAGAGGGCAAACCTGCCCAGAGCATACAAATGATTAGGGCTGGCACTGGACACAGGACCTGGGGTACTTTGTAACATTTGTAAAATGACCATTTCTCTGAAGCTACTAAAAGGATAGGAGTTCCTTTTTTGCTGCCACCACTTGGAGATAAGACAGAGGAAAGCTTTCTTCATTAACACCTGTGGCTTTCTCTTCGATCATTTATTCATTCATTCATGTGTTCTTTCATTCCACACACTTAACTGAGCTGCTGATTGATGTTTCAAACCCTCTCATTTCTCATCTGTAAAAGGAAGACTAGTAATAACAGGTAATATTTATATATACATTTAAGTATATTCTGGGAATTATACTAATAATTTAATGTATTATCTTGTTTAATTTTTCCAATGTCCTCTGATGTAGGTAGTCATTATAATTACATACCTTTTACACGTGAGGGATTTGAAGGTCATGGACCAGCCCAGTTCACATAGCAATTACACTCCTGGGTATATATCCAGAAGAAATAAAAACACTAATTCGAAAAGATACATTCATCTCAATGTTCATAGCAGCACTATTTACAATAGCCAAGATATGAAAGAAAACTAAGTGTCCATCAACAGATGAGTGGATAAAGAAGCTATGATACACACACAAACACACACACACACACACACACACACACACACACACACTGGAATATTACTCGGCCATAAAAAAGAATGAAAATTCTGCCATTTTCAGCAAAATGGATAGACTTGGAGGGTATTATGCTAAGTAAAATAAGTCAGACAGAGAAAGACAAATACTGTATGGTATCACTTATATGTGGAAACTAAAGAAATACAACAAACTAGTGAATATAACAAAAAAGAAACAGACTCACAGATATAGAGAACAAACCAGTGGTTACCAGTGGGGAGAGGGAAGCGGGGGCAGTATCAGGGTAGGGGATTAATAGGTACAAACTATCCTGTATAAAATAAACTACAAGAAAAAAATTTTTTAAATAAGTACCAGAATATATTGTACAACACACGGAATATAGCCAATATTTTATAATAACTATAAGTGGAGTATAACCTTTAAAAATTGTGAAACACTATATTGTACACCTGTAACATATAATACTGTACATCACCTATACTTCAATAGAAAAATTTTAAAAAACATTCATGGACACACACACACACACACACACTAAATTAAATAATTAAATAAATAAATAAATAAATAAATAAATAAATAAATGGCATCAGAACTGGACTTGAGCTCAGCTCTCTTTGACTTGAAAGCCAAATTTTGAACAACACGCTGACACCAACCTTAGTTCAAGTGAGGATGAAAGGTGAGAGCATGTGTCAGATGTTTCAGTACTGTGGTATCCAGCCTCTCCAGCTTCTTGGATGATGTCTTTTCCTTCCGGCTTTTCCTAATTCCTACAGTCAGGGACAGGCAGCTTAGCTTGAGAGGTAATTTTTCCATGGAGTAAGAAACATTTAATAGGCACACTATAAGTACATAAGACAGCTCCCAATTCCACGATATCCCATTACTTTAGCTTGAATTCACAAGTGGCATGTAGTATAAGAATGGTGAGCAGGCTCTGCAGCCCGACTGCCACTGTTGAATCCTGGCTCCATGTATTACTAACTGTGTGATGTTTCGTATTTAAATTCTCCATGCTAGGGGGACTTCCCTGGTGGCGCAGTGGTTAAGAATCCACCTGCCATTGCAGGGGACACGGGTTCGAGCCCTGGTCCGGGAAGATCCCACATGCCACAGAGCAACTAATCCGGTGCACCACAACTACTGAGCCTATGCTCTAGAGCCTGTGAGCCACAACTACTGAAGCCCATGCTCCTAGAGCACATGCTCCACAGCAAGAGAAGCCACTGCAGTGAGAAGCCCGCCCACCGCAACAAGAGTAGCCCCTGCTCACCGCAACTAGAGAAAGCCCACACACAGAAATAAATACCCAACACAGCCAAAAATAAAATAAATAAATAAAATTTTAAAAATACTTAAATAAATAAATAAATTCTCCATGCTAGGGATACTGCTAAGAGTATCTCTCTCATAGAGTTGTTATGGGAATTCAATTTCTTCATATAGTGATTGACACATAGCTAGTTCTCAATAAATATTAACTATCAACATAGCTTTTATTTATGTGATACAAGTGCTGTTCTAGCAGTTGCAGCCTCAGGTTGGAAAGCAATACATGATTTCTTCTGGATGCTACCTTTACCCGTGGTTGATCTTCAACACCATAAATGTGAACTCTCACCTGCTGAATTACTATCCTTCTGTATCTCAAACTTGCATGCTCTCCAGCCATGTGATAAACGGTCATTCAATAAACACTGACTCTATAGGCCAGAGTTAATGACAGGTGCTAGGAATATAAGAGAAGATAGATCTCTGCTTTCAAGAGATACAGGGTTTAATGAATGCTGGGTGACCATTTAGCTGTTTGTCAAGGCTTCTGTGAAGGGAATTGTGACACTGAATGGCATTTGCAGTAGTTGACCTACAGACTCTATGTTGAAGAGTCCCCTTTCTATCTTTCTCCAGCTCAGAACTATCTGACAGGTTGGGTCAGGCATAAAAAATGAAAGCTTTTATTATTGCCACAGAGAGGCAGCTTGGTCCGTTGGGAAGAGATCAGGTTTTTTTGTTAGAGACCTGAGTTCAAATCTTAGCTCTGCTGTTGGGGAGCTGTGACCTTGGATCAGTTCCTTAACTTCTTTGAGCCTTTATCTTCTAGAAGGGAGAGGCTTTATAGAAGAAGGAAACTATCTGATAGAGACTTTGTGAAGACAAGTCATGAAGCAGGTAAAGCACCAAGCACAGTCCCTGGTACACAGTGGGGCTCAGGCAACGCCAGCTACGGGGGGTTGGGAGGGCAGCAGCAAAGCAAAAACAATAAAACCAGTGGGAGGATGGCCTTGGCTGCAGCAGCAGATGTGGCCGCAACTTTCTTCTTCTCTTTGTTTGTTCAGATGCTGCCTTTATAATGGTAATGGATTACTTTAAAATTCAGAGTCCATTCTAGTGATAAAGAAAAATGATAGTGGGTTTCCCTATAATTAATGGCATTTTTTAGCATTTCAGTCTGATTATAAATAGAATATATAAGATGCCTTCTATGGTGAGTACATGTCTCTCTAGTTTTCTAGATTTATGGATTTAGCCCATGTCAAATTAATTATTGTGGGTGTATTACATGGATGTGAACTATCTGGAATAATAGGACTTTATTGTTAATAGACCTCTCAGAAGCTCATGACAGACATCCTTATAATAGCAACACATGCTTGAGTTTAATGAGAACCATCACTGACAATTAATGGTTCTTGTGCTTTCAGTAAATTACACACTTTCAAATTTTATATTCTTCATTTTCATCTTGATGGTTTCAGTTTGTGACTTGTGTGAAATTTATGCCAGATCTCCTCACAGAGGAAGAAAATGTTTATGGAATGTGTACTATGTGCCAAGCTTAGTGTTATTTATTTTACACATGTGAGTATATATGAACATGTAAGTACGTTTGAACCACAAAACAATTAGACCTCCCTTTATGTACAAACAAGAAAACTGAGACATGGTGAGATTCATGACTTATCAATGTGAGTGTCCATGCTAGAATTAAAAGTTGAGTTTGGTCTTTCATTCAATAGAAGATAAATTAGACTATTGCAAAAAGATTCCCTTTTTATCAACCAAATTTCTGCTTGCAGTAGACTCTTCAGCTTTACACATAGTAACCTTCTAGTGATCCCTGGGTCATATTGGTCTTAAGCTATGTGCATAAGGGATTGATAAAAAAAATCTGTGAATTTAATGTTTTGACATATTTTGGAACCTAATCTGTGTGTACTGCAAGGTCAAAAGCTATGGATATATCTAGAAGAAGAATATACTATTGTTCCTTGTTCTCTTGGTGCAGGAAAAGGAATTTTTATTGAGGACAAGTTATGAAAAGCTATATCTTGGCATTGGATAACCTGATGCTCTAAGTGGAAGATTCTTCCTGGACCCAAAATTTCACTCTGCTCCTCTTTCCCCATTTGTTCTTTTCAGCTATTATATAATTTTCAGATACATTGCTGATGAAAAGGAAACATCATGGACATGTTTTAGACAAATAATATGGATTTTTTTTAAGGACAACAGAAAGAGAATGTGATATAGCAGCCAAACCAGAAAATGTGATTAGGAAAAGGAAAATAAATGGTAGAACTATCATTATAGCTAGAAAGAAGAACTAGCCCCCTTCATGTTTTATTAATCTGGATTTAGTCATAATTGCCTTTGTATTGATAAAGAGGCAAAATTCTTACCACAGTATCCAATTTTATTATCTCCAGGACATGCATATTATTTGAAATTTTCCTGTTTTAACTGTTTGAATCTTGATTATGACTTCCTCCCCTCATAAGAATGTAAGTTCCATGAGAGTAGATACCTTTTCTGCTTTGTTTTCTGTTATAGACCCAAAGGCTAAAGTAATGCAGGCATATAGTTGGCACTCAACAAATATTTACTGAATGAATGAATAGCTACCTTTCAAACTTATATATTCATTCACTATACTATCATTTAAGGAGTGTATACTGTGTGCCATAGTAGGTATATCTACATAATACATGCACATATGTATGCAAAAATGAGAGGCAAAATTGCATAACAGGTAAATTTGTAAGCTCAAAATAGTGTCTGGACCACTTGTTACATAAACTCAGAAAGTTCCACAACTTTTCTGAGCCTCCTTTATTTCATCTATAAAGCACAGATAATATATGCCAGCTCCATCCTGCCCCAATAGCAGCATGCATTCTATTGTTTCTGCCCTGACGCATCCTTGGGCTTCTGAGAATCTGACCCGGTAGAAGAAGAGAGGATTCTCTCTTACTATAACAAGGCATCTAGATATAGTCTGTGGATTATGCACCACATGCTCATGTGCATGTAAGAGAAAAACTGGGCATTTTTGGAGCCCTAGGACATGGAAGTTATCTGTTCACTACCCACGTGACAGTTCTTACAGCATACGGGCTGCTATAAGAGTCTCAGGTCTGCCTCCAGTCCCCACTGGGAAAGGACCCTGGTACTAAAGACACTGGCCTGCGATGGGCCTGGAACCCTCACCTTGGTCCTGCCAACCCCTTCCCTGGAGGCTGGGTACCACTTGCCGCTTTCCAGATACAATCTTAGAATCTTCTGATCGTATGGCTTGGCCAAATCTCAGATGCCCCCAACTGCCATCATCTGACACCTTACATCTGATGACTTAGATGTCAGTATCTCAAGTCAAGCTAAAGTTTATTCCTCAACTCTTCTCAGTCTACCAATTGAATAGCTGGGCCCTCTGTAGCCAACTAGTCCAGTGAACTTCCCTCAGTTTCCATACTGTACTTGCTACTGATTCAGTGCTATGAGAAGAGGAAAATATGGATGTAAAAGTGTGTAACTTTGTGCTTGTGTGTATTCAGATCAAATCTAACATGAGCCATTGAACACCCTTGAAAAATAAATTCCTCTTGACATGTGAAGAGTATAATTTTCAAGGTCAATTGCAAACAATCTCCACAAATCATGAAATATAAGGTGCATTCACACCTCAAGTGACTATTTTCTGCTTTTTTAACCTAAGCTAAATACAATAAGCTGTAGAGAGATCCTCACTAATGATAGAAATTATCTGATACCGAACTTTAGCTCAAGATAGTTCTGCATATCCAGGCTGGAGCTACATTAGGAATTTGGTCTCGATTCCATATTATGAAGTCCAGAGACTCCTTAAGATTTGGGGTGGTAAAGATGCTCAGTGTAATATAAAGTTTCCTAAATCTGTTTTCACTTTATTGACCACTTCCGAAAAAGAAGAGAATAAGACTATTAAAATGAATACATTATATTCGGCTTGCTATTTATGAAGTGAATAAATCCTTGATAAATCCCTACAGCCCAGCAACATACCTGGCACCTGCCAGTACTCGGTAAATGTTGGTTGAATGAAAGAATGTCAGTCACTGACCTTTCTCCTCATGGGTCATGGGAGCTGAGAAAGACCAAGGTCAGAGATAATGAGACTTCACAACCTCATGGCCACAGTGAGAATTATGGAAGTGCTTTATAAGTGAGTTATTTGAAGCTCAGTAGGGAAAGATTCTTCATCCTCCCGGATCTCTGCTGTCACTTTACAAAGAGAAATAAAGACTTATCTTGATGACAAGGGACATTTGGGGATAAAGATGCCGAATACGGTCTGAGTCTGGACCTCTCAGAGGGCAGTGGGTGAAGCAGTTTGAATAACAGAAGAGTCAATCCTTAGAATCCTCCACAGAGGCTCAGAGAGATGTGTAAAGCACTTGGGATTTGATTTTACTTTTCAGGATTTTCTATTTTGTTCTTGTATTTGCTGTCACTGAGTGGAACAGAAAGCAAACCCAGTAGAGTGTTCAGGTTGTATAGTTTTGCCTTTTTTTTTTTTTAAGGGGAAAGGAAAAAAAAAATGGAATGTAGAGCCTTCTCACCTTCCTTGGGAAATTTTTAATGTACAAAGAACCTGAAGACTTTCTTTGAGTATCTGAGGAAGGAAGGAAGTCAACCAATTTTGTAATCTATGAAAATTCTTCATCTTCTTATTCCCTATATCCTTAAAATAAGTAACCCATAAAAAATGATTAATGACACAGCCTTTGCCCTTTAAAGGAAATGGAAAAAAAGGCAATATTTATCATGTGTCTACCACCTGTCCAAGTCTATGATAAACATAGTCCTACCTCACTTAGTATTCATAACAACCTTATGAGGCAGATGTAATTATCCTTATTGTACAAATCGTGAAATTGACACTCAGAATGTTGAAGATGCTTGTCTTTTGCCTCTGTCAATCCCTTATCACATACTATGAGCACTGACTCTCCTGGAAGTTTCCCCTGCCCTTACCTGAGAGGGCTAACTCTTCCCTCCTCTGTGCCATTTCTGTACTTTGCACATGCTTTTAACGTTATTTCTCTGCATTTGAATTAATTTATTTTCAAGTTTTTTTCCCCTTTACTAGAGGATAAGTCTCTAGATAGTCAGGATTGGGGTCTTCATCTCTATATTCTTTGTACCAACCACAGAAATGTTTCATTTTTGAAGTAAATGCCACATAACCAGTTAGGTATGGAGTCAGAATTTAAATTTAACATCTTTTTGATTCTGAAAGCTCATGTGGTTTTCATTATACTGTGATGTCAAAACTTGAAGACAGACAGAAAGATTAACGCAATTGTGTTAAGTCACACACTTAAGTAATACTATTATATCCCATTTACATACTTAATATAAATATAGCAGGGTTAAGGAATAGGTAGACGATTCATAGGTAATGCAAATTCAGAAAATGTGAAGCCCAGGGAGAATGTAGAGCTCATATGATAAGTCTAAGAATTTTCATTTTGCTTCACCAATTAATTATTATTATGATACAACTATAACATAATAGGCCCTGTAGGAGGTAGAAAGGTAAGGTGAAAAGAGCAGGAATCCTGCCCTTCCTACGCTGTCAGGTAGAATTCACATACTGCAATGTATTCTGTGGTGAGTTATTTATCTCTCTGAGCTGTACTTTTTGATCGTCTAAATTGGTGCTAATTGTACCACTCAGGATCATTATAAAAATTAAAACAGATAGCTTATGCTATTGGCCTAGTGCCTAACATAGATGAAGATAAATTTATCAATGCTCCTCCTCAGCTTAAATGTAGCTATGAATATGGATATGGATAAAGACTTAAATCAGAGGTTCCCAATTGGGGAGAGAGGGACATTTGTTTCTCCAGGGAACATCTGGCAATTTCTAGAGCTATTTTTGGTTGTCACAACTGGGAGCGTGCTACTGGCATCTACTGAATAAAAGCCAAGGATGTTGTTAAACATCCACTAATGCACAGGGAAGTCAGTCCCCCAACAGAGAATTATAGAATTATCTGGCCCAAGATGTCATGGGATATAAATGTGGATACAGATATAGATGCAGATATAAAAAGTGCTAAGAGTCACAAGTTATCAGGTCTATATTTGTGAGAGTGTAGATGTGGAAGAGAGATGACCACTGGCTCCAAATCTGAGGAGAATTTAGGGAAGAGTCAGGACTTATCTGGGCTTTTGGATGTAGGAGGTAGAGAGAGAGGGAGCACATGGGATTTTAGGAGGAACTTGATTAATGGTGAAAAGAGTCTTTTGGGGATTAGAGTCAACAAAAGGATTTTCCAATCATCCAGTGAAATCTGGAAGAATAAGTGCAGGACTTAGCAGGACTATATAATAGGAATGATGGCATAGGAGGCAAAATGTGTGGAGTAATACAACATGAGGACCATGGTAGAGAAAAAGGACAAGGATCATAGCCAAGGAGTACATAAAGAGCACACCCTGTATTCCTTCATTTATTGAAAAAGAGAAAAAGACACTTAAAAATATCAGATGTCCCATGGATACCAGGGACAATGAAAATAAAAACATAAATAAAGCACAGCTCCTAAATTCATAAAAGAAAACCTGAAAATGTTGGCAATTAAATGTATAGATTGAATAAAAAACAAGTTGGAGATTAAGGATGAAAAAGAATTCATCTTTGATATTAGAGAAAATTATGGTTTGATTAATCCATAATTGCTACATTCAAACATGGATTTTGGATGCTGGATTGCTACATCCAAACTAGGTCACTAATTTGCTATGTGAACCTGAGCAATGTCCTTAACCTCTCAAATTCTCACTTGGTTGTTTGTGAAATGTAGATACCATTACCTCCTACGAGTAGAGCCATGCTATTACTTTATACTCAATAAGTATAAATACATACATAAAATAAATCGTTATTTTTGTTCATATTCTAAATTGATAGCCACATTTATACATTATTTCAATGACATTTTTTAATTACTTAGTTGTTTTGAATCCATAGCTAAAATATTGATTTTTTCCAACTTTTTACCAATATCAAAAGTTAAACTGAAACTAGATTAATATGATTTTAATATCCATATTTAGTCATTATCTATTCATATAGTTTACTAAGTAGCAATTAGCTTTGTAGTACCTCAGAAACCAGAGGCTGAGGAGATAAAAATCTAATCTTTGGCCTGCAGGAGATTATAGTTTAAAATATTAAAAGGGAGATCCCTTCGACAAATGTACAACAGCACACCTAGGATGTAAGTAATAACTTCTCTGTGGTATATCTAATACTTTTTAATATTTTATCTCATTTGCTAATTACAACCATCCATTGAGGAAGGCCTTATATTATTATGATTATTTTTATTATTACTATTCCCATTTTATGCTTGAAGAAACAGTGGATCAAAAACTATCCTGGGGCTTCCCTGGTGGCGCAGTGGTTGAGAGTCCGCCTGCCGATGCAGGGGACGCGGGTTC
>NC_041229.1:52292903-52306945 GCF_002837175.3 Physeter macrocephalus
GCCTGCGCGTCCGGAGCCTGTGCTCTGCAACGAGAGAGGCCACAACAGTGAGAGGCCCGCGTACTGAAAAAAAAAACAAAACAAAAAAACTATCCTGGTTTCTGAGTAAACAAAATTGAGTAAGACAAGATCATTGTTTTTAGCAGTTTCTAATCTATCAGGGAAGCAAAATTCCCAAAAGCCAGAAAAACAATACTATGTTATAAACAACTTTACAATGGAAGTAATATCAGGTTTGTAACAATCAAAGTTAATTGTGATTGGCACAATCATGACCGTGGGGAAGCGGAATTCTAGAATTGCTAGTACGTCAGCTGTGTGACCTAATACCTTTTTTTTGTATATAAACTTGAATATTCTGTAGTGTTTTATATACAAAATCAACAAGTGATAAATACGAAAAAAGACCCCAGAGATCATATAATTCAACAGTTTTCATTTTGTGGAGACTCTCAGAGGGAGGTCACATGATTTATGTGGGAGCTGATCTTGTGACCAGGCATGTGGTGACACAAGCTAACCCCAGTTGACCATATTCCTGAGGGGTGTAGCATTCTTTTCTCTCTGACAACATCCTGAGCAGTTACTTCCACATCTTCTCAGTGTTGGGAAGAGACCTACTCAAACAGTGAGGGCATATTTTACTTCATGAGGTTTACACCATGAGGTGGCAGAAACAGTATCACTCGTGGCAAAGAAATGGCAGCCCAATAACAAATGATTCTGGTTCTCCAGATATCCTTCTGCAATGTGTTGGAAATAGGACTGGCCCCACTGGAATTTATAAAGCCCCTATTTTCTTAGATAACTTAAGGTGGGAGTGGTCCTCTAAGCCTACAGGAGCTTGAATAATTAATTTGAATAATAAGAATAAATGTTAAGTTATTTATATTCTAAACAGATGAGAATATAGTGTCAGTGGACTAAATAATAATAACTACAATTTCCTGAGCCTCTACTACGTTGCTAGGAGACTTCTAAGAAATGTTTTATACATTTTTCTCATTTAACCCTCAGAATAGACACAAAATGCAGGTATTTTTATCTTCATTATACAGATAAAGAAAGAGAGGTTGAGGGGGTGAAATGACTAGCCTTAGGACACACAGCTATTAAGTGGCACATTCTGTATTTTAATGCTGTCTTCTACTGCACAGTCCTGTGCCTTCATGCATCATTGAACAGTTTCCTCCTACTTTCCTTTCCTGGATTTCTTGGTAGAGGAGGCTTCTGGCCATGGTGGAGGTACAGAAATGTTGTGACTGGAGTGACCTCATTTAACAGTATTAGTCATTAGGTAAAGTGAGTGAGAAGGAGACAGTGGTAGTACACAAAAGTGACTATAGCACGAGTGACCGTAGATGTGACCATAGTTTGACATTATTATTTTTGAAAGAGTGTGTGGTTTGTATTAAAGGAAACTGACATTCATTGAGGACCCAGTATATTTTAAGGCATGTTCTTGGGTGGCTGTTTTACCTTCATTTATAGATGAGAAAACTGAGGCTGTGGGATTCCAAGAGGGTTGGCTAAGGTCACTCATGGAGCAGGGATTTAAACAGAAGTCTAGCTTCGAAGTCTTCACTGTTTTCTTTATACTGCATTACCTTCTGGAGAATTAAAAAAAAAATCAACATAGCAATGGAAAATTCAGGACAGTTATAGTTTGCTTGAATGGAAGGGAGAATTTTGGCCAGTTGGAATCACTCAATAATGGAAGGACCACCTTTGACACTATGAGCTCTGTGTCCTTGGAAACATGCAAGTTGAAACTGAGAGATTATGTATGATGGTGGTGCTATAGAAACAACTCTCACCCTTGGTGGTCTGTTGGGGTAAGAAATTTCATGTTCCCTTTCAATGTCATAGGGCTATTCTAGGAACCTATGAAAACTCTGGATGGGTGGTAATACCAAGGAGTTTCCAAGGAAAATTGCATTGCCATTTCTGTTGTTAAGAGGATTGATACACTGGGAATGAAGGGTCATTGATGTTGAGTTGTTATGATTCTTCGGAACTGTATCTCTGATACTAGTTTTGCACATTCTACACTGTTAAGCAGGACAAACAGATAGGGGTACTATACTTCAAAGGACAGATTGGTCAGAGATTCCTTCTATCTGCTGGTCCTATCACTGGAGTAGCAAAACTATAAATAGGACCGGTCTAAAGTCACACATAGAGAAAGATGTATAGATGGTATGTCAAAGTGTATTACGTGGAGCAATATCAGGTTTGGAAGGAGACTGAAATCAGGAGTCAAATAAAAACAGGAGATGTCAGATAGCCCAGAATCCAAGCGATGATCAGAAGTCAGAATGGACATGAATTGATGTGTCCAACTCAATTTGACAAATATGTATTGATTGCATCTGATGTGTTGAGCACCATGCTAGGTACTGGGGAAAGATGGAGATTACAAAGATGAATTTCATATGGATTTATCCTCAAAGAACTAGTAGTCCAGTGGGAAGATACACATGTAAAAATAATTAAAATAGATTGCAATGAACCCCATCCTATATGTAGTCTGTTACTGCTTGCTTTTTCATTCAACATTTTGTTGCTAAAATTCATCCATGGTGTTGTGTGTAGTTTACTCATTTTCACTATTAAATAATTACACATCATATGATTATGTTACACGTTCAAATATAAAAATTCATGTAAACAAATGGTATATTGCTAAAGAATAAAAGCACATATACTTATTACAGTAACAAAATGAAGATGACTATAAACACAATTTCAGGCTAGTGATACCTCTGGGATAAAATGAAAAAAATAGTCCAGGAATGAAGCACATAGGTAGATGTAGTTCTTAAGTATGGTTGTGGGTTCACAGCTATTTATCACAATGCTTCAGAATATATACTTTATATATATGTATATACACACACCACATATATATACATTCATATAAGTGTATGTATACACACACATATATCCATAGATACAATGTATTATTTATATTTGTGATATATAAAAAACATTTTAAATTAAAAAAATTTTAAATCTGTAGTATAGTATAGAGACATACAGACATGGAATGCAATGACCCAAGAAAAGAAAGAGAAATCACTTATCTTGGCTGGGTGGATGACAGATGAGATTTTTAAAAAGGAAGACTTAGAGAGTATACTATATCTTAGGTGGTTTACTGCGGAATGTATAAATGTTTACCTGATTCAGAGAGAAAGGGCATGCCAGGCAGAAGAAAAGGTTTTCCTGCCCTGGAAACCTCTTTGTACATTTCTGTATCATATTTATTATACTATTCCCTGTGTCCCTAACCCCACAATATATGTATGTAACAATATATAAATGTTAAATAAATGAACACATTCAGGATAGAGTGTAGTATATGAATGTGGTTGCATGTATGGAACATGTAGGGAAGAAAAAGTTAGACAAGCAGAAAGGAACTGGCTCAAGTTTTGATTGCCATGCAAAGGATTTTAGGAAAGTAATATGGTGTTTAAGTAGGGGAGTAATACATTTTGATTTGAATTGTAGATCAAATGAGCCTACTGTGAGAAAAATTGCTTGAAGGTGGGGTTTAGCCCCTATATAAGAAACAGGGAGGCCCGTTAGGAGGTGGTGATCTAGTCCCATCTAGAAGTGATAGAGTAGAGCTGGGAGAACAACCACAGGAATGGCAGGGAGGGAATTTTCAGATGGTTAATAAGATGCCAGGCAAGGAGGCAGTTTCATTGCCATGAGTCTAGAAAAAATTTGCCAGTATCTGTAGCATATTTCTTTTGGTCTTAAAGTGATGTATATCTTGGCCCAATTTTTCACAAAGACTTTATTGTTCTTTCTTTCAACTTCTTGGGTTTTAGCTTTAGATGGATGTACAATAGTTGTTTGGACAACATATTTTAGAAGGATTTGTAAAATTATAAATCATTTTCTGGTGATGACTTAAAGTGTGTTTGATTTTTTAGGACTAAAATTCAGGGGTTGGTTTGTTTTTTGCATATGGCATAAGGCAGCAGTCCTCCAAAATGACTCTGAAGGCATGAACTGAACTTATCTACATTTATTCATTTGTACCATAAATATTTGGCACTTGCTCTGGTGGGTGCTGTGGCAGACCGCCCATTTCCTCCCATCCTGATAAAGGCACTCATCCCCCCAAGTGCTGGAAATGGTGGCAGGTGATGGCTCTCAACTGAATCCCTCTCTGGAAATTGCCTTCAGCTGAAGAAGGTTGCTTTGCTCAGCTCACGTCCATTCCCAGGGAAGAGCTTACACTATTGACTGGCCAATGAGTCAGTTAAAATCCATTCATTTGCCTCAAGGTGGGACAACTCTGAAGGACTATTCCAATTCCAGAATTCCCCATGTAATGGAAGGAAGCCTTTAGTACAACTGCATCACAATTCAACTCCTTTTTCAGCTCTATCATACTTTCTTTGCTTGCCCACAGGTACTGATCACTTATAAGTTTCCTGCACATGAATTCTCAACTCAGAGTCTGTTTCTCATGGAGCGCAAATGAAGTTTCCTGTCAAGTGCCTGGCACAGGGGATATCATAATTTTTCAGACACTGAATAGGTACAAAAATAAAAGTTAAAGCAAGAGTGACATTTAGGGGTGCGTGAGGGTAGTTGACCATGCTGTGCATGCTGTGTGCACTGCTTGAATGGTAGATTGGTATCCTTGAGAAGCAGTTTGGTAACATCCAAGAAGTTGCATGAAGGCATAACAATATTTTGAAACCACTGGTGTAGGACACTGTTAACTCTTAAAGAACAACAGAGATATGTTATGGGGATTGGCAACATTTTCTGTCCGTAGACATGGGTGAAGACTTAGTTATGACTTTATGGAGGATTTACTGTGCCTCAAAGCTATAGAGAACATTGATTTACTCTTCAAAAAATTTATGGGCTTCTGCTGACATCCGGGCTGAGAGGAGTTTAACTTTGTTTGAAGACATTTTGCCTTTTCTGCCTATATACAAGGCAGTGAAGGGAATACATTAAAGGATGTCCGAGTTCAGGGTTACAAGGTATAAAGGTCACTTGTTTTCATGTAATAGGCCACAAAACAAAATTAAATAAAGAATCTTGTTAGTTGGCCAAACTGTGTGGACTTTGGCAGCCTAAATCAGGAGGACAACACTCTTTCACAGAGAAGTCTGGATTGAAACTTAAATGACAACACAAATCAGTTGCTGATTAAAAATTTTAAAATAAATGCAATATTTGCAACTGCCCTGCCCCAGCAACATAAGCACACCCACTAATATTTGGAAATAACAAAAAAGAAGAGTTTCCCTAGTTTCCCTTCTGTTCATGATTATTTAAAGTGTCAAAGGAGTAAACGAAGCTCACCTCTTAAAAATGAGAACTGTTATATAGCTGAACAACAAGGGACGCTACTTTTTTGGAATAAATGAAAAAGAAAAACAATACAAAATATATGAAATCATGTACTTCATTAAATACAGACGGGTTTCTACTACCCTCCTCCATTTACTAGATGAATGTACTTGGTTAAATTGCTCAACTTAATCTCAGTTTTCTCATCTGTAAAATGTGAATAGTAAAATATTTCTACTGGGTTGTGTGATAATCATGTAAGTTAATGTATGTGAAGTTTGTAAAAGGGGGAATGGCACATAGTAGGTTCTCAAGTGTAATTATCTTAAGTATGTTCTTAAGGTACTTTTAAGTCTATGCATAGAATAAATTCAAGATCAGATATACACATAAGAATTTCTGGCAAATTTCTTAAATCGTAAGCTCTAGGGAAAGATCTGTGGCTTCTACTTTTTAACTGGTGCTTAAACTTTTGCCACCATTAGAGCTGTAACATTTGATCTAAGTCCTTGGCCCTTATAAAAGTAGAGCTGTATTGGGAAAGGAGAAATGTGGTGTGAAAGATGAGCACTATGCGGGCAGTAATGAACTCGGAGTGGTTATTCTAGTTCTGCCATCAGTTGAGTTTGAGATCTTGATGACATTATTATATCTCTGTGAGCTGTGGTTTCCTTACCTGTAAAACTGAAACACTAATTTGATTTTTGTTTTCAATACTCTAAATTCAACATACGTGGATACTCTAAGTGGATATTTTCATTGATTTATTCTGGGAACTTGGAAACAGACACACATCATCAACTTCTTCATTGAACTTAAAGTCTAGGGAGACTAGGAAGAAACATAGAAAGAAAACTCCAAACACTTAAAGGAAAGTGCAATAAGTACTTCAGTCTACAGGGAGAAACACCTAACCTGTTTGAGGGCTATCAGGGAAGACTTCCTTTTAAAGGTAGAGGACAGAAGAGAAGCAGAGATGTCTAAGAGTACACATAGACCTAGAAATGAGAGCGAATATAACATATGCTAGAAGCTGAAACAAGTTTAGTTTTACTAGTACAGATTGTACAAACAAGAAAAGAGGAATTGTATGTAGAGAATAAGGACTGATGAAATAATACGTGTTCTCATTCATCTGTGTACTCATGGTATTAAGACTTTCATAAATATTAAAATAGATTTATCAACTGGAAGATATCTTTGAATAGGTTAGCTGAGAGCCATGACCACCACTCTGCCTTGCCCTCCTCTTGCATAGAAATGTAGTGACATGGTCTGACCATGCTGTAAGTGCAAACAGCAATTATTCAAGTGTCTTAAACATTCTGGCAAGAAGCACCCCAGTCTTCATGTCTGAGAAATAGCCATGCCCTTTATGGTCTCCTGGTCAGCTCCAGGTTCCATCCATTTTAGCTTATATGCCCCAGGCAAGGACAGGAGACCAACCTGGGACAGGAGAAGAACGGGAGGTAATAGCTGGCTGCTAGCACAGACTAGAACTAGGAGTCCTCTGGTCCTGTCTGGGGAAGTCTGGGTGGGGGCCAGAGCTCCTTGCTGGATTTCAGAGGCTTGGTATCAGCCGTTTGCCTTAACTAGGATGGCCTCTCACTGCTGCCTCACCTCATACTCAGCCATTGGGCACTGGGAACCCCAAAGTTGAGCCTGGCTTGGCTTAGCCTGCCTGCTCTGTGGGCCCCAGGGAAGAGTCAAGAAATGATTATTAGACCTAGACTGAGCCTGGCTTGGCTTAGCCTGCCTGCTCTGTGGGCCCCAGGGAAGAGTCAAGAAATGATTATTAGACCTAGAGATTGTCATACTAAGTGAAGTAAGTCAGACAAAGACAAATACCATATGATATCGCTTATATGTGGAATCTGAAAAAATGATATAAATGAACTTATTTATAAAACAGAAATAGACTCACAGGCATAGAAAACAACCTTATGATTACCAAAGAGGAAAAATGGGGAGAGATAAATTGGGAATTTAGTATTAGCAGATACAAACTACTATACATAAAATAGATAACAAAAAGGTCCTACTGGATAGGACAGGGAACTATATTCAATATCTTGTAATATGGGCTTCCCTGGTGGCACAGTGGTTGAGAGTCCACCTGCCAATGCAGGGGACACGGGTTCATGCCCCGGTACGGGAAGATCCCACATGCTGCAGAGCGGCTGGGCGCATGAGCCATGGCCGCTGACCCTGCACGTCCAGAGCCTGTGCTCCGCAATGGGAGAGGCCACAACAGTGAGAGGCCCGCATACTGCAAAAAAAAAAAAAAAAAAAAAAAAATCTTGTAATAACCTATAACGGAAAATAATCTGAAAAAGAATAGGTATAGATATATACATACAACTGAATCACTTTGCTGTACACCTGAAACATTGTAAATCAAGTATACTTCATTAAAAATTTAAAAATAATAATTAAAAAAATTTTTAAAAATGATTATTAGATCTTCAAATACATGAGATAAAATAAAGGTGTTATTGCACCTTTCTTTCTCATTGTGAATTAAAACTCTGAGAGCAAGTTTTTTTAAAGGATTATTGAGGAGACTAGAAATCACCTGAGAGATTAAGTTGAGGTTGGAAGGTACAACACCTTGAGGGAAAAGACATCTATGAGTAGAGAAATCTGTGAAGTGGTACTTATTTCTTTATTCACTGAACATATGCTTATTGATCAACTTATCACATGCCAACTACTACTCTAGCTCCTGGGAATATGGTAGTGAACAAGACATCCAAGTCTCTTTGAGTATGGAGTTGTCATGAACTATGCATCTTGCATATGGAACATCTCACATGCCACTCATGGAAAGCGATTCAGTACAAAGAGTTATCTCAGGATGGGCTGATCTCTGCAAAGTGGAATGCATCTCTGCAAAATGGAGATCCAACCTGTTTTAAAATAAGTGCCAAGCATTCTGTTTATTTATGGCTATGTGAAGGATAATTAGATATCCTGGTTGCACTCAGATCGTGTGACAGCATTGTCATTAGTTTGCCATATTCACAGGGAAAATAAAAACCCTTCAATATATGCTTATGTTAACATGGCATTAGTATTATTTTTAGAAACGTTACCTAATCGGCCATGGCTCACGGGCCCAGCCGCTCTGCGGCATGTGGGATCCTCCCAGACCGGGGCGCGAACCCGGTTCCCCTGCATCGGCAGGCGGACGCGCAACCACTGCGCCACCAGGGAAGCCCCTCATTTTTAATAGTAGAGTCATTTTTCATTCCTTGGGCCACTATGAAATGGATATTGGTAGGTTAAAATGAAAAGATCTCATAATATGAAGAAAGTACTGCTGCGCTCACTCCCTCTTGCAAGAGCACTGGAATCACAACTAACTGCTGAACAATCGTGGACAAGAAGACACTGGAACTCACAAAAAAGTTACCCCACATCCAAAGACAAAGGAGAAGCTGCAATGAGACAGTAAGATGGGTGCAATCACAATAAAATCAAATCCCATAACCACTGGGTGGGTGACTCACAAACTGGAAAACAGTTATACCACAGAAGTCCACCCACTGGAGGGAAGGTTCTGAGCCCCACCTCAGCCTTCTCAACCTGAGAGTCCAGCAACAGGAAGAGGAATTCCCAGAGAATCAGACTTTGAAGGCTAGCGGGATTTGATTGCAGGACTTTGACAGAACAGGAGGAAACAGAGACTCCACTCTTGGAGAGCATACACAAAGTAGTGTGCACATCAGGACCCAAGGGGAAAGAGCAGTGACCCCACAGGAGACTGAACCAGACTTACCTGCTAGTGTTGGAGGGTCTCCTGCAGAGGCGGGGGGCGGCTGTGGCTAACCGTGGGGACAAGCACACTGGCAACAGAAGTTCTGGGAAGTACTCCTTGGGGTGAGCCCTCCCAGAGTCCGCCATTAGCCCAACCAAAAAGGCTCCATTGCTGGATTGCCTCGGGGCAAACAACCAACAGGGAGGGAACTCAGCCCCACCCATCAGCAGACAAACAGTTTAAAATTTACTGAGCTCTGCCCACCAGGGCAACACCCAGCTCTACCCATCACCAGTCCCTCCCATCAGGAAGCATGCACAAGCCTCTTAGATAGCCTCATCCAGGAGAAGTCAGACAGCAGAAGCAAGAACTACAATCCTGCATCCTGTGGAATGAAAACTACATTCACAGAAAGATAGAAAAAATGAAAAGGCAGAGGACTACGTACCAGATGAAGGAATAAGATAAAACCCCAGGAAATCAACTAAATGAAGTGTAGATTGGCAAGCTTCCAGAAAAAGAATTCAGAATAATGATAGTGAAGACGATCCAGGACCTCAGAAAAAGAATGGAGGCAAAGATTGAGAAGACGCAAGAACTGTTTTAAAAAGACCTAGAAGAAGCAAAGAACAAAAAACCAAAGATGAACAGTACTATAACTGAAATGAAAAATACACTAGAAGGAATCAATAGCAGAATAACTGAGGCAAAATAATAGATAAGTGACCTGGAAGACAGAATGGTGGAATTCACTGCCCTGGAACAGAGTAAAGAAAAAAGGATGAAAAGAAATGAAGACAGCCTACGAGACCTCTGGGACAACATTAAACACACCAACATTCGCATTATAGGGGTCCCAGAAGGAGAAGAGAGAGAGAAAGGACCAGAGGAAATATGTGAAGAGATTATAGTCGAAAACTTCCCTAACATGGGAAAGGAAATAGCCACCCAATTCCAGGAAGCACAGAGAGTCCCAGGCAGGAGAAACCCAAGGAGAAACATGCCGAGACACATAGTAATCAAACTGACAAAAATTGAAGACAAAGAAAAATGATTAAAAGCAGCAAGGGAAAAATGACAAATAACATAGAAGGGAACTCCCATAAGGTTAACAGTTGATTTCTCAGGAGAAACTCTACAGGCCAGAAGGGAGTGGCACAATATATTTAAAGTGATGAAAGGGAAGAACCTACAACCAAGATTACTCTGCCCAGCAAGGATCTCATTCAGATTCGACAGAGAAATCAAAAGCTTTACAGACAAGCAAAAGCGAAGAGAATTCAGCACAACCAAATCAGCTCTACAACAAATGCTAAAGTAACTTCTCTAAGTGGGAAACACAAGAAAAGAAAGGACCCACAAAAACAAACCCAAAGGGACTTCCCTGGAGGTTCAGTGGCTAAGAATCTCCCTGCCAGTGCAGGGGACACAGGATCGTGCTCTGGTTCAGGGAGATCCCACATGCCACGGAGCAACTAAATCCATGCATTACGACTACTGAGCCTATGCTCTAGAGCCCACGAGCCACAACTACTGAGCCTGCATGCCATAACTACGGAAGCCCACAGACCAAGAGCCTGTGCTCCACAACGAAGAGAAGCCCCTGCTCGCTGCAACTAGAGAAAGCCTGTGCACAGCAATGAAGACCCAACACAGCCAAAAATAAATAAATAAAATAAATAAATTTATTTTTAAAAAACCAAAACAATTAAGAAAATGGTAATAAGAACATACATATCAATAATTACCATAAAAGTGAATGGATTAAATGCTCCAACCAAAAGACACAGTCTTGCTGAATGGATACAAAAACAAGACCTGTATATATGCTATCTACAAGAGACCCATTTCAGACCTAGGGACACATACAGACTGAAAGTGAGGGAATGGAAAAAGATATTCCATGCAAACCTAAATCAAAAGAAAGCTGGAGTAGCAATACTCATATCAGATAAAATAGACTTTAAAATAAAGAATGTTACAAGAGACAAGGGAGGACACTACACAATGATCAAGGGATCAATCCAAGAAGAAGATATAACAATTATAAATATATATGCACTCAACATAGGAGCACCTCAATACATAAGGCAAATGCTAACAGCTATAAAAGAGGAAATCGACAGTAACAGAATAATAGTGGGCGACTTTAACACCTCACTTACACCAATGGACAGATCATCCAGACAGAAAATTAATAAGGAAACACAAGCTTTAAATGACACAATAGACCAGACAGATTTCATTGATATTTATAGGACATTCCATCCGAAAACCACAGATTACATTTTCTTCTCAAGTGCACACAGAGCATTCTGCAGGATAGATCACATCTTGGGTCACAAATCAAGCCTCAGCAAATTTAAGAAAATTGAAATCATATCAAGCATCTTTTCTGACTACAATGCTATGAGATTAGAAATCAATTACAGGGAAAACAGCATAAAAAGTACAAACACATGGAGGCTAAACAGTACGTTACTAAACAACCAAGAGATAACTGAAGAAATCAAAGAGGAAATCAAAAAAACCCTAGAGACAAATGACAATGAAAACACGATGATCCAAAACTTACGGGATGCAGCAAAAGCAGTTCTAAGAGGGAAGTTTATAGCAATACAAGCCTACCTCAAGAAACAAGAAAAATCTCAAACAATCTAACCTTACACCTAAAAGAACTAGAGAAAGAATAATAAACAAAACCCATAGTTAGCAGAAGGAAAGCAATCATAAAGATTGGAGCAGAAATATATGAAATAGAAACAAAGAAAATAATAGCAAAGATCAATAAAACTAAAAGCTGGTTCCTTGAGAAGATAAACAAAATTGATAAACCGTTAGCCAGCCTCATAAAAAAAAGAGGGCGAGGACTCAAAACAATAAAATTAGATATGAAAAAGGAGAAGTTACAACGGACACTGCAGAAATACAAAGCATCATAAGAGACTACTACAAAGCAACTCTATGTCAATAAAATGGACAACCTGGAAGAAATGGACAAATTCTTAGAAAAGCACAACTTTCTGAGACTGAACCAGGAAGAAATAGAAAATATGAACAGACCAATCACAAGTAATGAAACTGCGATTAAAAGTCTTCCAACGAACAAAAGTCCAGGACCAGATGGCTTCACAGGTGAACTCTACCAAACATTTAGAGAGGACTTAACACCCATCCTACTCAAACTCTTCCAAAAAATTTTAGAGGAAGGAACACTCCCAAACTCATTTTACAATGCCACCATTACCCTGATACCAAAACCAGGCAAAGGTACTAAAAAAAAAGAAAATTACAGACCAATATCACTGATGAATATAGATGCAAAAATCCTCAACAAAAAACTAGAAAACAGAATCCAACAGCACATTAAAAGGATCATACACCATGATCAAGTGAGATTTATCCCAGGGATGCCAGGATTCTTCAATATACAAAAGTCAATCAACGTGATACACAATATTAACAAATTGAAGAATAAAAACCATATGATCATCTCAATAGATGCAGAAAAAGCTTTTGACAAAATTCAACACCCATTTATGTTAAAAACTCTCCAGAAAGTGGGCATAGAGGGAACCTACCTCAACATAATAAAGGCCATATATGACAAACCCACAGCAAACATCGTTCTCAATGGTGAAAAACTGAAAGAATTTCCTCTAAGATCCGGAACAAGACAAGAATGTCCACTCTCAACACTATTATTCAACGTAGTTTTGGAAGTCCTAGCCACAGCCATCAGAGAAGAAAAAGAAAGAAAAGGAATCCAAATTGGAAAAGAAGAAGTAAAACTGTCACTGTTTGCAGATGACTTGATTCTATACATAGATAATCCTAAAAATGACACCAGAAAACTACTAGAGCTAATCAATGAATTTGGTAAAGTTGCAGGAAACAAAATTAATGCACAGAAATCTCTCGCATCTCTATACACTAACAATGAATGTTCAGAAAGAGAAATTAAGGAAACAATAACATTCACCACTGCAACAAAAAGAATAAAATACCTAGAAATAAACCTACCTAAGGAGGTAAAAGGCCTGTACTCAGAAAACTATAAGACACTGATGAAAGAAATCAACGATGACACCAAAATATGGACAGATATACTATTTTCTTGTATTGGAAGAATCAGTATTGTGAAAATGACTATTCTACCCAAAGCAATTTACAGGTTCAATGCAATCCCCATCAAATTACCAATGGCATTTTTTTTTTACAAAACCAGAACAAAAAATCTTAAAATTTGTATGGAAATACAAAAGATCCCAAATAGCCAAAGCAATCTTGAGGGAAAAAAACGGAGCTGGAGGAATCAGACTCCCTGACTTCAGACTATACTATGAAGCTACAGTAATCAAGACAATATGGTACTGGCACAAAAACAGAAATATAGATCAATGGAACAGGATAGAAAGCCCAGAGATAAACCCACACACCTATGGTCAACTAGTCTATGACAAAGGAGCAAGGATATACAATGGAGAAAAGATAGTCTCTTCAATAAATGGTGCTGGGAAAACTGGACAGCTACATGTAAAAGAATGAAATTAGAGCACTCCCTAGCACCGTACTTAAAAATAAACTCAAAATGAATTAGAGACCTAAATGTAAGGCCAGGCACTATAAAAGTCTTAGAGGAAAATATAGGAAGGACACTCTTTGACATAAATCACAGCAAGATCTTTTTTGACCCACCTCCTAGAGCAATGGAAATAAAAACAAAAATAAACAAATGGGACCTAATGAAACTTAAAATCTTTTCCACAGGAAAGGAAACGATAAGATGAAAAGACAACCCTCAGAATGAGAGAAAATATTTGCAAACGAATCAACGGACAAAGGATTACTCTCCAAAATATCTAAATAGCTCATGCAGCTCAGTATTAAAAAAACAAACAACCCAATCCATAAATGGGCAGAAGACCTAAATAGACATTTCTCCAAAGAA
>NC_041229.1:52314443-52314834 GCF_002837175.3 Physeter macrocephalus
AAAATTTGTATGGAGACACAAAAGACCCCAATAGCCAAAGCAGTCTTGAGGGGGAAAAAAACAGAGCTGGAGGAATCAGACTCCCTGACTTCAGACTATACTACAAAGCTACAGTAATCAAGACAATATGGTACTGGCACAAAAACAGAAATATAGATCAATGGAACAGGATAGAAAGCCCAGAGATAAACCCACACACCTATGGTCAACTAGTCTATGACAAAGGAGCAAGGATATACAATGGAGAAAAGATAGTCTCTTCAATAAATGGTGCTGGGAAAACTGGACAGCTACATGTAAAAGAATGAAATTAGAGCACTCCCTAACACCGTACTTAAAAATAAACTCAAAATGAATTAGAGACCTAAATGTAAGGCCAGACACTATAAAA
>NC_041229.1:52315226-52326778 GCF_002837175.3 Physeter macrocephalus
ATCGACAGATGAATGGATAAAGAAGATGTGGTACATATATACAATGGAATATTACTCAGCCATAAAAAGGAATGAAATTGGGTCATTTGTAGAGATGCGGATGGACCTAGAGACTGTCATACAGAGTGAAATGAATCAGAAACAGAAAAGCAAATATCATATATTAACACATATATGTGGAACCTAGAAAAATGGTACAGATGAACTTTTTGTTTGCAAGAGAGAAATAGAGACACAGATGTGGAGAACAACTGTATGGACGCCAAGGGAGGAAAGTGGGGGTTGGGTGGTTGTGGGATGAATTGGGAGATTGGGATTGACATATATACACTAATATGTATAAAATAATTAATCAGAACCTGCTGTATAAAAAAATTTTTAAATGAAAACTTGTGGGGTCCTTGTGCTCATAGAAATGATGGAAATGCTTTGTATCTTGACTGTGTCAATGTCAATATCCTGGTTGTGATTTTGTACTGTGATTTTGTAAGATATTGGGAAGAAACTGAGTAAAGCATTTTTCTAACAAAAAAAGAAAAATATGAGGAAAGTACCAAATTTGGGTTGTAGTGCTACAATATATGTTCATTTTAATTGCAATTTCAGCCAGTATTATTAAAGATAGCACCCAGGAAGAAATTTTATTTAATGCTTTGAAAATAATTGATCAAGGTCCAATTTTAAAGTTCAAGAGACCAGATATGCAGGGAGGAATCCTGAGCTGAGAGCCAGGGTTTGATTCTCATTCCAGTACTGAGACTAACTCAGGCTGTGATGTTAAGAAAGTGATTCAGACAGGCAACGATGGCCTCCAGTAGAAGAAATCATATATTCTAGGATCATATATTAGAAAAACTTGCAAGTGAACTGTACAGGTCCTGTAGAGTAGAACAGACAACAGCCAGGATTATCACTATAGGGAGAGAATCTATGATCACTGTTACAAGTACTATTACTGCTACTACTGTTACTACCACTACTATTAATAGCCAAACCTTATTACTTTATTACTTTATTATTATGGTAAAGATTATTTATATTTATATGTGTATATACATATGTATATATATTAGCTTTATTGAGCACTTATTATATAGCATACAGTGTTTTAAGTACTGTTCATATATTTAATTATTTATCCCCAAAACAATACTATAAGTTAAATACTACTATTATTTCCATTTTACTGAGGAGGAAACTGAAACATGAAAAGCTGAAGCAATTTTGCCTAAAACAATATAATTAGTAATCGATGAGGCCAGTATGTAATTCCAGACAGTCTGACAGCAGAATACACACTAAGGAAAAATATATGTATATCAGTCAGGTATAAACAAAGATTGAAGAAGCAGAGGGAGTTCTCTGTCCCTAAATATTTTCAGGTGAAGCTAGAATGAATGCTTCTAGCTGCATGCCAGGGAATGCAGATACTAGATGACTATTTGAGAAAGATCACTTCTAGGGCTCTTTCTGATCCTGAGATGTTTCCATTCAATATGAGTTGCTCTAAGAGCAAACCAAGTTTGCCAAATTAGATGTTCAAAAATAATATTGAACTGAGTCAGAGTCAAGCCCTTTCATTTTTACTAAATGTGTATTTGGATGTTCTTAGACACAACTGTCTTCATCATACCTATAGGGTCTAATGGAGAACCTCTACATAGTGTAGGTGCTAAAAACATGTTTATTTATCATTATCTTTCTGCCACTACCACCACCAGTAAAACCACCATTATCAGACAACACAGTAAATTGGAAAGAGCACTAGAACTGGAGTCCAAAGTCCTTAATTGTAGTTTGAATACATCAGTTACTAGGGATATGACTGTGGCCAAGTAATACAAAGTCCTTTGGCTTAATTTTAATTATTTGTAAATGGGGTAACAATGATATCTGCCTGAACATACTGGAGATAGGATTTTAGGGTCTAGAATCTCATTCTTTGAAATTCTTACCACTACAAAGAAAATTCAGTTGAGTTTTAAAGATTATCCCTTAACACCAAATATAACTAGCAACTACAAGTATCCTGACATTAGCCTTTTGAAGCCTTAAGATTGTTTCATCACCCTTTGTTAATTACAGTCCAACCACTTTTTGTCTGTTTTTTAGAAACAGAAGAGAACAGATATTGGAAAATCTAACTAAACTCAACTTCCAACATAAATTTTGGGTTTTTACTTATAAAATGAAAACAACTTTCTATTCTTTTCCTCCACCATCTTTCTTTTAGTGGAGGTATAACATGATATATTTTGCAGTCAAGAGAGATTTCCTCCTCCACTGCCAAGGGGAACCCAGAGCTGAAAGTGAATGACAACACAGCTAAAACTTTGAGCCCCAATAAGATAAATCATGGTGAACCACTTGCTAACAAGCTGAAGTGAGGAGATAAAGGTGACAGTAAACAGGCACCAGGAAATACATATTGCTTCTGGGAAAGGTTGTACTAGTCCATATATCCACAATGCTTTGTTTGATGTGTGTTTTGTTTTGTTTTGTTTTCCCCTAAATCAACTTTTGAAACATGGGTTCAAAACTGGCCTTCCAAAAATGGGTATAGTAGCGTTAAGAGCATATGTGGTGATTCTGTTTACTCTTCTTCTGTTTGCTGAAAACAAACAAACAAAATAAAGTAGAAGAGATATGTCTGCTATCTAAAAGGAGATCTCTCTTAGTCAGTTCTGGCTGCCATAACAAAATACCATAGACTGGGTGACTTAAACAACAAAAATTTATTTTCTCACATTTTGGAGAAATATCAAGGTGCCAACATAGTTGCTTTCTGTTGAAAGCTGTCTTCCTGACTTGCAGGTCACTGCCTTGCCTTTTTGCTGTTTCCTCAAATGGTGAGTAAAGAGCAAGAGAGGGAAAGCTCTCTGGTATCTCTTTTATAAGGGCACTAATCTCATTGTAAGGACATCACCTTCATGACTGCATCTAAACCTAATTATTTCCCAAAGGCTCCATCTCTAAATACCATCCCATTAGAGGGTAGAGCTTCAACATATGAATTTGGAGGAGACATAATTCAGTCCAGAGCAGCAGCATCACTGAATCTGAAGCTGGTACAACTGATGGTTTCATTCTCTTTATATATGCAAGGAGATAAGATGCACAAAAGTTTCTATCTTCCATATATTTTATTTTATGTTGTGCATCAAATTTTGGCTGATGTTTTATCTGTCTTCATGACTCACTAGGTTATAAGATTCCTGTTAGAAAACAAAAACAAAAAACCTTTAACTAATGATATCATTCAAATCTGAGAGGTTCAGTGGTTGAAGTCCCAGTGTCCTGGATTCAGAAGCCAATATCTGATTTCCGGAGAAGGAACTGATTTTTCTCCCCAAAGGATATTTTATTTGGGTTTGTTTCTCCAATAGTTTATGGATAATCTAGGAATAAACAACAGCTAATATCTTTGAAAAAGAGCATGATATTTTAAAACTAATATGTATTTTAGAGGCATGCAGAATTTGTTTTGAATTGTACCTTTGTTGCTTTCTAAGTGTATGGCTTTAAATGCATTTCTTGACCTCTCTCTACTCATCTATAATATGGGATAATGATACCATCTTAGAGTATCATCGTGTAGATTTAATAAGTGTACAAATACAGAGGACCAAATGGAATCTTTGAAATGCAGTAGTAGATGATCAAAAATCTTATTTCTCTTCTTCATTATCTTCCTTCAAGATGTTGGCCAAAGGGTACAAATTTTCAGTTATATGATGAAGAAGTTGTAAGGATCTAATGTACAGCATGGCAATTATATTTAATAGTACTGTATTTTATACTTGAAATTTGCTGAGTAGATCTTAAGCATCCTTAACACACACACAGACACACACACACACACACACACACGTTAACTATGTGAGGTGATGGATGTGTTAACTTGATTGTGGCAGTCATCTCACAATATATAAATATATCAAATTATGACATTGTACACTTTAAATATACACAATTATATTTGTCAATTATTACTTATTAAATATGGAAAAATAAAATAAAATGATTTTTTTAAATGCCTGCTAGAATAAGATTTCCTTGTTAATGACAACTACCATTGTCTCTGGCCACCACAAGGTTTCTCAATGAAATTGTTCTTGACAGTTGTAAATACAGCTAATTTCATGACTGATGATCTTGCCACTAAGACTGTAGAAACAATAAAGTATGTTTTTGGCTGAAAGTAATAGATATTCAAAGTAACAAACGCTTAAACAAGCAGGGATTTTTCTTTTTTAATATAACAAGTAATCTGGGTATAGAGAGTCTAGGGCTGGGACAGGGATTCCATTAAAGGCCAACATTCTTTTTTTCTTTCTATTCCATTATTTATAACATATTAGCTAATTGTCTCACATTCACAAACTAGTTTCCCCAGCAGCAGATATCATTTCTGTGTTGAAGGCAAGAAGGGACACTTCCAGCTAAGTCTGTCCCTGTTAACAGATAAACAGGAGATTCCCAGAAACTCCCCAATCCAACATTACTTATGTGTCATTAACCAAACTGTCACATGGCCCACCGTCGCTACAGGAGATGTTAGTAATCTTTTACCATCCTCTAAGACAGTGAGGTTAGCCAATGAGTAGTGTCACTTATATTTGGTAAATACTACTTATTCAGTTGAGTTTAATCAAAGTTAACTGAGGATCTACTCAGTGTCCGACACTGTGCTAGATGTTGAGGAAGCTGAAAATAAAACCAAAACAAAAGACAAAATATAGTCCCTCTTCTTAAGGAACTCAGTCACAAGAGAAAGAGAGAAATAACCAAATATTTAAACTGTCATTAAATAAACATTTGTAGGGTCACAATTCCAATTTCTAGATGAGCCACTTTCAAATGTCATTCTGGTGTGAAAAAGGGTATCCAACACTCTCCATCTTTACCATATTGCTCGGCCTTTCCATGTGTGAGCAGGACAGTGAAAAATCTATATTTATCCTTATGACCTTGAAATGTCCTCTAAAGAATCAAGGATTCAGTTCTGTTTCAGAGTTGAGGTGTTTTGGGGTGTTTTGTTTAATTATATTCCATGTCTTGTAAGATTCTTAAATTACGTTTAAGGGTTATAGTAAGTCAATTACCTAGAGCAAAAAGTTTAAAATAAATAAAAAGAGCTTACATTGTTTTAATAAATATATTGAGTTCCTAATGTCTCAGAAACTTAACAGAAATAGTTGTATTAACAGGTCACAGTTGGATGCACTGTGATGATTTGGATCCTATATGTTCTCTTTACCATAATGCAGGATTTCACCAATTTTGTCTGTAAGAGGACAGATAATTTGGCTTTCCAAGTCATATGGACTCCATGACAATTACTCAACTCAGCCACTGTAGTGCCAAAGATGTCATAGACAATATGTAAATAAAGAAACATTACTGTGTTCCAACAAAACTTTATAAGAACAGCTGTCAAGCTAAATTTATCCCATGGACCATAGTTTGCTGATTTCTTCCATAATGGTACCAAAATTCTTGACCTTCTTTTGATAGTGTAATAGTAGATGTAGTTGTCAACTATAGCAACATATTCAAAGGGGGTTCAACCAGTTGAAAACTTTTGCCATTGTTTAAGTTAAATATTTTCATTCCCTCTCTATGGAAAAATGGAGGAGATATTAACAATAATAATTCATATATGCAAAGGAGATTTCTCTATAAATGGGCTCAAACATACATAGCTCTGTCCTCTTCAGTTATTTTAACAGAAAATATATAGCTTATATGTTTTATGTTCAGAGTAAGATGTTTCCATTAGTTCTGGTGGCTTCAGCTGTCTTGTATGTGTTGATCTCATGTGACACATAGGAGATGATATTCTAGCTTTCAGCACTGATATAGAAATAACAGCTTTGAAAATTATAGAAACTCAGTATAATCCAAAAACAAGAGGATAATATAGACAGGAGCTTGAACAGTAGGAATCCTCAAGCCTTTGTGTGAAAATCAGAATGAGAGGAAAGGAGTTGATGGAATTGATGTAGAAGCAAGGTCCAGCACAGGCACATTTATTCAGGACACACATTCAAAGTTATAAAACTGTCCTGGCAGGTCTCGCCTGAAGGGCTGAAGAGCTACTACCTAAGAAGGGATGGTGGCAGAGGTTCTTCTAAGCTTAAAGAAAGGAGCTCTGGAGCCAGCCTTTGAAGTGTGGCAATGAGAGAGATGGGTTATGTGACCTCAAAATTGTCTTTCAAAGCTAACGTTCTGTAAAGTCTGCAGCTGTGGTGGCTATCCTGGGTCACCATCTCAGGCGGAATCCTGATGCTTCACAGCCTCTGTGCTCTGAGTAAACATGGTCAGCTCCATGCCTCTGTGAGTTGCCTTTTGGTCCATGAACTCCATCTGTGGCCACTGTCATTATGCTCCAAGGGGAGTACAAATCAACCCTGGGGCTTGACCCTGAATTGCCAGCCTGAAGGACTTGGCTGTTTCTTATGGGCTGGGAAGGTTATCCTGCTTCCTGACCTCTTTCCTCCTCTAATCCTTAGAACTAAAGATATAGCCATGTCCCTTCTCTCTGCCCGCATTGAACTCCCAGTGTATTAAAAAAAAAAAAAGTGCCTGAAAGGGGATAAAATATTACAAAACAATCTACCTAGAAAGTGCCAGTTAATGATCCTAAAAGCCCTGTGAGGAGCTTTTAAAATACCCAAGTTAAAGATGAGAAAGCTGAGGCTCAAGAGAAGGTAAATTTAAAAGTCCCACAGTGGTAAAGTCTGCACCCAAATTCATGGCCTTTGATGCTAGCAAAATAGTGTTTTTCATTTTTTGTTTGCTTGTTTGTTCTTGTTTTTTTTTACACTATTCTATTGGGATGGTTTTCTCAATTCCATAAAATAAAATTTAAAGCTATATTTTGAGTAACTGAATAAATAATTGAAAAATTGATAAATATCTAAGGGATATAACTGAATATGTTTCAATAATTTTAAATCTTTTTGGATAACCCTTCATTTTTGATAAAAGGGGATTTCCTTTTTGCATATCAGATCATTCACTCATCACAACTGCATTAGGTATTATTATTGTTATCATTGGACAAAAATGGAAACTGACATTTCAAGAGCCTGAGTTACCAAAGGTCACAGAGCTGGTAAGAGAGGAAGCATTCTTGCCTTATTCAGTGGACCCATATCATTGTTACCTTTCAGTATCTGCCTTGGGAAATAATTCCATACACTTTGCAAAACCTTTCTATCTTCTGTATAAAATTTATTTCTGAATCCTCAGTGGACTGAGTTTAATGCACATAAGTGCAACAAAACTGGGAAGAAAGTAGTTATTTGCAAATGTTGAAGCCATGGCTAGCCTTCACTCTCCAAGACTGCCCAAGCCTCTCTCTCTTGACTGAAAGTTAACAGTGATAGGAAGAACTATATTGTGTGTTGTAGGAAGCCTGCAAGCATGGAATAATTCACACAGTTGTATGCATATATGTATATACACATATACACATATAAATCCAGAGCAAGGCCTACAGAGATAAAGGGACTCTCCTATTCCAACCTTATGTCATTGAGGAGGAAGCCTCCTTCTAGGCTTAGATTATTTACTTGTGTTGTATCCTGAAGTCAGGAGCTCTGCCAGATCGTAGCATCTGATACATTGCTAGCATTAATCTGGAGGAGACAGATTGCTCTGTAGTGATAACAGCGAGATATGGAGTCTTGTGTAAATAAACCACCTACTTGAAGCTAAACCTTTCGCCATCATCTAACCTTTGCTGTTCTTCTTTCCTAATAAGTGGCTTCCCTAAGGTAAGTCAAATTCCAGAAAATTCTATGAAGTGCTTGCTTTACATATAAATAAAACCTAGGCCACATAATGGGTGCTGGCATCACATTCCATGGGGATTATGTGTATCTAAAATGCACTGGGAGGTATTGAAGCATACTAAGAGAAAAGGCAGACCCTAAGATCCAGTGTTATTTAAGTTTGAATCTCAGTCCAACCATTTATTTCTTCTATGACTGTGAGAAAATCATCCTTTCTTTGTAATCTTAGGAAATTCTATTAAATGGGAGTAATATACTCAGTCCTAAAAGATTGTTGTAAGGCTTCATAAAGTAAAATCATGTAAAGCACCACCTAGTGCAGTACTTAGAACATAAATATTTTCCAACAAGTGGGAAAGAGTGTTATGCCAACAACAAATGGGCTTTCTCATACGATGCCAGTGGAAGGAGAGTATTTCATTTTGGAAAATGTTTTTCCAATGTATTTCAAGAGCCTGAAAGGCATTATCTTTGTCCTGGTAATTTGGCTTCTGGGAGTATTACCTTACAGAAATCTCACAATATCACTTATTGTTGAAAATCCCTCAATAGTTCCACATTGCCCTCAGGGTGAAGGTCAATATCTCAAACAAAATCTTAAACTTGTTATCATCTTGTGCTTGTTAATTCTTTAGCCTCATCAGCCTCATTTCTCACCTTGAATTCTAGGTTCCAGACTTAATAAGTGTCCTTCAAATCCCCAAAGGAGCCATGCACACACCATTCTCGATCTCTAAACGAGGCTTTTCTTTCTCTATTTACTTACGTTCTTCCTTTTTTCTTTTAAATTGAAGTATAGTTGATTTATAATGCTGTGTTAGTTTCAAGTATACAGCAAAGTGATTCAGTTATACATATATGTGTATATATATATATATATATATATACAAACACATGTATGTGTATATATATATACACACACACATAGATATTCTTTTTCAGGTTCTTTTCCATTATAGGTTATTACTAGATATTGAGTATAGGTCCTTGTTGGTTATCTGTTTTACATATAGCAGTGTGTATGTTAATCCCAAACTCCCAATTTATTCCCCCCTACCCCTACCCCCATCACCCACTATCCCGTATGTTCTTCATGTCTTTCAATGCCACTTACTCCACGAAGCCTTATCATTAACTTCACTTCTGAGTTAGTTTCCCGTAGTTGCATTCCTGAAGAATCCTCTGCATTTCTATTTGGACACTTTTATACTAGAATCTGTTCACTGGTTGATATTTGCCGCAGAATGTGTAAGCTCCATATAACATGGCTTTTTGCTTCTCATTGTGTTTCCCATGCCTAACATAGCCCTGTTTATGATAGATGTCCCATATTTGTTTGTTGAAGGAATGCAGGGCATAAATCCAGAACAAAGGGAAAAAAGCTCTGGACACTAAGACATTCATCACTGTATGAAATAAAAGTAAAAAATGAAAAGAAAATACCAATACATTTTCCAAATAGAAAATAAGTTAAACAGTGATTTCTCACATTATGGAATATAAAGCCAGTGCATTTTATATAAAAAAGTTTGCAATAGCAAATGAAAATGTTATTATTTATTATTAAGTAAAAGAAAAGCAAGATACAAACTTATGCATTCAATTATCTCAGTTATAAAAATAATTATTCTCAAATATTAATGGATCTTATTTCTGAGAAGCAAAATTATGAAAGGTTTAAATTTTTTTCTTTATATTTTTTTACATTTTCCAGATGTTCTAAATGAATGTGCAATTGAAAGTTTTTGTTTTTGTTGTTTTATAATACATATTAACATTTTCTTTAAAAGAATAAAAGCTATGCAACACCCAGCAACGGGAAAGTTTCCTAAGGCTGATGGGCGAGGAACTTAAATCGTGAGCTGGCAGCAAAGGCTGGTCAGCAGCCACCCGGATTAGTGTTTTTATTTATAAAGCTGAAATTTCCCCAAGCAAGACGGGCACATCCAGTGCTGATTTATACACCTTGTCAAGAGAAGCCAAAGCACGATAATTCTCTGGTGCTAAGCTTTCTTTTGGGATGATGTTTAGTCATTTCACTCCCCAAATACTTGATCAATTATATAGTTCTTATTGACACCCTAGGACACATTTAAAATGAATGTCTTTCATGCAGGAAAACTCCGCAAATCCAGTGATAGATACACTTTCTCTCCAGGTTCACAGTAGCCTTCACTCTGGCTTTGAATCAAAGTGCTTTCGTAGTGAATCAAGGAGTTGGAAGATCTCCGAGATCTCTGAGTCCTGAGAAGGATCGAGATCTTGCAGGCTGTTTGCCTCATGTGATCATGGGCAGGACATGTATTCTCTCTCAGCCTCAGATTGTTTAACTGTGAGATGAGAATAAGTCATTAATTACGTTATGTAACAGCTTATTATTTAACCCAGATGTGATATTGGCCATTATAACACTTTTTAAAGTGTGAATTATTACACAAATAATCTACCTTCTGAGAGATTCTTTCTCTTCTTTGTGTCTGGCGCTTATTAAAGTAATGCATAAAAACTTGGGGAAAAAGACACCAATCTTCTACTGCTTTGTTTCTGGAGTGCCTAACACAGTGTGTGATGCATGGATAGTTTAAAAAAAAAAAGCTTATTAAATTGGCTCTACTTTGCTGTCAACCAGTCAACAGGGCACAATCACCAAATGGTTAAGTCTCTTAATAAACTTGTCATTGTACTGATTCCAAGGTGAGTAAGAATAGGTTCTGTCCTCACAGCCTATAGATCATTGATGAAATCTATAATTAACAAGTAAATACAAATGAAATTGTGTTACATGCAGCATTACAGGGGCATTTACGTTAGACTTGGCTGGAGGGAGTCAGGTAATGCTTTCCTTTCCTATGGAGATGATTTTTAAATTGAGTCCTTAAAGATGAATAGGAATTCGCCAGAGGAGAAGTTAAGTGTGAACATCACTTTGGCACAGAAGGAATGGTACATTTGAGAGCCCTGTTATGAAGTTTCATCACTAGTCTTCCAGGGGTCCTTTAGACCGAGAGCTTCTCAACCTCAGAGACTGTATCCTCTTTGTCTTTGTGTTTCTAATATGTGCCTGGGGGGAAGGGGACAGCTGACAAAGCATAGCAGAGGTTTTATGACTATGTATTGAATGTGTCAGTGATCTCAGACATACACTAGAAAACCCTCCCAGTCTTCAAATACCTAATTAGGAAGATGGGTATCTGGATCCAGATATCTCACCAGATAGCAACAATGACCATTCTTCTTTGCTAAAATCCTGATTGAAACCACAAATATGTGATTAAGTAGCCAAGGGGCATGCAATTTACCCCTCCCTCTATGTGTTGTTCTGTGCTTAAATTAAGTTACCAGAAAACAACCTACCTGGGTTGTTTGTCACCCATAAAGCCCTCTTTCTGAGAAATTGTTTAGTGTTATGCTTTTGGCTTTTGTCAAAAATCATTATAATAGCCTGATGGCAACATTTTTTTAAAATTAATTAATTAATTTATTTATTTATGGCTGTGTTGGGTCTTCGTTTCTGTGCGAGGGCTTTCTCTAGCTGTGGCGAGCGGGGGCCACTCTTCATCGCGATGCGCGGGCCTCTCACTATCGCGGCCTCTTTTGTTGCGAAGCACAGGCTCCAGACGCGCAGGCTCAGTAATTGTGGTTCACGAGCCCAGTTGCTCCGTGGCATGTGGGATCTTCCCAGACCAGGGCTCGAACCCGTGTCCCCTGCATTGGCAGGCTGATTCTCAACCACTGCGCCACCAGGGAAGC
>NC_041229.1:52327606-52361590 GCF_002837175.3 Physeter macrocephalus
AATTAATTTATTTATTTATGGCTGTGTTGGGTCTTCGTTTCTGTGCGAGGGCTTTCTCTAGCTGTGGCGAGCGGGGGCCACTCTTCATCGCGATGCGCGGGCCTCTCACTATCGCGGCCTCTTTTGTTGCGAAGCACAGGCTCCAGACGCGCAGGCTCAGTAATTGTGGTTCACGAGCCCAGTTGCTCCGTGGCATGTGGGATCTTCCCAGACCAGGGCTCGAACCCGTGTCCCCTGCATTGGCAGGCTGATTCTCAACCACTGCGCCACCAGGGAAGCCCCTGATGGCAACATTTAAGCATCTTTACGAAACCACTGCTGACCACAGGGCTCATTTTGCTGCTTAATATTCTTTGAACAAATTATTTTGGAGCTAAAATATGAACTCACATTTGCGTAACAGAGTGTTTCTCAACTTTTTATTTCCACTGTCACTTTCCCCCCCAGGAGCCTTTTTAGACACTATTTTTTCTAATAACCCCTACCCCTACCATGACATTTATATACCACAGATATACTGTACATCTGTTTATGTATTTGAAGCCTGGTGCCACAAACCATTGTGTTATATAAAAATTTTTTTGATCCTCTCAAAATGGTGGTTTGCCATTAGGAGACATATCATGCCCATCAGAAATGGATGCTAATACTATGCCATTACTGAATTAGTCACCGAGACCTTCTCTGGGGTTCTAGCCCAGGTCAAAGCCACCCATCTGGCTGGAAGGTTCTTTTTCCAATCAGGCTTGCACAGCCAGTAACGAAACCCATGCTGAGACTGAAACAGCAAAAGCCTTATCCAATGGCCAGAGAATGGAGAAACGGGAACTTAGTTCACAAATCAACTTCTCATGGGTAGGTGGGTGATCAAGGCAAGATTTTAAAGGCAAAGTTAATGAGGGGGAGGCATAAGTATTGGTTTTCTGAGAAAAGTGGTGTTCTTCCTGAGACTGGGGTGCCACCTCTCTTCTGCCCTCCTATGGTCCTTTAGCATCTGAGTCGGAAGTGGATTGAACCATCGTGGCACAAACAAGCAGAGATCTTACTACTATAATGAGGAGGTTATGGGCTGCAGGGCACACTTTGTCCCACTCTTGGAGCTGAACCAGTTTGCACCTGTTTTCCTATGGTTATACTCTCTTGTTCTTGTGAGGTGAACATAGCTAGAGGGTATAGTTAGTTGAGGTTTTCTGCAAGTTCACCTGAAGGGAGGGACAGGGGTATGGTTCTGAGGCAACAGCCTTGGTAACAATACCAAATCACACTATTCCTGTTGTACCCCATTTTTGACTCAGATTTGGGCTTTCCCTGGTGAGACAATAGGATGGTGTTAACCATTTACAATAATGGCATATAGATTCAGAGAGACCTGAAATCAAGCCCTGATTCTGAACTCTTTTTACTTTGGGCAAATTATTCCACCTCCCTCAATTTCTTCAGTTTCCTCATTTGACATATGGAGATAATGATAACTGACAGAAAGGACTGTTGTGAGCTTTAGATAATGCATGTAAATTGCTCCATTTAGTAAATTCACAGAAAACTTGTAGCAGTTTGTTGTTATCAGGATAGCATTCTAAGTGGAGAAATAAATGAACAACAACCTGGAGAGATTTGGGAATGAGTTTGGAGTGACCCGTTAAGCTGAGGAGGCCGACTCATGTTGGAGAGCGGTGAAAGGAAAAAGGTCAGGGAATCTCAGCTTACAGTGGGCCTTAAAAATCAGAGGTGGAACTTGGTATAGAAGGATGTCTACTATTCTACCATACTAGCTCTAAAATTTACTAGCAGTGTGACCCGGGAAATTTTCTTACATTAGAAAATATTGGTTGTCACATCTATACCAGGATTACAGGTTCGTTGTTCATCTACTGTTCTATTAATAATTCTAGAAAATGAATTATTTTAGAACAAACCTCAACTTTGGAGCCAGAAGTTGGGAGTAGGTCTGTATCTGAGTCTTTATGCATGAGACAGTGACCTAACCTTTCCAAATCGTACCTTTCTCATCCATTAAATGGGGATGATAATATCCACTGTGAAAGATTATTGTCAGGATATAGTGAGATAATAGAGAGAAGGCCCCTAGTAAAATTATTGACATGAAAAAGTCTCTCTAAATATCATTCCACTAATAGATATTATCCCATCCACTGATAAATGCAAGTTTGATATAATATTTCAAAATATGAGGTCTTATTAGGAGAGCCAAGATAAAGGATCCTTTGTGCTGAAAAGAAAAACAGATTGTTGTTACACATAGCAGTCAGGAGACTGTGGTCCTAAGGAGGAAAAGAGGAGGCTGGTGACTCGTGCCCTAAAGGTAGCTGTCTGGAGGGACAGGGAAGGTCTTTTATGAGAAGGATTTCGATGGAAGTAATATCTGATATTATTAGTGTCATTTTACCTTGACAGGACTGGGGCTGAGCTGTAGTTTGAACCCAGATATATCTGACCCCAAAATTTCTAGCAGGAAATCTCAAGAGCTTCTCCCCTGTTCTCTAAGAGAATATATTACATGAGAAATATATCTCATGTAAGTTTAGATCTTACACAGTACCTCCCAAGAAAGCTTTACTGACATCCTTATATATGGTGGTTGTTCAAATAATCTTTGTTGGATGACTGACTGGCTGGGGGATGAACGAGGGCCTGGATGAATGGGAGGATGGATGAACAGCTGGCTGGTTAGCTGGCTGGCTGAATATGGCAAGAAATGGCTGATTATTTAATGTAACACGTGTGGTTAGGCACAAAATCTATTTGAAAGGAAATAAATTTCATGGGTCTTGTTATTGAGGAATAGCAAAAGACTTGGACAACTAGAACGATTCTAGAAAGACCCAGTCATTGTAGGAATCGGGCACAGATGGTAGAATCATTGATTCCGACATGGTTAATCCTAGAAGGGTCCTCAGAAATGCAGTGGTCCAGCCCTCTGGACTTAGAGATGAAGATAAGAAAGTGACAGTGCCTTGGTGAGAACTGCCCAGCTAATATGTAACAGAACTATACTTTAAACCTAGTTCTCATAACAACTGTCCGTCTAGTGCACTTTCTTATAAAGTCAGTGCACTATCTTATAAAGTAATTACAAACAGTAGGATGATTATTATTATTGTTTTTTCTCTTGCAGCTTCCTAAAGAAATAAGGTATTATTAGCTAAGGAAGGGAAGAGGTTTGGGTTTTCTAAAGAGGAAACTCCTTCTGGATGGGTGTGTCACATTCCCAGGCAAGATTCAGACCTATAAGCTGAAGGAGGTTAAAGAAATGTTCTCGCTGTTTGTATTTATAAAGTCACACTTCTACCAAACCAGAGTCGGAAATATATTTATTACATATAAATCTTTCCTGTTAAATGGAAGAAGTAGACTAGGATTTATAAGCATTCTTTAGGGATCAGAGCTAGTCACACTTTTTGAAAGTACATGGTTGATTATAAAACATACATGAAAATCCTGAAACATCCAAAATTTATGTGCATTGCATAGGAAAAAAAATATATGTATATAAGCAGAGGAACAGGTTTACAAATCATGCAGTAAATCCAAAATAAAGGGATTTGATTTTGCCAATCTCATTTTGCACTTGAGATGTAAATGATTTCTGTTGTAAATCAGAAGTCTAATGTCCTACCATCATAATAAAGTTTACAAATCCCAACCCTTCAATTTGATTTACAGCTCTAGTTAGAAATTCTATCTTTTATAATTTTGGTTCTTTCTCAAAATAAAATTAGGTCATGAAGTTTCAACTTATAAGTGAAACTATGCACAGTAAGGTATATTTGTTTCTCTTTCTCCACTTAAACATAACAGAACTATTCGTAGACACAGTTTCTCAGTTAACTGTCATTATCATGGCTGTTGTTTCATAAGCATCTATTATGAGCTAGGAAATAGCTGATATTTTTATACATATGTCTTTTGACCCTCCTAACAATGCCATAGATTAGGCTGCAGATCAGGAAACTGGATTTCTGAAAATGTGCATGTCTTCCCCAAGTTCACATAACTAATCTCCTGTGAAAGGAAGAGGTTTTCGGGGCTGTGTCAGAATGTCTTCTGGCATTGTGTTCTCTCAAGGGCTTGGATTAGAGTTCATAAACCCAAATGCTTACTGGGGCCAGGTGTGTTGCATAATTGAGTGATGCCTGCCAGGCGCATATTCTAGAAAGCTCTAGAAAGCTCTGATGATGCTCTACATCAGCCAATTGTTACCTGTGATAACAAGTTTAGAAGCTCTAGAAGAGGTGTTTCAAGAGAGGACTAAGTTCAGACCTAGTCTTTTACATGAAAACTCCTGATTTGGGGCTTCCCTGGTGACGCAGTGGTTGAGAATCTGCCTGCCAATGCAGGGGACACGGGTTCAAGCCCTGGTCTGGGAAGATCATACATGCCGCGGAGCAACTAGGCCCGTGAGCCACAACTACTGAGCCTGCGCGTCTGGAAGCTGTGCTCCGCAACAGGAGAGGCCGCGATAGTGAGAGGCCTGCGTACCGTGATGAAGAGTGGCCCCCGCTTGCTACAACTAGAGAAAGCCTTCGCACAGAAACGAAGACCCAACACAGCAAAAATAAATAAATTAATTAATAAACTCCTACCCCCAACATCTAAAAAAAAAAAAAAAAAAACCCCTCCTGATTTGTAAGTAATTACTCTTACTTTGGGGGTTTTAATTTTTCTTAAACACTGTGCTGACCACAGGATACATCTAAAGACCAGATATGACACAAAATCTGGCAGTTTAAGACTTCTGCTACAGGTATTACAAAATTAAGAATGTCCTCTTCATGTCCAGATATTTTATTTAATTAATTTTTTGGAGGGTTTGGCTGGGATCATTTTTTTCATCTGGTGGGGGGGGTTTCCTATGGTCTGTTATAGGAAATTAATATAATCGGTGTAACTCAGAAATTTATAACATATCCCAATGTTGTTCATGTTATTTCCAATGGGATCAATTAATTTTTTTTCTGCTTTCTCATCCCTATCCAATCTTACTGATGTTTTCATCTATCATTGTGAGTTTTCTCTGTGGACATTATTTCTATCTTGTACAGTTCTCTGGGTCAAATTTGGTAAGTCTAAACCTTACCTGTACATTTTTAGCAAATGCCAGATTCCCTTTCTATGAATTATTTTTTCTAGTAATATTCTTAATTAATTAATTTTTTAATTGAATAAAGCCTGTTCATTTGCATTTATCTCTTAGCAAACCCTTGAGAACATGATGATTGACTCCCCTTGAATAATTCAGGTTTGCTTCATCTTCTAAGAATTTTATAAAGGATTTCTGATAATTTTGCCTATCTTGTCCTGGACATCCAACTAAGGGTGTATGGGATTTATTAGAGAAAGGAGGTCTCAAAGTTGGTGGAAACGACCTTATTTATGTAGGTTTGAACACTCAAGTATTCTATTTCATTGTGCTCCCTGAGTAATTTAATAAAAGTGTAACATTCCAAAGACTTGTAAAGACATTGTAAAGTAATGCTCATTTAAGAAGGCTGACATATATAAGGAGTCTGAAATCCACAAAGAATATGACAGAAATTGGTAATTGACTCTGCCCTATAATCCAGTGCCTCTTCTCCTACTAGGCTGTATTTTGTGTTAAATCCAGTCCATCTTGTTCATCAGTGTTATTGAAACATTGCCTGTAATAACTACATCAGCTTTCTGAGATAATGCCTAGCTGATTTAGAACTAATTCACTGAAAAGTCCTCTTGAGCCTGTATGTTTAACCTTTTTCCTGTTAATCTTGGAAAATTATGTGTCCTTATATGCTTGTATTAACTGAAAGAAAAAGTTGTGTTTCTTGGAATGTATTTAATGCTATGTTTTTTTTCAAGAGAAAATGGGACTTCTTTAAGAGTTTGTGTCCTGTGACAGCCTCGGGAAATAATCAAAATCTAATACCACAGGCTTCATCCTTGTTCTGTGAGGAAACAAAATTTGATGTTGTATCTGAAAATCAAGCCAATTTAAACTGAGTGTGTCCAGGGTCTCTCTCCTTTATTTTCCCTCCAATCATGCTGGTAACTGTGCTCCCAGCTTTCATGGGGCTGATACATTATTTCACAGTTCTCAGCTTGATGTTTTGCTAGGGTTTGCCAGTTCCTTCAAAAGAGCATGACCAATCTCCCTTATTTCATAGAAAAATGGCCTAAAGGACAGAGACTATCTACTGTGTCTCCTGCCTCCCATCCAGAGCATCCAATCATCATAATCATATTACCAGTAATAATTATTGATAAGAGTCTCTAGTATTCTGGTAAAAGTGGAAACAATGTATTTATATTTTCTCAAGCCCTACAAACTACTCTGCATGGAAGTTAGAATTTATCTTCTTTTTTTTGATATCTGATCTTAAACTTAGGAGTAGCTTGGAGATAGATAGATTGGTAGATAGGTAGGTAGATAGATATAGAGTTAGAGATACTTTTTTTTTTTTTTTTTTGCACTTGTCCTGAAGAAACTTCATTTTTTTGGGCGAGAAGAAGTCAACATTTGCAAAGCTTTTTTTCCTATGTACCAGGGCCTTTGATGTGCTCTGGAGACACCTGGATATTTAGTATGTAAATTAAACTAACAACATTCATTGAGCAATCTACTACCTGTCAGCCACTGTTTTGAGTGCTTTATATCCATTATTAAGCCATCAAATCCTCACAATAACCCTATGAAGTAGTTATTCTAATTACCCTCCTTTTCAGATGGGGAAAATGAGGCATAGAGAATTTAAGTAGTATCTTGCTGAAGGGGGTGGAGCTAGGAATTGAAGCTAGAGCATCTGACCACATAGCCCAGGTTGTTAAACACTATACTCCATCACGTCTCCATATTATGGTTTCTACCCTCAAAGAGCTCATGTACTATCGAAAGAGACAAATCGACAAAAAAATAATTATTATGTCCTGCCACAAGTGTATTAACATTGATTTACACAGAGCATTAAGGAACAGTAAAGGAGAAACTCCTAACAGAACCTGGCAGATGTTTGGTGTGGTGAACAGGGGAGAGGAGTGGCCAAGGAAGGCTTCTAAGAGAAGGCCTTAAAATAGGAAAAAACCAGAGGGATGAGCCCCCGAGACCAAGGCATCCACGGTGTGAAAAATGTTTTTGAAATTTTCTTTTAACTCTAGAGTTTTAAATTATCTAATATTAATTTGTTCTATTGTTGATCATACCTTGTATTTGAATTGTGCTTCACGCCTGTTCTCTCTCTTGTTCAGGTAGGCAAGGCAAAAAAAAAAAAATCTTTACTTCTTGAGAGATGAAGAAATTGTGTTAGAAATGGTCCTACTGTTGCTACGTAGGCAAGCTAGTGGTACAGCCAAGGTTCTGAGATCTCAGTTCTACGATCTTTCAATTAGATTTTGTCTCCTGCCAGGAAATCAAGTTCAAAGTCACCATGTCCTTAAGTCTTTCTAAATAACAGTGATGATTACTAATTACTCAATGCTTATAAAAGAGAGGTATAGTGTTAAGCACTTAATATGCATGATCTTTTAAAAATTTTAGAAATCTCTATGTTTATAAAGATTTACAAAGGAAAACTAAAATTTGGAGAGGTTATATAATTTTCCTAATAACATTACTTTACAGGACTGGTAAGGAACAAAGTCAAGATGTACTCTAAAGAATTCAGTTAGCAAACAGTTGTATTTAGTGGCCAAATCCAAATCAGCATTTAGACGCTTGTGCTAATACATAGTCATTAGTAATATTTGTACTTGACTGTCTCACTTGGCAGTTCTGTAATACTTTTCCTTTTTTGAAATCTGTATTTTGCCTCAGTTCCTGGCGCCATAACAAAGAAACCCTCAATACTCCATCTTCTCCAATGTACCATCACTGGTTTTCACAGCTGACTTTGAGAGCAAAGATTCATTATAGGATGATATTTCTGACAAGTATTCTATTTTCTGATTTCTATTTTATTCTGGGAGCAATAGATGGACAACTTATTAGGTGGTAGTAAAAAAAGAGACTGGAGTTATTCTACCAAAACCAAGATTCTCAAATATGTAACCTATCTTTCTTGGAGCCAGAACACACAACTTAACTCTTGTCAAATGCATATCACGTTCCACGAATCCATGTTGTCTTCAGAACACCAAATGAAGCCAAGTATTATCATCTCTATTTCACAGAAGAGGAAACTGAGGCTCAGAGCAGCTAAGAGAATGTTGTAAAATGGCATGGTATGAGGCAGAGGCAGGATTCAAAGAGAAGTTTTCTCATTTACACCTTACTACCCTGTCCTATTATGCCCTTTATCACATTCCCATCGTTGTTTTCTTTGCCATCCCATTGGGATATTCTTGATACCTTTGTTCTCTTCATTGGTGGTGTTTAATTTTTCAGGAGCTAATTATCTTATTTTAAAATATTTTTTAAATGATTGGGGACTTTTCTTTTCCTTGCTACAATCATTTCTTCCGCAATTAAGTAAGAGTCAGGAGGCCTGAATACTAGTTTTAGATGTATCGTCTACTTTATAGTACATGGCTTCTCTGAGTTTCAGTCCCCTCATCTATAAAAAAGAAGGTTTAGGCTCCATCTGCGTATCTGAAACTTGGCTGTACAGTAGAATCACCTGGTCACTATTGTTAGTTTTGTGAGATGATACATAGCATAATGATTATATCTTAAAAGTTCCTTGTCAGTTAGAGATTTGTACTAAAATATTCGTGGATAAAATTATATTATCCCTTGGATTTTCTTTAAATTAATCTAGCAAAAAAAACTGAGTAGTAATGATAGATTAAACAAGACTGGTAAAATGTCAACACCTGGTTAAATTAAGCGATACATTATATGATTATCTCAACTTTTGTATATGGCTGAAAAGTTCACGTAAAAAGTTAAAAAAAAATACTTAGGCATGTATTGAATTTACCTACACCTAAGCCTTACCCTCAGAGATTCTAATTCAATTTTTGTAGTGTGGGGTTTATGACTTTTCAAAAGTTACCCAGGTGATTCTAGCAGGTATTCAAGTTTGAAAATTTGCCTAGAACTCTAGATAATTTCTAAAGTTCCTTCTAGGTCTAACACCATCTAATTATATGTATTCCAACAGTTTCAGAAAGAGATACTTTATCCTAGTTTGGCTTTATTCTGTGGCATCGTAAACATGTTACACACTTGAATTTGTTGATCTTTGAATCCAGCGCTGTCTCTGACACAAACTCTTCATAAAGGACACATAGCACCTTCCTAACCTCCAGTTCCTTACCCATGAGATAGAAGAGATGGACTCAGTCTAACTACAGTCACTCAGTAGAGCTTTAGCCTATTGAGGGGAAGATCAGAGAAGATAGCTGGTACATCAGGCTAAACTCAATTATAGGTGGGATGTATCTGTCCATGCTCTCTCTGTCCTTTGCCCAGGGTTGAAAAAGAAAGACATCTTAGCATTAGGTTTTCCATCACCCCTCTCACTCCATGAAATGAACTGCATAGTCTTACTAGGATGATACTCTTGGACTACCACATATGTAAATGCATCTTTTCATTCACTCACTCACCTCATGATTTATACAACTTTCTTTGAGCAGTTACTATAAATTAGGATTTTGTCAATTTGCGTAGAAGGAAAAAAATAGTGATAGAAACTAATATGTCTTAAGTACACTGCATTAAGCATTACAAATATACCATGATTTTTAACATAACAAAAATGTAATAAAATACTATAGCTATATCCAGTCTTCAGATGGAAACCAAAGATCAGAGAGCTTGGGTTATTTTTCCGAAGTAACAGAAGCAGCTAAGGGGAAAGCTGAGATGGAACCGAAATCTACCTTATTCTTTAGAACTGGTATATCAACATCTCTACAGTCACAGAGGAATAGTCTTTATACACTCTTCCTTTCTTCCTTCTCTCCATCCTTCTTTCCTTTCTTCTTCCCTTGTGCCCTCCCTCCATCTCTCCCTATGTCTTATTCTTTAAAACCTTCATCCATTCTCTAAGCCCTGTTTACTCTGAAACCTTTCACTTATAAACCCCATCTATTGATGTTTCTTTAAACTCTTTCTCTCCACAGGCTCTCTTTTTGATGCTAGTCCTTAATAGCTACCATCCCAGAATCCTACCTGTTTCTGCTTCCAGATTGTTTCAATAAGAAATACAAGGGTGTTGAAAGATCAGACTGGGCAAATTCAAGGGAGAAAGAGGCAGTTTGAAATGGAAATGAACATGAGTTTTGAGTGCTCAGTAGAAGGATGAGTCCTGCACTTCTGAATGAGAGACATATTTCTTTCCTTGCCCCTACAAAGCAATGTTAGAAAAGTCATTCAGTTAGTAGTGAAACTCACCCCGGTCTGTAATCTCGAGCTTCATTTCTTGCGTGGCCCTAGGTCCTATGAGAAAACAGCGTTCAACTTCTGTGCTACAAATAACTCACAGGTGGTCTAAGACATTGGCCTTCTGAGTAATTGGAAAACCTGGAGTAAGTGGAACTCCAGACCACAATTTTATCTATTTACCCTGGCATACTTCATAAATGTTATTCTGTGCTCTAAGATGTCAACATGGTTAGAAACATCTTCCAAAGTTTGTTTGCTTTTATGTTTTGGTTTTTGTCTTATTTCTTATACTCTCTGTCCTCTCTGAAATTTTTTAAGTGATTCTCCACTCACTATCTGGAAATTTTTGTTTGTTTTTGGTTTTCTTCATTTTTTAACACTTTTAGTATAAAATGTATCACAGATATAGAACACAATAAACCCAATATACAGCTGAATAAGCTATTACAAGGTGAGCATGCTTGTAACCATGACTCTGGTCAAGAAATAGACCTTTTCTAGCCACTCCCAGATCTCTCACAGGGTAGCAGATAGGTAAATTGTTTATATGGTTCTGCTACTGCTTTGTGGGCAGAGACAGCAGTGTAACCCAGGATCAGATTTGTTCTGTTACACATCTGCTTCTGATCTGTTGCTTCTGCAAATTCACCAAAACTATCATCTAATGAGTAACTCTGGAAGTGTGCATTTTTGTGAGAATTTTAGCATTTAAGTACAGTGAAATTTGAGAGTATGGCTGGCTGGTTCCCAGTTGTATCCCCAAAGTTTAGCACAGGGTCTGGTATATTATACACAGTCATTAAATTGTCTGGTCGTATGCTGGAAACAATCTTCTACCCTTAAATATTTATTCATGTCCAAGGTATTTACTGGTGACATCCACTCTGTGCCTGACCCTGTCCTATCTGTGAGGGGTACAAACATACATAAGACATTATCTCTGCCCCAAGGAGTCCACTCTCCTTGGAGCAATAAATGTGTAAACAAACAATCACAATGGAGTACTGTTAAGTACTGTATCTATGATATATAACAAGTGAGATAGTCACATAAAGAAAGTATTGATGGATTCTCCTGGGAAAGTTAAATGAGTGGCATTTAAGATATGTCCTGGAAGATAAATAATAGCATACAAAACTGAGCAAGATTACCTATATATCCCAGGCAAATTGGAGTATGGCCAAGTCATGAAGATGTGAAATTACCTCACATGTCCTGGGAACTACACAGAGTTGGATGCTGCTGGAGTGTTGAATATTAAGGGTAGAAGTGTGAGATAGGCAGGAAAAAGTATGTTGAAACACAACCTAGGGTCTTCTTTTGCCTTCCTAAAGAATTTGTTTTACATCATTTCCACAACTGGACCTCCTCAAGGCTTGCAAGTAAAGCAGTGACATGGTCAGTTTTGTCTTTGAGAAAAATTATCTGTGTTTCAGTGGCAAAGGGACTAAATGGGCTCCAGTGAGAGGCAAGCAGAGGAGTTACGTAGTTGTTAAAATGTATTTGGAGGATTAAATAATTACTGTGGATGTGAGAAGAAGGGCTTGGATTCTGGAGAGGTTTAGAACAGAGAAGTAGCAGCTTTTGAGATGAATTGGGTAAGTAGAGAAAGAGGGAGGAGTTTTGGAGGCCACTGTCATCTAACACAATTTAGCCCCTGGATCTTCCCACCATATCTTTTCTTTCTTCTGTGTTGTTTCCATACAGATAAAAAATAATATGGCCATAGGGAAATCCTTTTCATTGAAAAAGGGAATTTCAGATAAAGTAAATAAAATATATTCAAGTGCTTATTTTGCCATAACTGGGATGATCTGCGTCAAAGCTTCTACTTTCCAATTAACTTCTTATCCTCAATTATGATAGCAGTATCAGCAGTGGGTTTGTTTGTTTGTTTGTATGTTTTCTGAATTTCCCTCACTACCTACAGGCCATAACTATGGGATTATAAATACGTAGTCACTCCATCACTTACCAGGGGGCCGTGCTCAGCGTGGGGACCAGTGGAGGGAGGCAGCACCTTTGCTTTCACTCAGAGGCCCCCTCTGCAAAGGGAAGTAGCATTCAGAACCTGGACTGCAGAATCACTAAAAAAGGCTTGGGTTCAAATTCTGACTGTACTGCTTAGAACTGTCCCTTAACTACTCTGAACCTCCACTGCCTCATTCATACAACAGATGGTAAAATCCATCACCCAGAGTGTTTGTGGCAGTATTGTGAGGGCTGTATGAAATATATATAGGATGCCATGCCTAGTACTATGGTGGATAATATTCTCACATCTAACTCTCTCCAGAATAGTTTGAGGTATTAATATTCCCATTTTACAGATGTGGAAACTGAGAAACCAAAGTATATTTGTTTACATACGATCACACAGGAGGAAACAGAGGAACAAGGATTTGAGCTAAAAATAGAACTACCATGTGCCCCAGCAATCCCATTACTGGTCATATACCCTGAGAAAACCATAATTCAAAAAGAGACACGTACCACAATGTTCATTGCAGCACTATTTACAATAGGCAGGACATGGAACCAACCTAAATGTCCATTGACAGATGAATGGATAAAGAAGATGTGGCACATATATACAATGGAATATTACTCAGCCATGAAAAAGAAATGAAACTGAGTTATTTGTAGTGAGGTGGTGGACCTAGAGCCTGTCATACAGAGTGAAGTAAGTCAGAAAGAGAAAAACAAGTATGATATGCTAACGCATATATATGGAGTCTAAAAAAAAAAAGGTACTGATGAACCTAGTTGCAGGACAGGAATAAAGATGTAGACATAGAGAATGGACTTGAGGACTTGGGGTGGGAGGGGGAAGCTGAGGCGAAGTGAGAATAGCATTGACACATATACACTACCAAATGTAAAATAGATAGTTAGTGGGAAGCAGCTGCATAGCACAGGGAGATCAGCTCGGTGCTTTGTGACCACCTTGAGGAGTGGGATAGGGAGGGTGGGAGGGAGACGCAAGAAGGAGGGGATATGGGGATATACGTATACTTATAGCTGATTCACTTTTGTGTACAACAGAAACCAACACAGTATTGTGAAGCAATTATACTCCAATAAAGATCTATTAAAAATATGGCTGGCAATTCCCATCTTGAAAAGAGTAGTAGCTCCTAGCATCTTTGATCTTGAATCTTGCTCTTGGCAAAGTGAATATGGTGATGCTGTTCTCATTTGGGAAATATAAATACGCACATTGCTAAATGGAATCATGGGCATGATTTATATAATGTAACATTGCAGTTACAAAAAAAGAAAGAAAGAGGTAAAAGAAAGGAGGAAAGGAAAGGAAGAAGGGAAAGAAAGAAAGAGAGAGAAAGAAAGAAGGAAGGAAGGAAAGAAAGAAAGAAAGAGAAGAAGGAAGGAAGGAAGAATGGTAGGAAGGAAGGAAAAGAAGGAGGGAAAAGGGGATAGAGAGGGATAGAGGACGAGAAAAGAGAAAAAAAGAAGGAATAAAGAAAAGAAAGCCTTGCAGAGAGACGAGAGGCAGTTGAATTGCTGTTGCATTTATGAATTTCTTTAATTCACTCATAGGTCAATGTCAGCTGCAGGATTTGCTGGAGGCGGGGTTTGCAGTCTTTGAGGATGATGGTTCTTACTGAGAAATGTTTATTACCCTATAGGGAATGCCCAGTTCCCTAAGGGACTATCACCCCTGGCTGCTGTTACAGGGAGGCGGATAGTTTGTGGGTCAGTTGCCAGAGATAGCTCTTTAGAAGAAAGCAAGAAAGGTGATGGTGTTGATGTTGATGCTGATTTTTCTTGGTGATGTTGATCTGCTTGTTTGTTAAAAAAATCATATCCATCATTCCACTGGATGTGAGTAGTTTGTTATTAATTTGTTCAACACATATTCAGAGGTCTTCATATGGCAAATATTTATAGAGGCAGTGCTCTAGGTTCTGGGGATTATAGAGGAATTGTTCTAGATTCTTGTTAAACAAGAATGCAGACAAGGGCACACATTCTTGGATATTACAAGGAAGAGGAGTACAACAGCACATAAATGATAAAATATATCATTTACAGAGAAAGAATAAAATGGAATAAAGAAAAGGATGATCATGTTTGAGAATTGCTACTTGGGATGGAGTAGTCAAGAGAAGCCTCTCGAAGAAGGTTAATTTTAAACAAGACCTGAACTAAAGAAAGAGCCAGCCACATAAAGATCTGTGGGAGGAGAATTCTCAGTAAGGTCAACAAGATCAGAGTAAATTGGAGTATTTGGGAAGTATGAAGCCGATGCTGCTGAAATATAGAGAGTGAAGAGTGGTGTGAGAGGAGGTTAAAGAGATCGGGGGACCTTCATAAAGGCTGATGTAGGGACTTTATTTAAATTTGATTTTTTAAGTGGAATGGAAACATTTTGTTTATATGTGAAACATATAGTGTTATAAACCAATGTTACCTCAATGAAATATTAATTTAAAAAAGAGTTTATACGGGTGTCTTGGAACTAGACTCTTGCCAAAACCCTTATCAGAAAGCAAACTCACAAAACTAAATTGAAAATGGACTAATAAATACTTAGATATGAAGCCAGACAAGGAGTTAGCTTCAGGATGGCAAAATGGTGTAGAAAATAAATGAGGCAAAAACAGAGGAAATCAAGAGTTTATAATATACAGTGTCATGGTTAATAGCACAGGATGTAGAGTCAAAACGCACTTGGGTTCAAACTGAGCCCTGTGTTATCTTATTTCCAACATGAGAAGAAAATTAAGGGTTTCATCATGATGTCAGGATATTTGAATGAAGAAATATATGGGCAGGAGCTTTCATGTGTTATATCTTTTAATGATTTCCCCCCTTAATTTTTAATTGAATAATTAATGGATGATATATACATTAGGATTATATGTGTAAATATGTATGAGTGTGTATATACATATATAAGTATATATATGTACATAACACATATATATGTATAAACACATGCATACATGTAAATTGTGTGACAGACAAGTATGAGTTCTCTAGTCCACTGCTCTCTGTACTCTCCATGACTCTGTTCTACTTCCCATATTTTTAACCATTTAATCAATATTTCTGGTAATTACTATTCTAAGTCTAAATAATACAATTAGACAAGTTTTTCTTGATTCAATACATCTATTGATTTCTTATGTGGAAAGATTATCTAAATTTCCATAACTCCATTACCCCAGCCTAATTTTTACAGCTAATTGTTCAACGTCTCAGTTGTATTCACTTAAGTCAAATAGTTTGACCTTTCTTCTTTCATTTACTTCAGATAGTCTCTCAAGAACCCCCTCACCTCTCCCAATGTTGTGTGCCTCCTGCCTCCTTCTCACCTTCTTGTTCCCATCTTCTGGGATGACTTCTTTTCTTTCATCCCACCAAGGCTGATGACATTTGTATTTTGGTAACCATATTCACACTTTCTATATTGTGTCTTTAGACTGACATGAAAAGTAAAATCCAATATACATGTATTATTTGACAACATAAATGTCCCTCACTGCCAAGTGTTAGTGTTTTGATCGTATTTTCTTTTTTTTTTTTTTTTTTGTACGCGGACCTCTCACTGTTGTGGCCTCTCCCGTTGTGGAGCACAGGCTCCGGATGCACAGGCTCAGCGGCCATGGCTCACGGGCCCAGCCGCTCCGCGGCATGTGGGATCCTCCCGGACCGGGGCACGAACCCGTGTCCCCTGCATCGGCAGGTGGATTCTCAACCACTGCGCCACTAGGGAAGCCCCTGATTGTATTTTCTTTTTGGGTCAACTACCACTCCACCTGTGCCACTTGAAAAAGTTCCTTCCATGCAAGTCAAAGGTCTATCTTTTACTATCTTCCACCAACAGCTAAAAATCATGACATGCCCCACGGGCTCTGTCTGTAGAAGCCAGTCATGTCCTCTGTGGAAGGAATTCAATACTGGAATGAAGAGCATGGGCTACAGGGTGGATTACACAGGTTCTTGTCCTGAGTCGGATGCCAGCTCTGGGTCCTTGGGCAGCTTGGCTGTCTATGCTTCACCCTCTTCATCTGGTAAATGTGCATGAAAGCAGTACCAAGTATGTAGTATGGTGAGAATTCAGTGAGATGCATGCACAGGACTTAGCACAGTGCCTGACGCATAGGAAACATTGTATAAATGTGTGGTTTTTTGTTATATTTTATAGGAGTTTCTAATTGTCTTAATTTCTAGTGAGAGAAGGAGCATTGGCCAGATGTACCACTTCACTAATATCCTCTAGCTCTTTAGTCATTCTGTCTGTTGCTTGAACTCCTTTCTTTCATCTTGAAACATCTTTTTTGGATTTCTAACTCTGATTTGGACTACTACTCTTTAGGCGTGTTTTACAACTGTTTTTGTGAGCTCTTCCAGGGAAACTACTCTCTCCTCCACAGATGCCTGGTCCTCATACTTTGTTCTCCTCCCTGGTCTGTTTCATTCACCAACAGACTTTCACCTATGCTCCATCATCCTGCAGTTTGTTAGCATCTCCTGACTGTTGATGATCTCTTCTAATATCATCACTGTTGCTGGTTTATTTTCTTTCATTTGACTGGGTTCTCTGGACCACTTGTACTCATTGCATCATTCACATATCGACACTTTCATTTAATCGTCACAAAAAATCTATTATGCAAGTGTGATGATTTCCATCTTAGAGATGGAAAAACTGAGGAACATAGGGACTAAGAAACTTGCCCAGGTCACCCAACAGCAAGTAGCAGAATCCTGGTTATGTTTTATGTTCTTCAGACATCAAAACCCTTCTTGGAAAGGACAGCAGTGCTTTTTGCTTACTTCAGAGGGATCTGGGAACTTTCAAAGCCTTACTCAGGAGCAAAGAGGGCAGGGGGGATTGAAAAGTGACAGTGCCAGGTTCAAGTGTGTACCTTGCTAGGTAAGCATCTTTGAAAGAATAGGTGCAGATGCAACTGCCCACAGGCTGGGGAATAAAGGAAGGAGCAGCCAAAAGAGAACCAAAAACAAAAAGACGTTTTTGTTGCAAATCCTTGCTTTTGTGATGAAAGCAAGTGCCTAAATTCCAGCTGTGATTGTATATTTTTTCAGAGAGCAAAGCTTTATAATAGTATCCTTGTCCCAACTAGACTGACAAATTAACACTTACTGATGGTGGTCCACACCTCTCTCCCACATGGGGATTGGCAGCTGATGCAAGCAAGCATACTGAGAGTTGCTGTAGATTTCTTAACCTGAAGACTCTCTCTTATATCCTCTATGTGTAGTCATTAAAAAGACAAATAAATGTATGTGTGTATAAAAATATACTTATATTGGACAATGCAGTTACAAATTTGCTCATTGATTCAGTGGAAGTTTTTTGGTAAAAATGCTAGGTCTGTGAATAAAAGATGCACTTTGAAAATAGAAAGAGATGTTTATTTATTCTATATACTTTTATAGATATACATTCATACAATTATATATACTCACAATATGTTCCTATTCAATAGGTAAGTGTTTATGGTATATGTATATTCATTCCTATAAATATTATATATGACATATGTGCATTTGTCTCTCTTTGGCTTGCTCTATATATCCATCTGTCTGAAACTGTGTGTGTATGAATATATCCACGGACTGTTACTAGAAGGAATACAGGCTTTAGAGTCAGATAGGCCTAAATGTGAAATTCAACCCTTCCGTTCAATAAGTATAAAACTACAGATGATTTACTTCACCACTTTGAGTCTAGCTTTCCTTCTTTGCAAACATGGCATAATGACAGTATCTACCTTAGAATCACTATTGTGATAATGAAATGAGAATTCATGTGAAACACAAAACAAAGAGTGTGTCACATAGTAAATGATCAATAAATGCTAGCTGTGATAGTGGTGATAATTAAGATATATTCATAGACTCAATTCAGCATATAGTTACCAAGCTTGTATCTTATTTTATCTTAGTATATATATCTGAGATATATACATACAAGATGTATGTTTGTTTACATATATGTTTAGCATCTATCAAGTATAATTTGCCTACTTATTTGGACTTTTATGCAGTTAATGTATATAAATATATTTAATTCAACATACATTAATTGAGAAATTTTTTGAACTAGCCTCCATGTTAGTCCCTGGTGTGTTTAAATAAACTCTATGCACTCCTTTTATACAGTACTCTTGAGGTATTCAGGAAGAAAGATACACAGAGAAATTATTAGAGAACTGTATAAATAGCACAGTATGTAGAAGGAGGAGTGTGAAAGAATCAATTCCTTTTGCCTTGAAGGACTGAGGAAGGGATTCACAGAAGAGGAGACAATTAGAAGGGGCCTTAGAGAATGAAAAGGAGCTCATTAGGGGTGGAATAGCAGGGAGGGGCAACACCTAGTGCCAAGGCATGGTGGCAAATTAGTCTGAAAAGAAAATATTAGTTTAGTTTGTGAGTGGCTTTTTCTGTTTCATTACAAAGTTTGAACTTCATAGGTGATGGTTCTCATAAGCCATCAAATATTTTTAACTAAGAGGGTAATCTGGGTGCGTCTATGCTATTGAAGGTTGTTTGGTACATAAGTTTGGTTAAGGAGAGTGGGGAAAGGAAGAGTGTTTAGGAGGTTATTGAAAAGTTATCAAAGAATTTAATTTGTATAATCTCTCTATTTTACAAAAAACATATTCATTTTTTGTAACTGCTTCTCATGCAACTCTGTAAGTTTTATCTGTATCCTCCAGTGGGGTTGAGTTTCCCTGTTTCTAACTCCCTAGTCCTTTCTAGAGGGCCAGGGGAGAATAAATGTTGAGTAAATGTAAGTTTAAATGCAGGCTAAATAAAAGAATGATTTTTTTCCAGTTTAGAGCTGAAAATGGATATTCAGGGGACTGAGGCCAGTCAGCAACCACATCTGCCTGTTTATGTTACAAATCTCCCACTACCAAAGTATCTAGATATCACCATGTCTGATGCTTATAATATTATTGTGAAAAACCAAAAAAATATTGTTGGCCTACAAGCAAAGCAATTTTTATCACCTTGCTGTTCCTTCAAGAACAAAGTATATTGTATGTATGTACATGAGCTAATTAATATCTTTTCTCTTACAAACATATTTTCAAAGTCATTTTCAATATATGCATGATGAAAAGTACTAAAAATGTGGCACAGAAAGGGGGAGTGCTAGAGGTCCAATCCAGATCTTCTGACAGCAAATGAGTATCTGTAAGTCTTGGGCAAGTCACTCATCATATGGATGACTCTACATTTTTAGTCAAGGGATCATTTGCTGTTTGCTTATGTAGGGAGGATTTCTGGACTTAGCAAAGTAAAATATAGAACATACTTAAAATTCAGATAAACATCAGATAATATTTTTAGTATAAGTATGTCTCATGTGATACTGGTGACCTTTGCCTCACATTTCTAAATTCATCCTCTGCATGCTCTATTTTAAACCCTTTGAAATTCCATTTATTCTCCTGTATCAAATCCTATGTTGACGTTCATGACTTCTCAATTTTATCTCTAGAATATACCTCTCAAGCTCTGATTAAATAGCCCAGACTCTCTTTTGAAATGTCCCTCGATTTCCTTATACTAAATGAGAATAATGATTGCGCCAATCTCATGGGGTTACTGTGAAGATTTAATGAATGCTTATTTTTTAAAGCACAAAGAATAATTCTTGGAATATATTGTCTTCAACTATATGAAATTGCCATTATTTGTAGGTCAAATACTGATGAGTTCTAACACTACGAACTGTAGGGCTGTTTGCCTTGACTCTCAGCAGTGTTATTATCTTACTTCCATCAGCACCTAAAGTATTTTATTGCCTCACGCATGTGTCAGCACCATAACTTTCTGCATGAATGACTTTATATGGCTGTGTCCAGTGTCCTGGCTCAGCCCCTGGAATATGGCAGGGACTCAATTCCACTTTTTAGGCTTCCTTGCAATGTATGGAAATAACCACCAAATTGCAAATAACCACCAAAATAATCTTCCTAAAGCTCAGGCTCTCAAACATCATCTATGGCCTTATTTCTGACTGTTGTAAAATGGAAACAACACTGATCTGCTACCGACTAGCTGCATGACCTTGGATAAGTCACTTCACTACCCTCGTACCATGCCTTGTGGTCCCCTGTCTCTGCCTCTGTGCTCACACTCTGTCAACATCTGGAATAATCTGTTAGCACTCCCATTCTGCTCCATAACTCACCTATCAAAATCCCCTCATTCTTCAATCCCAACCTTAAAGACTCTTTTGCACATTCAGTTTTTTTTTTTTTTTTTTTTAATTCACGTGAAACTCTATTAAACATCCCTCATATTCCAGACATGGATATAAAGCTCAGGGCATGTAGCATATAGTGCAGGTGCTGGAATATCAGTGCATTTCTGCTAGATTCTTCCACATGCATTGTTGCATTTTAGCTATACTATAATATACTCCTATGCAGTAACTGATGCCATGTCCCATCTTTTCAGTTGAGGAAACTGACCTTCATAAAAGCTAAATATTGTTTTCCCAGGAACTCACCATTACTGATAAAATTAAGATTCTAACCCTGTTGTGACCTCTTTCCATGGTGACAGAAGCAATATGCTCTCAAAATAATTTTCATATTCAGTGTGAACCTCAAAATGTGCTTTATAAATTGCTCTGTAATCTGTTCTTTATTTATTGGTTTTACTTCCTGGATTAGATTAGGAGCTTCTTGAGGCTAAGATTTACATCTGATTTAATTCGTCCTTGTATGCCTTGCTTCACACAGCTTAATAATAATAAAAATGACAGTTATTGAATAGCTACAAAGTATCAATACCGTTCCATCAATTTTTTATCTTCTTAATTCTTTAAAATGAAATAAATCAAAACAACAAGCAGAAATCAGATCTACCATCATTTAACTTATAATTGTTAACTAGTGATAACTGTTTTATACGTGAGGAATCTGAGAGAGAAAGCCATTTAGCTACAGAGTGAGGCTCTCAGGAATTTAGATAAACCTACTCTAAAGCTCAACACTTTTTACTTAGACTTTGCTGCCCTGTTTACTTACGCAACCCCGACTGAGTGCCGCCTTATATGCCCCACAGGTGCTCAGCGTTAAGGTCAAAGGGATAATACATTGCCCATTTGCTTTGCCTTTCGAATTTTGGAAATATGCAATGGAAAAGTTGTTTGTTTAAAATAGCCAACCATTTTTTCATTCTGACTTTCTCTGGACGCATTGATTTATTTCATCCATTTATGTTTTCAACAAATATTTATTGAGATTCTAGCATGCCTCAGACACTGTGCTAAAGGCTAAAAATATGTTTCACAAGCTGAACCTGTCCCTACCCAGCCAGAGCTCACAGTTCAGTGGGAAAGACAATCAAGAACCAAGTGATTCTAGGTGTGAGCCGGGCTAGTAAAGGGAAAAGGCAGAGATGCATGGCGATGGCGTCAGCCTGGAAAGATATGCCCAGGATGGCCCCAGGCAGAAGGATTGTGGAAGCCTCTGAGACCCTGACTATATGGGAGCATCAAGAAGAGCATGGAAGACAGAAGAGAAGAAGGTACAAAGCCACTGAGGTAGGAGGGAGAATATCACACTGCCTTATGGGAAAGAAGAGTATTTTAAAGTGTCCGGTGCGAGCAGATGGGGCTAGAGAGGTGGGCAGATAGCAAAGCACAAGGGTACGGCCGCCATGGTAGGCAGTTTGGACTTGACTGAGAGGCAATAGAGAAGCTCGGATGGAAATACATGTGTCTTGAGTCACCCTAACCTTCCAGACCCCACATAACCATTGAAAAAAAACCAACTCTATGTATGTGTATATAGATATAGATACATACATTTATACATTTATGTACGTAGAAATATGTAAAAGATTCAGGACTCTCTGATCAGGTTTGCAAGATTTTAGTACAGATTTAAGAGAGAGCAACAAGAGCCTTCATTTTCTCAGCCCAGGGTGAATTTTCAGCTTCGTTCAAAGAACAAATCACCTCCTCCTTTGTGCCCTGAGTACATTTCCTGGCCAAGTTATGTGAGAGGATGGGAATGGAGACTTACAGTGCTATCTTCACAATTGTTTTTCTGATTATAATCACACCACAAGACGTCATTCCAGAAATTAATGATTTTATTGCTACTTTGTCATTTTCAAAGTGATAGCAAATACAAAAAACAACAGCAACAAAAAGGGCTCACATGAGCATGAAGTTGGTTTCACAGAGACCAACGGGGTAGGTGTCTGATATTTTTTCTCTTTATGCAATCAGTGTTTCCTTTAGTTAGAGAGGGGCTCCAGTCTCTCAGCCTGCTGAGCGTGCCCCTTTGAAATGTTCAGGGTGAAAATTTAAGTGAAATAGAAATGGAGAGGGAAAAGGTCACATCCTTGGAAATCTTTTGTGATAAAGGATTTTCCTAGCTGCTTAATAAGATGGCACAGAGGGGCTCAGCACTACAATTAAGTTTGCAATCTTGTACCTAGTGACTCCTTCTAAATATTATCTCCATTCTCCTTAGTTTCCTTGTAACAATAAGGGTGATAAATTCCTCCGACACTCCTCACCTTGTAAGAGGGCTTATTTAGCCCTGAAGTTCCCAACTGTCTCTAAAGGAAATATTGTTTCCTTATTTGACTCTTCTCTTTTAGATTCATGTCTCTAATTTCGCAAGATTTACAAATTGCTTTCAAAATTCATTAAGATTCCTCAAATTCCCTTGGATCATACTACCTTTTCTGGGTGGAGAATAGAGGGCGAAAAACACAGATTTTAGACAGGCAGTCTTAAATTTGATTTGTAATGCTGCCACTATTTAACTGTAAGTCAATAAACCCCTCAATCTCCATTTCCTCATGTCAGCTTATTAGTTTTATGTTAGATAACATATGTAACCTGCTGGTAAGCACCCCTATGTAGGGTTTAATCAGTATATAGAATTGCCTTCCCCCCCTCTAGTTCTCACCTTTTTCAGGAACACCTTCCTTTTTTTTCTCCAAATTCTAGTCATCCTTTATGCTTAATTAAGCCCTACACATGATACAGAGAATCTCTGTGTTAGTGTGAAGGATAAAACATGAATAAGGCATTTTCTGACCTTCAAAGATCTCTCCATTTAGGAAAGAGAATAAGTATATGTACAACTAAAGCAAGCACAATACTGAAAATGTCATGAGCTGTTAGAGGAACTGAGGCTGGTGGGAGTAGGGAACTGGGAGATGAATTTCCGCTGCAAGAAACAGGGTATGAACACTGGGGTGCGTGTGTTTTTTTGCATTATGGATTTCTTTGGGTATATGCTCAGTAGTGAGATTGCTGGGTCATATCGTAGTTCAATGTTTAGTTTTTTGAGGAACCTGCATACTGTTCTCCACAGTGACTGTATTAATTTACATTCCCACCAACAGTGCAAGAGGGTTCCCTTTTCTCCACACCCTCTCCAGCATTTATTATTTGTAGATGTTTTGAGGATGGCCATTCTGACCAGTGTGAGGTGACACCTCATTGTAGTTTTGACATGCATTTCTCTAGTAATTAGTGATGTTGAGCATCTTTTTGTGTGTTTGTTGGCCATCTGTATGTCTTCTTTGGAGAAATGTCTACTTAGGTCTTCTGCCTATTTTTTGATTGGGTTGTTTGTTTTTTTGATATTGAGCTGCTTATATATTTTGGAGATTAATCCTTTCAACAGAGGAATGGATAAAGAAGATGTGGTACATATATACAATGGAATATTACTCAGCCATAAAAAGTAATGAAATTGGGTCATTTGTAGAGACGTGGATGGATCTAGAGAGTGTCATACAGAGTGCAGTAAGTCAGAGAAAAACAAATATCGTATATTAACACATATATGTGGAATCTAGAAAAATGGTATAGATGATCTCATTTGCAAAGCAGAAATAGAGACACAGATGTAGAGAACAAATGTATGGATACCAACGGGGAAAGGGGTGGGATGGGAGGAATTGGGAGATTGGGATTGATACATATACACTATTGACACTATGTATAAAATAGACAGCTGAGGGGAACATACTGTATAGCACAGGGAACTCTACTTAATGCACTGTGGTGTCCTAAATGGGAGGGAAATCCAAAAAGGAGGGGATATATTTGCTATAAGTATTCAGGTTAATGCCAGTCTATCAGCTACTACTTGTTGCCAAAACAATTGACCACAAACGTAGTTGCTTAAAGAAACACCAATTTTGGGGGGGGGTCATTTGTTTGTAGAGACATGGATGGACCTAGAGAGTGTCAAACAGAGTGAAGTAAGTCAGAAAGAGAAAAAAAATATCATATATTAATACATATATGTGGAATCTAGAAAAATGGTACAGATGAACCGGTTTGCAAGGCAGAAATGAGACACAGATGTAGAGAACAAACGTATGGACACCAAGGGGGGAAAGTGGTAGGGTGGGTGGGGGGATGAATTGGGAGATTGGATTGACATATATATACATATATATAGATACAATATATAAAATAGACAACTGAGGGGAACATACTGTATAGCACAGGGAACTCTACTTAATGCACTGTGGTGTCCTAAATGGGAGGGAAATCCAAAAAGGAGGGGATATATGTATATGTATGGCTGATTCATTTTGCTGTGCAGTAGACGCTAACACAACATTGTAAAACAACTATACTCCAATAAAAATTAATTAGAAAAAAAAAAGAAAGAAACAGGGTAAACTTTCTGGGAAGATGCTCTGAGGTCTTAACCTTGAGATATGGGTAATATTAAGACCAAAAAAGAGCATGAGGTAAGGAGACTACAGGCCCACAATACTTTTTCTGCAATTCCAAAGACCAACATTCTCTGAAAGTGAAAAGTTTTTTTGTTTTTTTTTTTTTGGTAGCTCAAATGGTAGCAAAACCTAAAATAAACTGATATGCTAGAACCTTCATTAATCTCCTTTAGTGTGAATATTTCTATGTTGTACTCCAGAAATATTAATATATTTTGATTACAGTATGTCCCAGGCCCTATTGACAGTATTATATAATATGCAGTTGCACTGGTTTATCTTTATAAAATACTCCCCAGCCCCTCCCTCCCACCCACCAATTCTACAATACATTTGACTGCATAGGTTTTAGAGAAGGAATTGTATCATAGTATTTTATTATAGGCAGAGAGAAAAATATAGTGGTGTTGATATAAGAAACTGTAGACTGAGTGAAGAGAATATCAAGTCATCCAACATTGCTGGAAAGTTTAATGAGTAGACAGGTAGGCTGGCAAAGATCATGAAAAGATTCCATTCATTCAGTCAATGATATGTATTGAACACCTACTGTATTTTGGGCATGATCCTAGGTCTTGAGGTTATAGCCCTGAGCATACCAAACCAATCAGGTATGGATGGCTTTCTAAATCCTCAGTTGTTCCAGAATGATGGCAGTCTATCAGCAGTCTAACTGGCGGTGCTAAGATCAATTTGTAACTGAGGCACAGAGGGGTGAAGTACCTTGCTCAAGCTTTTGCGCCTGGTTTAAGTGTCATAGTCAAGAAATGGACTGGCCTAAGAGTGCATGCTCATAATTCTACTCCACTGTTCCTCTTGTATTTAATTAAAAACATGCAGGAGCGTCAACTTTCTCTGTGGAATTTGATGCTAGTGTTACCAAAGTCTTGTCATAAATTGGATCATGAGAGATAATTGAAATGTGTTGAATTAGGGAAGAGGATCAGGTTACTAGGTTGAGATTAGCTCTTCTAGGTGGGCATAGACAGCACAGTGGCTGAGAGCATGTCCTTCAAAAGCCCAAGCCTAGTTTCTACTCCTGATTTGGCCACTTAATTAGTGGATGATCTCGGGCATACTACTTCCCTCTCTTGGTCTCTTTTTCTCATCCCCAAAATGTAATACTAGTACTAGTATTCTATAATACTAGTACTAGTACTAGTACTCACCCTGTGAGGATAAAATCAATTGCTGTATGTCAAGGTCTTGGGGCAGTGCCTGACGCATATGATTATGACAAGGATAGACAAAGGCCTTGTTCTCATGGTTGCTATTTGTGTTGCTTCTACATAGTATTTTCTATAATTTTAATCTTTCAATTATTTGTATTTGTTTAATGTCTGTCTCCTCTCTCCTCTGGGGATTGTAAACACAGATTGTGAAGCAGCAACTTGACCTGTTTTGTTCATCACTATCTCTAATACAAGTATCTCATACATAGTAGGTCTCAACAAATATATGCAAAAAGATGGATACAGAAATGCATGAATGGTATAAACAAACATAATTAATCACTGTATATCCTTGGCTCTAACAAATCACTTAACTTTTCTTCTTTGTCATCATCCTATTTTTGTTTGTTTGTTTGTTTGTTTTGGAAACCTGGGGCACTAAATGACTTAAATTTTAAAAAAAAAATTCTACACATAGTGGTCTACTTTTGAGCTGAGCTCCTGCTTAGACTTAATAAGAAATGTTTCCTGATATAGACACTCAAGACTAATTGCATTGTCTAGGCACATTGGCTAAGGATTTAATTTCACACATCACAAACGATCAGCATCAAATTGTCAGAGATGTATTTCATACCTTTTTCATGGAGATCTTTAATCTTCTTAGCCCACTTTCACTGTTTCACAGTCCACTACTCTGAAACAATTCTCAGTTAGAGCTTAATGGGGAAAAAAGAAAGGTAAAATGACAAAAGAGAAAGTAAATGGTCACTCCCTCCACTGATTTCAGGAAGTCACCTGTGTCCCCAAAAGATACTATAACTTTGGACCCAGTCAAGCAGTGTCCCAGGAAGCCACCCTCGGGTCTGTGCAGCTTCTATCACCTGCCTTGATTTTATCTACAAAATGTCTAAATACGGGCTACACAACAGACCTAAACCCATTCACCAGTGTCTACTGGGATCCCATGTTCTTTACTTTTTAAAAGCTGACATTCTTTAGAAGTTCAGGGGCTAAATCCTTTCATTAAAATGACACAGTGGATTTCTAACAAGCAGTTGCAGCAAGGGAACTATCAGTTCTGCAATATGCTACCTTTCTGCTGGATGCTTCTGCACTACAAACAAAAGCAACAATTCCATCCATAGATTGTACTTCCTGATATTTCTCAAACCCATCTCTTAATCTTCATCCCCATTGACTTTTTCTCTTAGTGAGATCCTCATTATCTTTTAGATGAATGATTCCTAGAATAGCCTTCAGTAAACCTCCCTCCTTCTTCTCTCTCACAATATAGCCTCCACCTCATCACCAGAGTATTCTTTGTAAAGTGCAAATCTGCTTACATTTTGTCAAACCACCCCTCCTCCAAATAGTACACGTTTTAGCATGTCAGAAAATGTCCTTAAATTAAAAAACCTGCTGCATTTCCAACATTTTCCATCCTGTGGACTCAGTTCTAATAGGGTCACATTGATATATCTCCTGCAATTCTCCGGGATGCCAATGACCTCTCTCTCCTCTGTGTCCCATTACAGTTTATATTTTGCCTCCATTGCATAAGCCATTTCTGTGACCTAATCAATTTATTTGTTAGCCTGGTTGTGTTTCCAAACTGTGATCCCCTTGAGATGTGTGACACATTTTGCTCATGAGTCTATGGATCAATTTTTTTTCTGGAATCGGCTAAGCTCACCCACTCATCTGCAGTCAGAGGTGAGTTGAGTAGGGGGCTATGCTGATCTAACCTAGACTCTCAGATGTTTGGGGTTTAGCTGGCTCTAGCTAGTCGAGAAGTTGGCAGGTACAAGTGGGCTGTCTTCCAAGTGGATTCCCATCCTCCAGTAGGCCAGTCCAAACTTATTCTCATGGCAGTGGCAGAGTTCCAAAAGAATAGATATATTCAAGGTTTCTTGAGGTCTAGGCTCAGCATTGGCCAACCATCATTTCCATCACAATTTACTAATGATTAGTTCAGAAGGTCAACCCAGATAAAAGAGTTGGGGAAATATATCTCTTTTTTGTTGATTTTTAAATTTATTTATTTTTTATTTTTGGCTGTGTTGGGTTTTCGTTTCCGCGCGCGGGCTTCCTCTAGTCGCAGTGAGCAGGGGCTACTCTTTGTTGTAGTGCGCGGGCTTCTCATTGCGGTGGCTTCTTGCTGCGGAGCACGGGCTCCAGTAGTCGTGGCCTACGGGCTCAGTAGTTGTGGCTCGCGGGCTCTAGAGCACAAACTCAGTAGTTGTGGTACACGGACTTAGTTGCTCCGCGGCATGTGGGATCTTCCCAGACCAGGGCTTGAACCCGGGCGTCCCCTGCATTGGCAGGTGGATTCTTTACCACTGCGCCACCAGGGAAGCTCCCAATATATCTCTTAATAGGAAGAGCTACAGAGTCATATAGCAAAGAGGATGGCTACAGAGAGGAGTGGAAAATTGGGGCTACTTTTGTAATTGGTCTAATATACGTTGTAAGTAAACCAAAACATTTTTAAACATTGTCATGTTTCTCCCCTGGGTTTTTAGGACAGTACTTGGCTCAGAGCAGTAAACTACATATTATTGTTTGTTCAGTTGGATGATTTATAGTAGTTATTAGAATTTGATTGGTAATTGCTAAAACATCCCTAAAAACAGATGAAAGATTTGCCAGGATGCTTACAGTCAGCTAGTCAGCAGTTTTATAAAAGAGTTGAGTGAGAAGAGATGTCCTAAATGAACAAAAAATATTTAATAGCTACTACTTCATGGATTATATACCATGGATTGTAGATACTTTGGTTCCTATTTTGCTTATGAGGAAAGGGAGGCTCTGAGAGATTAAAGAGAGGCACAAGGTCATGCAGGTAGTCCCTGGGAGAACCCAGGACTCAGAACAGATCTTTTTATTTTACTGTAAGTGCTGAGCTTTTTCCCTGTATCCCTTTGGTATTTAAGAGGCTATTTACAGTGACATCTAACTATCACCAACATGTTGGCCATTATCTTATTGCTAAAGGTTTTTGGGTTAGGAGCGTCTATGTAAGAGATCTTGTTTATGTGAAAATCTTTTCCAATTTATTTATCCTTGCAAGGACAAAACCCAGTGTCTTTCACAGCCATAGTTACTGTTTATACTTTCAATAAATTTCATGTTCTCCATGCAGTTGATCAGATGCTGCTTTAGGCAGGAATGCTAATCAAAAGTCTGAAAAGTTTATTCCTCTGAATAAACACTATCTGAAAAGTGGGGAGGGGAAAGTTCTTCTTATTCTTAAAATTTTCAGCTCTTTGTTAATCCAAAGAACTGAAAATATTTCATTTCAAACATGGCCACCTACCATCTGGCTGAGTTAGAAATTTATTTAGTAATCTCCTTATCAGCCAAATAGCTGGAAGTCTAGATAAGTCCTATGTGTAAGAAGCCAGTGTTAACTTGTTTCCAGATAATAGCAGTGGGAAAAAATATATTAGAAAGGAGTCATCAGTAGGAATTAATTTGGGAGTTTTGCTGGCATGTACTGAACTCTCAGTACTGGTGAGTTCATCAACCATTGAACCAACTGGAGAATTGAAGTCTGCTTTGTGTGTGTCATCTACAAGGCTGCATTATTTCAGTGTGTGGTTTTCAGAGTGTTTTCTGCCCAGGAGTTTGTTTGAATCTCTAAATAGTGATACTACTGTATATTGCTTTATTCAATAGGTGTGTCACTGCAAACCTGCACACAAATTGATTCTTTTCTTTGTAAATGGAAACCTAATTGAAATACACTAGGGGGGGGAATTTTCTAGTTAAAGAAATCCTTGTGTAGTTGGAAAATTGCTTTTGCTCTTGAGAATAGGTACTCTTTAATATATCTATTTTGTGAATTTAAATTTTTAAGCAATGAGTTTCATATAGTTGAGCTCATGCCTGTACCTTAAGGTACCTAGTTTCCCTGGGATCTGTTCCACAGTGGCCTTTCACTATGTGCCTCTTGAGAAATTCATCTCTTTTTGTATAAATAAGTGTTGAAAATGTACTTCCTGAAATAAATGTTCCAAATGCAAAAAATAATAATAATAATAACATCAATTTAGTAATAAGCCTTTTCTGAATACCTCCTACACCCCCAAACCATGTGAGAATTTTGCAACTTGAAAACATCACACTTATCATTGAAGTGATTAAATGTACACCTAAACCATAACTAGTTGAGAGTCACCCCCCCCAATCCATCCTCTGTATTTCTGTATAAGGTGGGAAGTCATGTTCACAGCCGAAAAAAATGGTATAGTAAATTGATATATTAAAAACCAGCTCCACATGGTCATTTAGATATTTCCTATACTCAGATGTGGAAGGCAGTTCAGCATAAGAAAATGAGTTTTGGAGTTGTAAAACCAGTGACAAGTCACATCACTTCTTTGTGCACCAGTTAGCTCATGTGTAAGTGGCTTTGCACAGACCTTGGGGCATAGTTTGTATCCAGTAGGCAGCTTGTTCTTGTCACTTTGTCTGGTGTCATTGTTTATGCTAATACTCTCGGAGAACCCTACATGCATTCCCTGTGTGAGTCAGAGGCCAACCCCAGGCAGGTGGCAATGAAGGCAGTCTCTACAGCTCCTTACAGCTTCCTCTCCCTGGAGTACTCATTTCTTCTTGATCCTTAGGATGTCTGATTTTATTCTCTGGCTTAATTTCATCATAGCAGTAGTGTTTTCCTATTGTCTTGGGGTATAAGGTCGCTTAGCATAAAACAGACAGATGACCTCCTCTTCTTTAAGCCAGTGATATGGGTTACATTCCTTTTTTGCATTTACATGCTCAGCCTTTGAAGTAATACACTGTTTCATTTACTAATTGTATGATTTGTGGTGAGTTATTTATCACCTTTTAATTCTCAGATGTCTCATCTCTAAAAGGGAATTCACACAGTCTACTCTTAAAGTTGTTGGAAAGAGTAAACAAAACAGTCAGTATAAAATGTTTAGCAGAGTGCATAATACATAGGCAGCAGATGATAAATGATTATGGTGGTGGTTACTATATTCAGGAGGGACTGCTTATCATACCCCAGACCCAGATTTTTAGTCTCTCATTTATCTGGTGACTATTTCTTTAAAGAGATTCTGAGATTCCTTTATTTTCATGTCACATTTTCACCTTCAGACATCTATAATGACATACATACATTAGCATTCTTATTTGCAGTGATTTTTTATTGAAGCATAGATGATTTACACTATTACATTAGTTTTAGGTGTACATCATAGTGATGCAAAATTTTTATAGATTATAGTCCATTTAAAATTATTACAAAACAATTGCTACATTTCCCTGCATTGTACAATATATCCTTGTTGCTTATCTATTTTATATGTAGTGGATTGTATCTCTTAATCCCATACCCCTATGTTGCCCCTCCCCACTGGTAACCATTTGTTTGTTCTCTGTGTCTGTCAATCTGATTCTGTTTTGTTATATACATGTGTTTGTTTTACTTTTTAGATTCTACATATAAGTTATACCATAGAGTATTTGCTGTTCTCTGTCTGACTTATTTCACTAAGCATAATGCTCCCTAGGTCCATCCACATTGTTGCAAATGGCAGAATTTTATTATTTTTATGGCTGAGTAATATTCCATTGTATACATATGTATATGTGTGTGTGATGTATATGTATACGCACACACCCCATATCTTCTTTATCCATTTGTCTGTTGATGGACACTGAGACTGGTTCCATATCTTGGCTATTGTAAATAATACTGCTATGAACAGTGGTATAAATGTATCTTTTTGAATTAAGCTTTTGTTTTCTTAGGATATATACCCAGGAATTGCTGGATCATGTAGTAGTTCTATTTTTAGTTTTTTGAAAAAACCTCCATACTGTTTTCTATAGTGACTGCGCCAATTTACATTCTCACCAACAACGTACAAGGGTTCCCTGTCTCCACATGCTCACCCACATTTGTTATTTATAGACATTATGATGATGGCTGTTCTGACAGGTGAGGTGAGATCTCATTGAGGCTTTAATTTGAGTTTATCTCACTGTGGCTTTGATTTGCATTGCTCTAATGATCAGCCACGTTGAGAATCATTTCATGTGCCTTTTAGCCATTTGTATGTCTTCTTTGAAAAAATATCTATTCAGGTATTCTGAGCATTTTTGAATCAGGTTGTTTTTTGATATTGAGTTGTATGTGTTGTTTATATATTTTTGATATGAGCCCCTTATCAGTCATATCATTTGCAAATATTTTCTCACATTCAGTAGGTTGTTTTTGCATTTTGTCAAAGGTTTCCCTTGCTGTGCAAAAGCTTTTACATTTAATTAGGTCCTGTTAGTTTATTTTTGCTTTCATTTCTTTTTCCTTAGGAAACAGATCCAAAAAATTATTGCTATGATTTATGAAAAACAGTGTTGTGCCTATATTCTCTTGTAGGAGTTTTATGGTTTCTGGTCTTAAATTTAGTTCTTTCATCCATTTTGACTGTATTTTTGTATATGATGTGAGGAAATGTTCTAACTTCATTCTTTTACATGTATATTTCCAGTATTTCCAGCATTACTTATTGTCTTTTCCCCACTGTATATTCTTATCTCCTTTCTCACAGATTAATTGACCAGACGTGTATAGTTTTTTTTCTGAGCTCTCTATTCTGTTCCATTGATCTATGTGTCTGCTTCTGTGTCAGTACCATATTGTCTTGATTACTGTAGCTTTTTAGTATAGTATGAAGTCAGGGAACATTAACACCTTCATCTTTGTTTTTTTTCTCAAGATTGCTTTGGCAATTCATGGTCTTTTGTGGGTCCATATACATTTTAGGATTATTTGTTCTAATTCTGTGAACAATGTAATGGCTAATTTGTTATTGATTGCATTACTTTTGTAGATTGCTTTGGGTACTATGGACATTTTAACAATATTAACTCTTCCAGTCCAAGAACACAAGATATCTTTCCATTTCTTTGTATCATTTTCAAATTCCTTTATCAGTGTTTTATAGTTTTTAGAATATAGGTCTTTCACCACTTGGTTAAGTTTATTCCTAGATATTTTGTCCTTTTTGATGTGATTTTAAATGGAATTGTTTTCATGCTTTCTCTTTCTGATTAGTTCATTATTGGTGTATAGAAAAGCAACAGATTTCTGTATATTAATCTTGAATCCTGAAAATTTAGTGAATTCATTTATTACTTCACATAGCCTTTTGGTGACATCTTTAGAGGTTTCTATATATAGTATCATGTCATCTAAAATAATGACAGTTTTACTTTTTCCTTCAAGTTTGGATGCCTTTTATTTTTCTTGTCTGATTGCTGTTGCTAGAACTTTCAATACGATGGTAAATAGAAGTGGTGAGAGTGGACATCCTTGTCTTGTTCCTGATTTTAGAGGAAATAATTTCAGTTTTTCACCATTGAGTATGACGTTAGCTGTGGGTTTGTCATAAATAGCCTTATATGTTGAGATATGTTCCCTCTTTACCAGCTTTGATGAGAGTTTTTATCATGAGTGGATGTTGAATTTTGTCAAATCGTTTTTCTGCTTCTATTGAGATGATCATGTGATTTTTATCCTTCCTTTTATTAATGTGGTGTATCACATTGATTGATTTGGAATAATGAACCATCTTTTTATCCCTGAGATAAATCCAACTTGATCATGGTGTATGATCCTTTTTATATGTTGTTGGATTTGGTTTGTTGATATTTTGTTGAAGATTTTTTTTTCTTTTTTTGCGGTACGCGGGCCTCTCACTGTTGTGGCCTCTC
>NC_041229.1:52361756-52385851 GCF_002837175.3 Physeter macrocephalus
AAAGCAGGAAAAAGATAACGCAACCAACAGTAAGATTTAGTGTAGGGCATTTGCAATAATCATTGTTTTAATTGTATGTGAATTTTTTTTTTTTTTTTTGCGGTACGCGGGCCTCTCACTGTTGTGGCCTCTCCCGCTGCGGAGCAAAGGCTCCGGATGCTCAGGCTCAGTGGCCATGGCTCACGAGCCTAGCCGCTCCGTGGCATGTGGGATCTTTCCGTACCGGGGCACGAACCCGCATCCCCTGCATCAGCAGGCGGACTCTCAACCACTGCGCCACCAAGGAAGCCCTTTGTTGAGGATTTTTGCATGTATACTCATCAGAGATGTTGGCCTGTAATTTTCTCTTTTTTGTAGTGTCTTTTTCTGATTTTGATATAAAGGTAATTGTGGCATTATAGAATAAATTTGGGAGTTGTTCTTTATATGGTTGGTAGAATTACCCTGCGTAGCTGTCCAGTCCTGGACTTTTGTTTGCTGGGAATTTTTTGTTGTTGTTATAACATCAATTTCACTTTTAGTGTTGGGCTGTTCAGTTTGTCTGTTTCTTCCTGATTCAGTTTTGGAAGGTTGCATGTTTATAGAAATGTGTCCATTTCTTTTAGGTTGTCCAATTTATTTACATATAACTGTAGTATTCTCTTATTATCTTTCATACCTCTGTGGTATCAGTTGTTATTTCTCTTCTTTAATTTCTTATTTTATTTATTTGAGTCTTTTCTCTTTCTTACTTGATGAACCTGACTAAAGATTTATCAAATTTATATTATCAAAGACCAGCTCTTAGTTTCATTGATATTTTCTTTTTTTTTTTAATCTCTATTTTATTTATTTTCTCTCTGATCTTTGTTATTTTCTTACTTCTGCTGACTTTGGGCTTTGTTTGTTCTTTTTCTAATTGCTTTTGATGGTAGGTTAGGTGGTTTATTTGAAATTTTTCTCATTTCTTGAGGAAGGTCTATACCGCTATAAACTAGCCTCTTAGAACTGCTTTTGCTGTGCACCATAGATTTTGGAAAACTGTTTCCATTTTCATTTGTCTTGAGGTATTTTCTGATCTCCTCTTTGATTTCTTCATTGACTTATTGGTTTTTTAGTAGCATGTTTTTTAGTCACCACATGTTGGTTCTTATCCCATATTTTTTTTCCTGTAATTGATTTCTAGTTTCACTCTGTTGCTATCAAAACATAGTGCTTGATACAATTTCTATCCTCTTTAATTTGTTGAGACTTGTTTTGTAGCCTAACATGATATATCATGGAGACTGTTCCATGTGCACTTGAAGAGTATGTGAGTTCTGCTGTTTTTGTCTGGAATGTCCTATAGATATCTGCAAGTCCAACTGGTCTCTTGTATCATTTAAAACCAGTTTTACCTTACTGAATTTCTGTCTGAATGATTTGTCCATTGATGTGAGTGGGGTGTTAAAGCCCCCTACTATTATTGTATTATTGTCAGTTTCTCCCTTTATGTCTGTTAATACTTTATATATTTAGGTGCTCCTGTTTTGGGTGCATGTATGTTAACAAGTGTAACGTCTTCTTCTTCTATGGATTCCTTTATTATTATATAATGCCCTTCCTTGTCTTTTGTTATAGACTTTGTTTTCTAAAGTTTATTTTGTTTGATATGACTATTGTTAACCCCACTTTCTTGTCATTTCCATTTATATAAAATATATTTTTCCTTCCCCTCACTTTCAGTCTGTGAGTGTCTTTAGCTCTGAGGTGAGTCTCTTGTAAGCAGCATATAGATAGCTCTTGTTTTTGTTTTTGCTTTCCAGTCAGCTCCCCTATGTCTTTTGATCAGAGCGTTCAGGCCATTGACATTTAAAATAATTATTGACAAGTATGCACTTATTGCCATTTTGTTACTTTTTTTGTAATTTATTACTTGTTTTTCTTCTCTGTTAATTTCTTCTATTTGTTTATTCCCTTGTGGTTTGATGATTTTCTTTAGTGGTATGCTTGTTTTCCTTTCTCTCTAATTTGTGTATCTATTGTAGGTTTTTGATTTGAGGTTGCCATGGGGTTCTTAAATGTTGACCTATTACTATATCTACTTATTTTAAACTGGTAGTCATTTAAGTTCAAGCACATTCTAAAGATCTACATTTTTTTTTACTCCCCTCCTCCACATTTTGTGTTTTTGATGTCATATTTTCATCTTCATGTTTATCACTTCACTATTTATTGACTTATAGTTTCTTTTAAAATTTTTTGTCTTTTATCTTCATACTATCTTATTTAAGTGGTTGGTCCTCATCCTCTACTATATATTTTCCTTTACCAGTGGGATTTTCTGTTCCTATAGAGCCTTATTCTTGTTATATTCTATTCTTTTCCACATAGAGAGGACAATTTAACATTTCTTCTTGGATAGGTTGAGTATTGATGAACCTTATTTTTTGCTTGTCTGAGTTCTTTTTCTTTCCTTGTATTCTAAATGATAATCTTGCTGGGTAGAGTATCCTACATGTAGGTTTTTTTTTCCTTTCAGAACTTTGACAATATCATACCACTAATTTCTGGCCTCCAAAGTTTCTGCAGAAAAATCAGCTGATAGCCTTATGGGGGTTCCCTTGTATATAACTCTTTGTTTTTTCTCTTTCTGTCTTTTGAATTCTCTCTTTAAGTTTTAACATTTTAATTATGATAAGTCTTGATGTGGAACTGTTTGGGTTTAGCCTGTTTGGGACTCTCCATGCATCCTCTACCTGGATATCTGTTTCCTTCTTCAGGTTAAGGGAGTTTTCAGTCATAATTTTATTAAATACCTTTTTTTTTACCCCCTTCTCTCCCTCTTCTCCTTCTGAGATACCTGAAGTCCAAATGTTGGTACACTTCATGTTATGCCAGAGAACTCTTAAACTGTTCTCTCTCTTTTTTTTTTTTTAGTATGTTTTGCTTTTTGCTGTTCCGATTTGGTGATTTTTCATTATTCTATCTTCCAGATCACTTATGTGTTCTTCTGTATCACGTAGTCTGCTATTAATTCGTCCAAGTGTGTTTTTCATTTCAGTTATTGTATTCTTCAGTTCTCACTTTTATATGTATATATTTTCTATATCCTTGTTAAAATTCTCATTGTGTTCATCTTTTCTTTTCCTTTATTCAGTTCATGTTTTTATTACTACTGCTTTGAATTCTTTGTCTAGTAAAATGTTTATTTCTGTTTCATTATTTGTTTTTTTTTCAGGGATTTTCTCTTGCTCTTTCAATTGAGACCAATTGCTTCGGCTTCTCATTTTGCTTAAATTTCTCTATTGCTATGAAATTAGGTTAAACAGTTACTTCTTGCAGTTCTGAAGGGGTGTCCCTATGTGGGAGTATCCCTCTACAATCTGAGTGTGCCCAGTGTTTTTTGTGGGTGAGCTGGATTGATGTGAACACAAGTCATGCATTTCCTCAGGGTCTGCTGACAGCTATCACCTTGGTAGGAGGTGGGACTGGGCATGAAGGGGCTAGGGCCAGAGCCAAGTGTGAGCATGGGCTTCCCCTCTGCTAAGTGGTCATCACCAACCTATTAGGGATCAGGCTTCAAGTGCTGAAGATGAATCCCCAAAGTTCAGGTCTGAACTGGCTCTGTTCCCTTTAAGTGTGAGTGAATCCTCCTCCCACCACCAGCAAATTGGCCCCAGTGGGGAGCAGTGCTGGAGGAAGATAGACCATGTGGGTTCTCAGCATGTGATAGGGTAAGGGCTGCAGCAGTCCAGCCACAGACAGTGTTCAGGGATGCTTCTGATTCACTGCCTATACAAGTGCCATTAATGTCTGCCCTTGCCTCACTCAGATGCTGCTTTAGGTCTGAGTCTCCTTTTTCCTTCATGGCCAATCTGGTCCCTTGGCCTCTGCCACCCAGACCCTGCTGGAGCTCTGCCACAGTACAGGCATTCCCTGTGTGGGCTCCTCATGTGTTTTGGGATGTGGTGGTCCAGCTGCAGACAGAGGCTGGGGGTGCTTCCCATTTGCTGCCTGTGTAAGCACCAGTAATGGCTGCTCCCACCCTGTTCACACACCATTCAAGTCTGAGCCACCTAGGTGTCTCACAGCTGAGTTCTTTCCTCAGTCATGGTAGTCCTTGCTCCAGTATAGAACTGCAGGGAACCTGGAGGAAGTGGGGCTGGAGTGTTCATGGGGCTTAAGCTGTGGTGCACACTGGGGCAGTCGTGGGAAATGAGTCAGTCACCTATGCAGTTTTCATCTGCTGTCTCTGCCATGGTTTGGGAGCAATCAAACACACAGTCCTCCTGGGCAGAGTCCAGGCTTCCCACAGTCCTCCTGTTAGTCCCACTGGCCCACCAACCAGCCAAGGGGGCTCATCTTGTCTGTGTGGAGCACCGGGACTGTGGCTCCCTATATGTGCCTTGAGCTGCTTACTCCTCAGGGAGGACCTCCACATGTGTAATCTCCCTTTTGCTCCATGTCTCCTCCTGGGGTACAGGTCCTAACCTGATTGTTTCTCTTCTCTTCTTACCTGATTCGGTGTGGATATTTCTTTCGGCCTGGGCTGTCATGGAGTTTTTCTGCCAGTTTCCAGTTACTTTTCAGTGAGAATTGTTCGCTGTGTGGATGTATTTTTGATGTGTTCGTAGGCGGAAGTGATTTCCATGTCCTATTCTGCCATCTTGATCTCCTTCTGCAGTGATTTTTGAATAATTTTTTATACATCTTATGGTCCTCTTGAAATAGAAATCTGTTTAATCTTCTCATAGAAATATATTTAAAGTAGAAAATGAATATGCTTTTCCTCTGTTCAAACCTTCCTCTGATCTGGGGGCTATTTTTGATCGGTTCCTTCTTGTCTCTCTGGCCTCCTTGCTTACACGTTACATACCCCTGCTCCAACCTCATTGAATGATGTATATTTCTCCAAATGTGTCTTCCTCTTTCAGACTTCAGTGTTATGGATAGTTTGCTTTGAATGTATTTTCTCCTCTCATTCTCTCAGCAACCTTCTTTAAATCTCATTTTTTTTGTGGACTCCTGTTTACTGTAGAAAGCTTGGTCTTCCTCCTGGAGCTCTTCCTGCACCTTTTTCTGTCTACTTTACAGCACTCTTCTAGTGACATTGAACTTGACAGTCTACTTCATTACACTCTCATCTTATAATGCAGGGACTATCCTTTATTAGATTTTATATTGTCAGTGAATAGCACAGTGCTTGGCCATACTAGATTCTCACTCTCTCACTGTCTTTTTTTTTTTTTTTCATTCCCTTTTCTTTCTGTGTGTGTATGCATATGTGTGTGTGTATACACACACACATACAGTTTGAATAAAGAAGTTGTTCGATGCCATGTTGACTTCTTTTTTTCCCCTCTAACAGTCACCATACTCCAGGGTAAATACCACATAATGTAAACAAATTAAAGCAGTTCTCACCTTACTATTTAGTTTGTGGACACATATTCCCAGGAGATACACAGATACTGGAACAGACATTTTATCTAAATAGTACAATATGCATTCACAGCTGAGAAATCAATACACCACTTACTGAAAGAGAGTTAGCTTTATCTGTTGTGTGTGCTATCTTACAAATGACTTTACACATACGTGATTGAGCCCGACCTTCCAATTTGTGAATATTGTTCAGTAAAATTATTTCTCATTCATACTAAGGAACACAGTCTCAATAAACAGCATGATCTTGAGATTTATTTCAAGAAAGACTCTTTAATGAAATGCCTTTGTTGAGCTTCTTGGGAATTTCAGGCAGTCATCCATGCATTGAAGGTGAGCATATGCTAAAGTGTTTAAATGAATAATTACTGCTAGAAATACCATTGAAAACTAATAGGTTCAAAATCTTTGTAAGAGTTTTCTATTATAGTTCTTAGTTTGGCTTGCAGTAGGCTATTATTATTTTAAAAATTTTAAACAAGGTATGGATTAATATAAAACACTCCCATAAATTAGCCTTCACTAATAGAATAATAATTAGAAAACATTTTGAACATTAACTTCCCTAATGACATTTTAATCTAAAAGATATATGAAACAGTAGATATATATTGTATATGTATAAGTGAATCACTTTTCTGTGCACCTGAAACTAACACAACATTGAAAATCAACTATATTTCGATTAAAAAAAATTTAAAAAGATATCAGTGACAACCAGGGAAGCTTTATAATACACACAATAACTCTGTGTGTGTGTTTTTGTGTGTGTGTGTTGTATCAACAGAAAACTCTTCATCATGCTACAACTCATCTAATAGTTTTGCACTGTTCCCTCCAACTTTTGCCTATAAGCATGTTTTATGCATACTTACACTCTTACTGCCTATAGAATTTGCAACTGAGTTTTAAATTCTTTTCATGTTAAAGGTATTTCATAGATACAGAGGGATTTTTCTGTCATTCTATCACTACTTTAATAAATAGAACATTAACAGTACTATTGAACTTTATTTCTGAATTATCTTTTGTTTACCTGCTAATTTAGATTTACAATATATGTATGCATTCTTAGGAAATTTATATAAATGTCTCATACTGGCAATATTTTTCTCTACTTGCTTTTTCATCCAGCAGTAGCTTTATGAGATTCATAGATGTTGAAACATGTTCATTCATTATCAACTCTGTACAGTGAATGTGAAGCTTGACATTTACATGAAAATGGAAAATTGTTTTTAAAATAGTTATACTAAATGCACCTCTGCCAGCATAACATAATTTACTGTGGCTCTGTAATCTTGCTAATACTGAGTATTATCAGATGTACTATATGAAAATGAATGGTATCTACTTGTGCTTTTGATTTTTACTTTCCTTTTTATTAATGAAGGTGAATACTTATATATTTAGTGATTATTCTAGTTTCTTATTCTGTAAAATACCTGTTCATGTATTTTGCCCATTCTTCCATGGTTTGGTTATCTTTTTCTGACATTGCTAGTAGTACTTTATATTTTATGAGTATTAATCTCTTAACCTCTTCTAGTTTGAGGCTTGCATTTTCATTATCATAATGGTAACTTTAGAAGTACACAAATTTTTAATTTTAATATAGTTGAATTTATCATATTTTTTATAAATCATGTTTTGTGTGTCTTATCTTAACAAGTACTTTTCTACACCAAGGAGCAAAAGATATTTGCCTATATTTTCTTTCATAATATTAAAGTTTTACTTTTCTTTTTTTTTTAATTATTCAGAAAAAATGTTTTATTATAAATTGAAAAATTTTACTTTTCAAATTTTAATTTTGTGATCTATATGGAGTTGCTTGTTTGATATATGGTAGGGATTACATTTTTTTCATAGTAACCAAATTTACTTGAACTATTGCTGCATTTACTAAACAATATATTATTTCCTCAAATGCTTGTTTCTCTATTTCTACATCAATGCCTCTTACAGTCAGCCTGTGTATCTATTAAGGTTTTAGAAAAAGGCTTGATACATGAATGGGGAATATCCATCTATCTTATTTTGCCTCAGAGGTGTGCAGGTCATTCTAGGCCTTTGCTATTTTATATAATTACTTTGGGCATTGTTGATAAAATCTATATGGATTTTAATAGGGATTGTATTATATCCATTGATGGATTTGTAGAGAACTACTCATTCTTTCTGAATATGGCACAGCTTTCCATTTACTTAGATATTTTGTAGTCTACTTTTATTTATATCGAGGTATAATTGATATACAATAAATTACATGTATCTAAAGTGTGCAATTAGATAAAATTCGACATACACATCATGAAACCACTACCACAACCAAAATAATGAACATATCCATCATCCTCAGAAGTTTCATCATCCCACTTTGTATCCCTCCCTTCCATCTTTAATAAGTTTTAAACTTTCTCCATATAGGTTCCATGCTGTTACTATAAAATGTTTTAGTATTTTCTTGGTTTACTTTTTATTAACTCTATAATTTAGACATACTAGTGCCTGTTATCACCATTATTATTAAAATGTTTAATAATAATGTTTAGATTTTACTTCCATGTATGTTTGTTTCAGTTTTCTTTTGCTCCTTTATCCTTTTTTATCATAGCCCTTCCTTCAATTTTTTCCTCATTACCTCATTTTAGAGATTTCTTCAGTGAAATCCTGTTGGGTTTCCTCTGAAAATATTTTTATTTTGTCCTTGTCCTTAATGATAGTTTTTGCTGTGTTCAATTCTTAAAAATTTAATATCTATTTCTCTCACCATGTTCAACAAACTATTTCACTTTCTCTGATTTACATTATTGCTGTGGAGAAGTTTACTCTTACTACAATTGTTTTTCATTGATGACCTGTCTCTTCACTTTTAGTCTATTTGTCATTAGTGGTTTACAGTTTTATGTGTATAGACATGGATTTCTTTTAATTTACTCTGAGATAGTTTTGTTTTAAAATTTTATTTTATTTATTTATTTTTGGCGGTGTTGGGTCTTCATTGCTGCATGTGGGCTTTCTCTAGTTGCAGTGAGTGGGGGTTACTCTTTTGTTGCGGTGCGCAGGCTTCTCATTGCAGTGGCTTCTCTTGTTGCGGAGCATGGGCTCTAGGCGCACCGGCTTCAGTAGTTGTGGCACACGGGCTCAGTAGTTGTGGCTTGCTGGCTCTAGAGCACAGGCTCAGTAGTTGTGGCGCACGGGCTTCATTGCTCCGTGGCATGTGGGATCTTCCCTTACCAGGGCTCGAACCCACGTCCCCTGCATGGCAGGTGGCTTCTTAACCACTGAACCACCAGAGAAGCCCGAGATAGTTGTTGTTTTTTTTTTTTTTTTGCGCGGTACACGGGCCTCTCACTGTTGTGGCCTCTCCCGTTTTGGAGCACGGGCTCCAGACGCGCAGGCTCAGCGGTCATGGCTCACAGGCCCAGCCACTCCGCAGCACGTGGGATCTTCCCAGACCGGGGCATGAACCCGTGTCCCCTGCATCGGCAGACGGACTCTCAACCACTGTGCCACCAGGGAAGCCCCTGAGATAGTTTTTATTGAATCTAATAATGTGTCTTTTAATAAATTTTGGAGTGTTTTCAGATTTTGATTCTATAAATTCTCCTGTGTTTTTTCTGTTGTCATCTTCTAGAGTGCCAACTAATGTGTACCTCTTAATTTTATGCTATATACCCCATAATGAATTTTATAAAATATTTTTTATCTCTGAGACTCATTGAACTGAACTTTTTTATTTTTTATAGTTTAGTTTTCAGTTTGTTAACATTCTCCAACTATGTTTAATCCACCTTTTAATCCCTTAGTATTAAAAAATTCAATGTATATAATCAAATCTAAACTCTATTTCTTTAATAAATTAGCCTTTCTATCTTAATAGTCTACTGTCTCTTTTGAAACCATATTTTATATGTTTAAATATTTTATCAGTAGTTATTTTGTTTTCCATATCTGATATTTCTAATATGTGAAATGCTTAGCGTCCACTCACTATTGCTTAGTGTTTCCACTCATAGTTGTTTACAAAGGCTCTTTATTTTCTCATATATTTGATGATTTAATACTTTGAGCTCATCTTTGACTGATCTAATATGTACAAATCCTGAGGGTCCTCACATGAGATTTCTTTCCTTCAAAGAGAATTTACGTTAGTTTTTGCTATGATGCATAAATTATAACTTCCAGGAACACTGCCATTTAATTTTCTCACTTGGTCTTTCTCAGACCATGAAGCCGTTATAAATCCTACCCCAAGCCCCACGCACAGTTAGGCCTATAGATATAAACTCTCAGAGGACACCATTAGTGTGGGTGTACTAGTGGTTATTTTCTACTTAGCACTAAGAAATTACAGACACCGTTTGGCTCCCTGTAGTATCCACAATAGATCTTTTCCTCCTAGCATATTGTTTTGCTAAAGGTAAGACATTAATGGTCTGATTTATGTGGGGGGTAGGGGTAGGATGTAGATGTATGCCCCTTTCCTTGCTGCCATCCTAAAACCTCAGGGGTCTAGTCATTCACTTCTAATGTGGTATTTGTTCACAAAATCTTGGATGTTCTGGTATTGACATAAGTCTCAGGGTAGCCTACACTGCTAAATTTGCTTACTCTGTTGCTTTCAGCCCCTGCTCCTCTTCATCCTCATTTTCCTTTTTTTACTTCTTCTTTCTCCCTTTCTGGATCTTGGGGACTTTTCTTACCATTTTTTTCTGTGAGTTCAACAATACAGTTAAAAGTCTGTTTAAATGTCTAACATCTAGATGTTCTAAAGCCAAAGGACTTTTCAAAAATATGTTTTCTTCAATGCTGCCTAGATATATACAGTTTCAAATTATTAATATTAAACCATTAGTATGTTATATTTTATAATTACTATATTTAATAGCTTAAAATATATATTCAGTTAACCAAATTATTTTCAAATATCTATTAATAGATTTAATATCTATATTGTGTGTAATAGAATTGCTATTCCTGATGTAGTTTACATTTTATCATAATTTCATCTATGTCTTATGTTATCCTCTTTTTTTTGCTTCCCAGTATAAAAACATCAGTTTCTGTCAATTTTGAGAATATCGTGACCCACTTTAAAAAAAAATTTTATTAGAACATATTTGATTTACAATGTTGTGTTAGTTTCAGGTGTACAGTAAAGTGATTCAGTCATATATATATATATATATGTATATATATATATTCTTTTTCAGATTCTTTTCCATGATAGGTTATTACAAGATACTGAATATATTTCCCTGTGCTATACAATAGGTCCTTGTTCATTATCTATTTTATATATAGTAGTGTGTATATTTTAATCCCAAAGTGATCCCCTTTAAAATTTCTCCATTGTGTTCATAGCATTGGCCTATCAGGGATAGTTTCCTGGTCTTTGGTCTTACTTACTAATGAGTCAGGTGGGAGGATGAAGAAGCATTGATTTAATAGCTCCATAATGCTATTTTATGAACTGCTTCTTGGAATCAGTTTTATCAAATATAGCATTCACCCTATCATTTCCTTGTCAGTTGGGAAACTCTTACACATTCTTTAATCTGCTTATTTCATTGTCATCTACTTAATAATTCTCTACATATTTCAATCTGTTTAATTCAGCTACTAACATCACTGGGCAATTACCAGTTGTCTAAGACGTTATTGAGCTAGGTGGGTGCCTTTGTAGCCACCACCTGATTTGCATTGGCGGTCAGGAAAAATTCCACCACACATCACAGAATGGGATGAGAAACAGACTTTTTTCAGAACACTTAAAAGGCAAGGTTCACCAAGAAGATAAGACATGGGTCCCAAATCTATCTTTACCCTCATGAAAAGATACATTGGGATAAAAGGCTTCTCCTGGACATGGTATATGTATACCTCCCAGGAGAGGGACCTAGATTCCCTCCAACTATAACTTTTTACACTACAAATATGAGAAAGTAGCTTCATCAATGGGTAAAATAAATAGAATACTGGAGTGCCAAGCAGTCTGAGTTAATATACCATCTCTTTAGAGTTGTCTGAGAGCACCAGCTGCCCAGTCCTGGAAATGTTATAAAGCCTCCTACCAGAGAAAGGAAGTCACCGATCTCTCATAGATTTATGTTGTATACTTAGGATGTTATATTTCACTATTTATCACTAAAAAGAACAATAGTGAATATCATATCCTAAGTATATAATATAAAACTTGCAGGAAATTAGAACTTATATTTGTTAACACAACTTTTTAACTGAAGTATAGTTGATACACAATACTCTATGTTACAGGTATACAATATAGCAATTGACAACTTTTTGAGGTTATATTCCATTTATAGTTATTGCAAAATATTTGCTATATTCCCCATGTTGTACAGTATACACTGGTAGCTTATTTTATACCTAATAGCTTGTACCTCTTAATCCACCACCCCTCCCCCCTTCCCTCTCCTCACTGGTAACCACTAGTTTCTTCTCTATATCTGTGGATCTGCTTCTTTTTTGTTATAGTTTGTTGTACATTTCAGATTGCGCATATAAATGATATCATACAGTATTTTCTTTCTCTGTATGACTTTTCACTTAGTATAATACCCTCCAAGTCCATCCATGTTGCTGCAAATGGCAAAATTTTCTTCTCTTTATGGCTGAGTAGTATTCCATTTTGTGTGTGTGTGTGTGTGTGTGTGTGTGCACACACATATCTTCTTTGTCCATTCATTTGTTAATGGACACTTATGTTGCTTTCACATCTTGGAGATTACAAATAATGTTGCTATGAACATTGGGGTGCATGTGTCTTTTCAAATTAGTGTTTTTGTTTTTTTTCAGATATACGCCCAGGAGTGGAGTTGCTGGGTCATACGATAGTTCTAGCTTTAGTTTTTTGAGGAACCTTCATACTTTTCTCCACAGTGGCTGCACCAACTTACATTCCCACCAACAATGTATGAGGGTTCCCTTTTCTTCACATCCTCACCAACATTTGTTATCTATGTTCTTTTTGATGATAGCCATTCTGACAGGTGTGAGGTGATCCCTCACTGTGGTTTTGATTTGCGTTTCCCTGATGATTCGTGATATTGAGCACCATTCATGTGCCTGTTGGCCATTTGCATTTCCTCAGTGGAAAATGTCTATTCAGTTCTTCTGCCAATTTTTTAATTGGGTTGTTTGTTATTTTGATATTGAATTGTATTTAGAAAATGTGTATCAATACAACTCACCTCTGTACCTCATTTTGAATATTTCAAAGAACTGCAGAGTAGCTATCTCATTTGATTTCACCATGACTATCTAAGGGGTCATGTATTTTCTCCACTAGGTAGAAGTGAAAAATAAAGGTTAAGGAAACAACACACTCCCAAGCTAAGTGAGCAAGAGCTAAACTATATATACAGCCCCATGATTAAGGAAGAATTAATTTCATTTTTAATATGTGGGTGAAATTAATTGACAGTCATGAAATAGGAAATGGCTCTGTCTTGCATAGGTCATGGTGGATAGGACATGCTTCAGGGCCATTTCTTTCTCCCAAAGTCTGATAAAGTTTCTTTTTGTGTTTCTCCAAATTCTTGTCAAACTTCTGAAAAAATATGTGGCATATCCCACATAGACAGCCCAGCTCCCATCATAAAGTCTCTGTAAACTGTTTATTGTCTTGAGTTTTAAATAAATGTACATCAAAACTATCCACTGTTCATCATATTCCAGCCCAAAGCCTGACTCTAAAACTGTAGTGCAAATGGTTATTTTATAAGAATTCATTCCTCAAGAGGCTTCCAGCTTTAAGCTTATATAAAGTCAGACCATGAGAAGGCTACATGTCTGGGTCACATCATCCTCTCCATCCTCACAAAATTGCCTTAAATAACTTCATTTTCCATTCTACCCTTGTATTTTACTATGGGCCTGTGATTTAAGAACTAGTGATATAGGAAGGCCTTCACCTTTCTTGTAAAACTGTCATCCAGGACACTGGCTGTTACTTTGCTGAGTGCTATTCATCCAACAACCCTCAGCCAATGCTTCTCGGGGATCTAAGCCAGGAAGAGGTTTGTCTTTTTTGACACACAGGTCTCCCTCCCTTGATTAGACAATTAAAGCAATGTGTGATAGGAAAAAATGTATATTGGCTTGGGAGGGGATGTGTATGTGTTTTCATCCGGGTCTGTATGACCTTACCCCAAAATTATTAACACTTCCTAAGCCTCAGGATCCTCTTCTGTAAAATGCAGGTTATGAGTGCTAAACTGCAGGATTATTCTGAGGAATAAATATCACATGGGATAACCACAGAGTTTTACAACAGCTGTTAGCTTTATGAAGTCTCTGCTGTGTAGGGCACTGTGCCATTTCCCTTGCATACATGATCTCTAAACTTCTCAGTATCACAAAGTAGTTTCATTATCTCTATTTCATAGATTACTCAACTGAGATTCAGAGAATAGAAGTAAGCTGTCTGAAGTCACACAGCTGGTTGGTGGCTGAGCTACAATTCAAAATGAGGACTGATTCCTACATGAGCCACTCCCATTTCCTTGGACCTTTCACATTTTTTCCTTTATCCTATGTGCTATGAAATTTGCAGTTGAGTTATATATTTAGGAACTGAAATTTTTCTTGGCCAGATTTGTAGTATACAGTCTCACTCCTCTCCACGAGAAGAGGAGTAGGTCAGGAGAGGGCTTTTAGAGGAAAATTTTAAAAAGCAAAAAAAAAAGCATAGTGCTTTCAGAGGAGTTAGGAGTAGCAAGTAAGACTAACATAGGTTTAAATCCTGGTTCCACCATATTTATTTGTGTGGGCAAGGCAGTTCAGGTTTTGTTGTTGTTGTTGTTGTTGTTTTGCGGTACACGGGCCTCTCACCGCCGTGGCCCCTCCTTTTGCGGAGCACAGGCTCCGGACGCGCGGCTCCGGACGCGCAGGCTCAGCGGCCATGGCTCACGGGCCCAGCCGCTCCGCGGCATGTGGGATCTTCCCGGCCCGGCATGTGGGATCTTCCCGGACCGGGACACGAGCCCGTGTCCCCTGCATCGGCAGGCGGATTCTCAACCACTGCGCCACCAGGGAAGCCCGGCAGTTCAGTTTTTTAAGTCTCAACTTTTCATATGTAAATGTCACTTGCCTCTTAGACAAATGTGATAATCTATCACAGCCAGCCAGCACATAATAAGCATTCAATAAATATCAGAAAGTGTTATTTCATTATGTCAAATGTCTTTGGCCTCTTTTGCTTGTGCTTTTACAATAAACTACCTCAAGTCTTATCTGGAAGTAATTAAGACCATGTTTAAAATACGTAAATTAAATAATTATAAAATAAGCTCATTTAACCTGAATATTGGGGGGATTTGGAAGGTAGCAGGAGTACTTTGAGACTCTCCTGGGAACTAGAAGGCTCCGTAGGCAATTAATTGCTTGAAATGGCATATTTAAAAGAAAAGGAAAGCAACCTTTCCCAAATGTGCCGTCTGGGCAGATGGACAAAATTCTTGAACAGCGCTGCCTCAGTGTTAAACTGTGATCTGTCCAGAAAGGTCTTGTGGTTCTGGCAGCCCAAGATTCAGCCCAAAAGCAGCCCCATGCTTCCAGATGCTTTGGCTTCAGCAAAGGCCACATTCATCTAATAGAACCCCATTTCTCTCTGGCAAGCAATTTTTAGACAGTAGACTGTCTCCAGTGATCTCTGCCTATTTCATGCCAGCAACCAGCAGCAAGACCCAACACAAGCACCCAGGCTAGTGCTGAAGGGGCCTGAGCTCCCATTTCCTTTTTCCCCTAACCCTCAATGTGACTTTCACTAAATAACTTCGGTGCTTCAGGACCTCAGTAGTAAAATGGAGGTCATTTCTCACAGGTTTTTATGGAGATTAAATTAGGTAATAGATGTGTTATTAAATCTAGTTGATCAACAAGGCTTGAGAGTGATGATTTCTCCTATGGAATTGGGAACTTGCTTTTTGCCGGGACATAAGATACCAAATAGCTCAGGCCTGTACCTTAAAGTTCAACCGTGTGATGACTATTCGAGGCATCATTTTCATAAAATGAAAGGTGATGTTTGTTACAGTTTAAACAAACACATAAGTTACCGGGGTTCTAGTACTGATAGCTCCCAAAATAATCTTAACAGAAATTGCCTCACATTGATCTGAGATTTTTGAATATGAGGGGCATTATGGGGGTCAAAGGAAAGACTTGGGGTAACTTTTCCTGAATTTTCAATTTTACTCAAATATTTTAGCATAAATAATTCCATGTTAAAACAAGCAAATATATGTCATGAAGTATAAAGCAATATTTGTAGGAATTTTTGACAGATAACATACACCAGCAAAAGAATGAGATTGTGGTGAGCTACTTTGTGCTACCCTTAAAGTTCTCCTGAGGTTCTTGATTCCACCTCCTCTGTCCTGAGAGCTATCACTGTGAAGACAGTGCATTCGTGGTGTAGGTAAAGAGAATCAGGTTGGGGTAAGGTTGGCCAGGTTCAAGTCTTAGCTTCACCACTGACTACATTTGACTTCAAGTAAATGATATAATCTGTGTCTATTGCCTCAAATGCAAAATCAGGATAATAACAATTCTCATAGAGAAGGTACAAAGATTTAATTAAAGTTATAAAGTGCTTTCCACCACAAGTCTTGCTACACAATAAAAGTATGAAAGCTTTAAACATTTTATCTTTATTGTCATTATCAGGGAGAAAATTTTTGAGTAGAAATTCCAGAGCACTATTTTTCTTCCAGTATTCCTGAAATGAAAGATGAAAGTTGTGTGATTTTTTTAGGAATCATCAGGTGTTAGATAAAAACAGATGGTTCACCTGTTAGTGGAAGGGTTAGTGGAAGACACTTCAATGGAGAGGCTATTTACAGACAACTGAGGAGGGTTAAGAGGACCAACAGAAGGTGGGAAGCCATTGCCACCCGTAGGCCTGAAGGGGCAGAGGAAGAAAGAGGATTCCCAGAAACCAGTGATCTCTGTAACCCTGTAAGAAGACCACCCAATAAAAACTGACCAGAGCAGTGGGGATGGGAATAAATGCTCCAACCTTTTCTCCTCCCAACCACTGATCTCTTGCAAGTGTCACCCATTGGCTGAACCCAATAGGAAAGCAGGAGGAAGAGGATCAAAGGAGCCTGGGGAGTGTAATCATAATTGATAGAGGTCAGCCTCCCAGGATACAGTCATAGTGGAGAAGGATCAGAGGCACCAAAGGAGAGGAACTGATACAGTCAAGTATCAGGAAAAACACCAGTGATACTAATTTAAAAGTAAAACTTATATTGAATCCACTCTCAACTACTTACCAATTAGGTAAGATTAGATAATTTACTTAAATATTTGAAGTCTCTGTTTCATCATCATTAAAAAGGGATAATTATAAATCCTCAGGGCTCTTCTGAGAAAAGACAAATGTATAAAGAGTTCAGTACAATATTAGAAGTAAAAAGGTTTGATAAAAACTGGTAATGATAATGGTATTTGTTATTAAGGCTCTAGAGGCTTTTATAGTGCTGGCATCTAATTTAAAGAGCCCTCTAAACTAGTGTATTCATTTGTTAAACAAATAAGTATCAAGTGCCTATCATGGGTAAGATGCTCCCAGATACCTAGAATATAACAGTGAACCAAGGCAACCTGGACTCTGCCATCAAAAGTTTATAGTTTACTAGACTTAAGCACATAAATAAATCAAATTGTGAAACATACTATGAAAGAACCATGTTATACTGGAGCATACCAAGAGAGCTCTAATTTAGACCAGATGATCACAAAAGACTTCTCTATGGAGGGACCATTTAAGCCAATCATCACAGAATGGTAAATTTGACAGGTTGGGTTGAATAGGGAAGCACTAAGACTGGAGAGAGTTCAATGCAAAGACAGACATACGTACCAAGGTCCTGAGGCTAGGATGCGTTTGGTTAGCATGAGGAACTAAAAGAAGACCAGCATGAATGCAGCATGCAGTACGAAGAGGTGGGTGGGAAAGAGATGAGTATGAAGAGGTAGACAAGGACCCTGTCATGCAGTACTACACTGTAAGCCACTGAAAGAGAGCTGGGAAACCAGTCTAAGTGAAAAGAGTAATCACTGAAGCATGTCACGCTTGGGAGTGGTATGGCTCCTTTTACATTTCTAAAAGGTTACCCTGGCTTTCAAGTACAGAATAGGTTGGAAAGAGACAAAAATTTATAAATGGAGACCCATTAGGAAGCTATCTGAGTGGATAAGACCAGAGACGATGATGAGTTTCATCAGGTCAGTGGTAATGAAGTTGTCTTGTGTCTGTTATTATAGCTAATCTGATCAACTAGATGAAAACCGATTTTCTAAAAATAAGATAACATAACTGTGTCATGGGTTGTTGTGAAGATTGCATAATATGTATGTAAATATATGCCAAAGCCCCACATATACAGTAAGTACTTAAAAAAGAATACCAGATCCCTGCCTTCATGTATCCCAGACTGTTGACTTCTTGAGTGTAGATATTTGAATTATTCTTGTTTGTACCCACTCAGACTCCTAGTATAGTGCTTTTAGAATGACTGAATATCACATGGTGGCAAAATATTAAACCTTTTGGAAAGAACATTAGGAATCAGAGAGAAAAAGCCTAGCAGACATTTTAACATCTAGAATCTCAATTGGAATTTCTCCTGTTTCCTCTTTAGACTTAGATAACATAATTCCAAGGGGTCCATAGAGGCTGCTTTGTGCCTTGCTAAAGGGCACCCAAAATCCAATTTGCTGTTGTTGTTTTGGGGATGAAACATCATCCTGCACTTGCAGAATTATCCTTTAAGAACTGCAAAATGCTTTTCAAATGATGATTCATCCTCCTTAGGAACTAGAAGGGGAAATGAAGGAACTGGATGATTTCTATGTCTGCTTGCAGTGGGAGAGTGAATTGGCAAGATACTAAAGGATGAAATATCAGAGTCTCCGCCCCATCCTACAATCTTTCTCTGTTGTAAAAGTTAATTTTCTTTTCCTGCAGAATTTCTTGGAATGTCAGGAAAAAAAATGCAGCTGGATCCCTGGCTTTAGGGCACTTGCATCACAAGGCTGTAAGGCAGCCCTAAATCTGAGAATCTATACCCCATGTTGTCCTTTTGAAAGGCATTGACACTGAAAGGCAGCTGGGGGTGTTTTCTTTAATGAGGAATCTTGAATCTACCCTGTTAACTATTTCATCAAACTGTGAATTTTAAACCAATTGATAATCCTAAAACAGCATTTCCTTAAGTAACACGTTTTAATAATTGTTGATGTGTCAGACAAGAAAATAAATCCCATGGTGAATCAGACCGATAACAAAGTCAGAAAAATACTCTGTCTCTGAGGGGGAGATGAAAGGATATTTCTGAATAGATATAATACAGTGGAATTAGTTGTTATATTGTGGTATGATGCTAAAGTCAATATGATGGGTCAGATTTCGGTATAATCAAGACTCTTGTTGAAAACAATTGTCCATGAAACCCTGTATGGAAGGCTTAGCTATGAACCCTGAGCAGAACAAATAAAAGCTTACATGCCGATTTTTGGTATTGTCCTTTCAAGCTATATAAATAGAAGACCAGTAGAGCATTCTTCACTAGTCCTGATTGCCTGCAGGGTTTGTGTACTCCTTGATAATGTTAGTCCTCTATAAAAAAAAAATTACAGTGTTCATATCAGTTTGTTATTGTGAGGATTGGACAAGAGTAGAAAACAGTCTTTGCCTGAGGTCAAGTTCAAAGGCAGCACAAGGTATGCAAACTATGACGGTAGTCTTTTCCTGTCCTGTTATTCTCAAGACATGGAGATACACCATATAATTCAGTTAATTAATCAGCATATAATGATTTATTTGGTATCAGTGTTATGCTTACTCCCATTTTAGGTGCAATGAAGTTGACAAAAAAAAAAACAACCAACACTCTAAAAATAGTAGCTGGCCCATGATTATTAGTATTTACCAAATTTGCTGAATTTATGAATGAATAAGTGAAGGAAGTACCTTATAAAACCATTGCCTCAGAAAATATTCTGTGCATATTCAGAAACGTCTTTTTAGGCTCTCCCTTTCTCTGTAAAATCTTTGCTGTTCTACTGCCATGCCAGACATCTTAGACTTGCTGTACTGGATGACCTTAGCAACTCATGCCTACTTAAAAAAAAAAATCTTTCTACACATCATATTTTGTTGTAATTAACTGTATATATGTCTGTCTCCCCTACCAGATTGTAAGAATGTCACTGGCAGAAACCACTTCTCATTCAGGACTTGACATAATAATTAGAACATATTAAGTGCTTCATAAACATATTAATTCATTCATAAATTTGTATATTCATGTATTAATTGAGGCACTTCTATATATGGGTCACTATGCTATTGAGAAAGTACCTATCACAGACCCTAACACTGTATAGCTACTAAAGGTAACCTTCCAGTGTTAATGCACTGAAGAATACACTTAGGTACTTATTCTGTCAATCCACTAGAAAAAAATAAACTATATGTGTACCACTGGTAGCTTGCTGGGGCAGAAGTGAGATACCTTAAGACAAATGATAAGGAGAAATTGCTCACTTATCCTTGTCCTTTTGTGGTATTAATGTCTTAACTCTTTTATACAGGTATTGTCTATGTATCTGGCTAGCCAGCTAACTAATAATGATCAAGTAAGTCTTTTTATCTTGGAAATCTATGAAAAGGATCATAATACAGATTTAAAACCAGTTCTCAACAATGAGAATCATTATCAATCTAGCATGTTGTCATCTGTACTGGGAGCTGATATGCCAAGTGTTGGAAGTAAGGAATCAGCACATTGTAAGCACTCAATAATGTAATGTAGTAATGTAGCTATCATTACTACCTATGCATTTTTAACAATGATTTATAAAGGACCAAGAAGATTCTGATATTTCTGGAGTTTCTTTTGGTGATAAATAGGGTACTCTTATAATTTATTAACCATACTGAGATACTTTCCTATTTAACTAAAAATTTAATTTGGAGGTAATTGTGGATTCACACATGACTGTAAGAAATCATGCAGAGAGTTAACTTGTACCTATTACCTATTGTCCTTGACCTATTTTCCCTTATCTATTATTATAATTTCCTATATTATCTTGCAAAACTATTGTAAAATATCATAAAAACAACATAGATACAGTTGAGATACAGTTCCGTCATCACAAAGATCCCTATGTTGTCCTTTATAGACACATCCCCTCCCTATCCCACACTGTCTGTCCACCCCGATCCCTGTCATACACTAATCTATTATCCATTTCTATAATTTTGTCATTTTAAGCATACTATGTAAATGGAATCATACAATATGTGATCTTTGGGATTGGCTTTTTTCACTCAGCACAATTCCCTGAAAATTCTTCCAAATTTTTATTGCATACCAATAATCAGTTTCGCTATATTGCCAAGTAGTATTCCATGGTATGGATGTACTATGGGTTGTTTAAACATTTATCCTTAAATCTGTGTGTTCCCACATGGTGGCTATTAAAAATAAAGCTTCTGGTGAGGAGCTTCAAAATGGCGGAAGAGTAAAACGTGGAGATCACCTTCCTCCCCACAAATACAACAGAAATCCATCTACATGTGGAACAACTCCTACTGAACACCTGCTGAACACTGGCAGAGACCTCAGACCTCCCAAAAGGCAAGAAACTCCCCATGTACCTGGGTAGGGCAAAAGAAAAAAGAAAAAAAAGAGACAAAAGAATAGGACGGGACCTGCACCAGTGGGACAGAGCTGTGAAGGACGTAAGGTTTCCACACACTAGGAAGGCCCTTCGTGGGCGGACATGGGTGGCGGAGGGGGGAAGCTTCGGAGCCATGGAGGAGAGTGCAGCTACAGGGGTGTGGAGGGCAAAGCGGAGAGATTCCTGCACACAGGATCGGTTCCAACCAGCACTCACCAGCCTGAGAGGCCTGTCTGCTCACCGCCGGGGCGGGTGGGGGCTGGGAGTTGAAGCTCGGGCTTTGGAGGTCAGATCCCAGGGAGAGGACTGGGGTTGGTTGTGTGAACACAGCCTGAAGGGGACTAGTGCACCACAGCCAGCCGGGAGGGAGACCGGGAAAAAGTCTGGAGCTGCCGAAGAGGCAAGAGACTTTTTCTTGCCTCTGTGTTTCCTGGTGCGCGAGGAGAGGGGATTAAGAGCGCTGCTTAAAGGAGCTCCAGAGACGGGCGCGAGCCTCGGCTATCAGCGCGGACCCCAGAGATAGGCATGAGATGCTTAGGCTGTTGCTGCAGCCACCAAGAAGCCTGTGTGCAAGCACAGGTCACTATCCACACCTCCCCTCCTGGGAGCCTGTGCAGCCCACCACTGCCAGGGTCCCATGATCCAGGGACAACTTACTCGGGAGAACACACAGTGCGCCTCAGGCTGGTGCAACATCACGCTAGCCTCTGCCGCCACAGGCTTGCCCCGCACTCCATACCCCTCCCTCTGCCCGGCCTAAATGAGCCAGAGCCCCCGAATCAGCTGCTCCTTTAACCCTGTCCTGTCTGAGCGAAGAACAGATGCCCTCAGGCGACCGACACGCAGAGGCGGGGCCAAATACAAAGCTGAACCCCAGGAGATGTGCGAACAAAGAAGAGAAAGGGAAATTTCTCCCAGAAGCCTCAGGAGCAGTGGATTAAATCTCCACAATCAACTTGATGTACACTGCATCTGTGGAATACCTGAATAGACAACGAATCATCCCAAATTGAGGAGGTGGACTTTGGGAACAACGATAAATATATTTTTTTCCCTTTTTGTCTTTTTGTGTGTGTGTTTGTGTATGCTTCTGTGTGTGATTTTGTCTGTATAACTGTGCTTTTACCATTTGTCCTAGGGTTCTGTCTATCGGGTTTTGTTTGTTTGTTTTTTAGTATAGTTTTTAGCGCTTGTTATCATTGGTGGATTTGTTTTTTGGTTTGGTTGCTCTCTTCTTTCTTTCTTTTTTTATTACTTAAAAAATTTTTTTATAATTAATTTTTATTTTAAAAACTTCATGTTATTTTATTTTATTTTATTTTATTTTATCTTCTTCTTTCTTTCTTTCCTTTATATCTCCCTTTTATTCTGAGCTGTGTGGATGACAGACTCATGGTGCTCTAGCCAGGCATCAGGGCTGTGCCTCTGAGGTGGGAGAGCCAAGTTCAGGACACTGGTCCACAAGAGATATCCCAGGTCCAAGTAATATAAAACAGTGAAAATCTCCCAGAGATCTTCATCTCAACGCCAAGACCCAGCTCCACTCAAGGACAAGCAAGGTACAGTGCTGGGCACCCTATGCCAAACAACTAGCAAGACAGGAACACAACCCCATCCATTAGCAGAGAGGCTGCCTAAAATCATAATAAGGCCACAGACACCCCAAAAGACACCACCAGAGGTGGACCTGCCCACCAGAAAGACAAGATCCAGCCCCATCCACCAGAACATGGGCACTAGTTTCCTCCACCGGAAGCCTACACAGCCCACTGAACCAACGTTAACCAATGGGGACAGACACAGAAAACAACGGGAACTACGAAACTGCAACCTGCGAAAAGGAGACACCAAACACAGTAAGTTAAGCAAAATGAGAAGACAGAGAAACACACAGCAGATGAAGGAACAAGGCAAAAACCCACCAGACCTAACAAATGAAGAGGAAATAGGCAGTCTACCTGAAAAAGAATTCAGAGTAATGATAGTAAAGATGGTCCAAAATCTTGGAAATAGAATAGAGAAAATACAAGAAATGTTTAACAAGGACCTAGAAGAACTAAAGAGCAAACAGTGATGAACAACACAATAAATTAAAATGAAAATTCTCTAGAAGGGATCAATAGCAGAATAACTGAGGCAGAAGAACGGATAAGTGACGTGGAAGATAAAATAGTGGAAATAACTATTGCAGAGAAGAATAAAGAAAAAAGAATGAAAAGAATTGAAGAGTCTCAGAGACCTCTGGGACAACATTTAACACACCAACATTTGAATTATAGGGATCCCAGAAGAAGAAGAGATAAAGAAAGGGACAGATAAAATATTTGAAGAGATTATAGTTGAAAACTTCCCTAATATGGGAGAGGAAATAGTTAATCAAGTCCAGGAATCACAGAGAGTACCATACAGGATAAATCCAAGGAGAAACACGCCCAGACACATATTAATCAAGCTAACAAAAATGAAATACTCAGAAAAAATATTAAAGGCAGCAAGGGAAAAACAACAAGTAACACAAAAGGGAATCCCCATAAGGTTAATAGCTGATCTTTCAGCAGAAACTCTGCAAGCCAGAAGGGAGTGGCAGGACATATTTAAAGTGATGAAGGAGAAAAAACTACAACCATTTTACTCTACCCAGCAAGGATCTCATACAGATTCAATGGAGAAATCAAAAGCTTTACAGACCAGCAAATTCTCAAGTGTTCATGGAACATTCTCCAGGATAGATCATATCTTGGGTCACAAATCAAGCCTTGGTAAATTTAATAAAATTGAAATCGTATCAAGTATCTTTTCCGACCACAACTATCAGACTAGATATCAATTACAGGAAAAAAATCTGTGAAGAATAGAAATACATGGAGGCTAAACGAGACACTACTTAATAAGCAAGAGCTCACTGAAGAAATCAAAGAGGAAATCAAAAAATACCTAGAAACAAATGACAATGAAAACAC